>NC_050179.1:7084806-7441056 GCF_008315115.2 Sander lucioperca | reverse complement strand
GAAGTAGAAAGAATGACCTTCATTCAATTCAGCACATTTCCAGTTCAACTAGGATGCCAGTGAAGACAGACACTTTCTCATTGTGCACAGCATAAACTCTATAAAATTAAAAACAAAAACATTTCATTAAGATTCAAAGTGCTACATGCAAGCCATAAAGTAATGTATGCAGTTAATTTGAAGGCATAAAAAAGCTAATGGACTATTAGAGTCTACTGCCTGGGGCTGCCTTTTCTCCTTGCAGAAAAAGTACATCAATCACTTCTATCAGTAATCCCCTGCAAGCTGCCAGCAGTGTCTGTGCCTCCTGCCATAGAAATGGTCCCTCAGCAGAAGAAGCATCATATGTGGCTGAAGTTGACATCTTAACAGATAAACTAGCCCCACTTTACTAGCACTGTCACTACATTCTGCCCTCGGCCTTTGGAGATATTGATGGTAGACAGCAGTCAATGAGACAAAAGCACTGGCAAAAGAGACGCCCGAGGAGTCGAGCTAAGCTGCTACATGTTTCTTCTTTCTTGCTTGCCCTCATACCTGGAGGATGCACGATAAGATGGGACACAGATGAGAGAACCTTCAGGATTGTACTTTGCTGTAGGCTACTATACGCTTAGCTGTAAAAACAGTGACTTTTGGTGAAGTTTTCAAGAAGGTCTGTTTGTTTGTGTGTAACAGCTCAGAACAGCTTAATGTGACGTGTGCTATTTACTGAAGCGGAGGCACTCGTACACAATCTTCACATGTCTTTGTCAATATGGGACTCTGCCACAGAGAAAATGAAGGAAAAGAAAAGAGGTTTCATCCCTTCGTTGCACTCCACTAAGCTGGTTTACTGCATTTGTTGTGGGAAGGCTGGTGGTCGTCTCTGGAGCTTTGAATGAACACATTTCTCTTCTGGCTACAGCTGCTGCATATCCATGTGCAAACAGCCAGCAGATGTGTCTTGGTCCAGCTACTCCATCCCAATGCCCAGTTCTTTCCAAATTCACTTTTACCTGATGATCATCTCTTGGCCCAGTTATCCAGCAAATGATCTCTTGTGAGATATAACCATTGTTTTGTTTCAGACCAAATGACCAATAAGGTAATTCATGTATATATGGAGCTGTTTGGGCCATGAAGCACTTGCAGAGCTGCATTAGACTTGATAAATACAACAGCTACTAAATAATTTGTTGCAAACAGATTTTGTTTACCAGTGTGTGTTTATGAATGAATATCTATTTGCATACTTTGCATGCATGCTTGAAGAGGATAGTTTATGCTAGTGTAACTACATCAAAATATGTCTGATGAAACTTTAAGAGGCTCCAGCTTGTTCTGAGCGTAATGTGGGAAGAATGAATGTTTAAGTTTGACAAGATTAAGGCTGCTTGGGAATAAATCCAATTGCAAAAATTATTCCCATTTAAAATTCCACTTTATCACCTTCAGCGTCTTTAGGCATGCTAGTTGATGATGCACTTTGCAGAGCTGTCCTAAGACATCTCAAGGACTGTGCTTCAGTGTGTGAATATCTGAGTATATCTAGGAAGCTGCAGCCAGGCTTATAAAAACCATTCCCATCTGTCAGATATGACTGCAGATCCAAACAACTAACTGAGGCAGTGTGTTTAGCTGGATAGACCTCAGCCAAGGGGACACCACAAGGATGGCAAAGTCCCTCATGCAGAAGTTAAGGCTACTTGATATTCTTGTGTTGATTGGGGATTAATTGTTCCATCTGGCCCTCATGAAAACCAGTGAAGAGAATAAAAAAAACAACATTCCCTCCTCTTTTTCCTGACGTGTTTCCTATTGTTTTATTATGGTCATGGAGTATGGCTAGCAAGTGCTGAGGCTTGGAGGAGGAGCCTGGACCAGACAGGCTGTACCAGAGGGAGAGCTGGGAAATATGATCATTTTTCTCCGGGACTGTCATACGCCATAGGCTGCCTCATTTGTCTGCTCCAACTCCTTTGTGTCCACCAGGCTCCCTGTTCCAGGATTAGCCTGCGGAGCGAGACACAAGCAGGAAAATAAGACAGAGAGAGAGATATACACAGTCAGAGGAACTATATAAACTAATTATTATAGTGCTTCATGTATCTTTAATATAGTACTTAACTCTAATGTATGTGCTGCAGTATTTAAAACCTGCTGACTGGCCAAAACCCCCCGAATTAAAGCAGGTTTGGAGTGTGAGGGAAGGACGGATGAGGGAGGCTGCGAGACTGCATCTTTATTTTTCCTCCAAATTGCCCTGCAGTTCCACAGGAGTGGTTTGACCCACTTTATCTCCCACTCAGGTAATTAATGCACCATCACTACAAACAAAGGTCACATCAGGAGGCCGGGGAGCAGGCCAGAGCACAACAAGAGCTAAGGGAGTTATATATGGCAACATCACTCAGTCTCTAGTGACACCCATTGAGAAGTGTGTGAATATGTGAATCACCAGGGATGATCGTAACACACTATTGTTTATAACCATTATTACATTATACCTATTTTGTCATGTCTTCTGCAGGTAATGATGTTAGCTATCTGGAAGTCTGTTAATTTAAACAAATAAATTAAAGGTGCTCTCCAATGATTTTACACATAAACATCAGTTTAGTGTTTGGTCTTCTTTATACAGGATAGTTTATTATTTTTTGGTGTCTACATATTTTTTACAATTCAACAACCTTGTGTTATAAAAGCTCACAACTCACAGTGATATGCATTGTGTGATTAGGGCTAACAAATAGATATAGAGCTGTTTTCATGGAGTCACAAGTAGAGCTGAAGCAAAAAGCGGATAAATTGATTGACCAGAAAATAATTGGGAACTATTTTCATAATCAAGTCATTTTTTAAGCAAAAGTGAAAAAAATGCAAAACATTTTCAGGTTCCAGTTTCTCAAATGAGAGGATTTGCTGCTTCTTGGTCATATACAACATATTAAGCTGAACATCTTCAGGCTTTGGAGTCAGAAGGCACAAAACGACAGAAGGCACAAAACGACATTTGAAGGAGTCCGGGAAGTTGTGGCAGTTATATAGTACTCGAGATCGATCTTGGTCTCGAGACTAATTTCAAGGCCTCTTTTTGAAAGTCTTGGTCTCGGAATCGACTACATTTATACTCGGTCTTGTGTCAGTCTCAGATAAAGAGGACTCAAACCGGTCAAGACCACAACTGCAGAGATATCACTAAATTGCCTGTGCATTGTCTGATTTACGTATGTGTTAACATCATTACTGTGATTGGATGTAAAATGTCCTGCCTCAAATGCAACCAATAGCTTGACTCATTTATAATTTAAAATTTGTTACTGTTAACCTCCTCTCCCCGCCCCCTAAACACGCACTCCCAGGAAAGTGAATTCGGGAGACAGGAGAAGAAGCTTTGGCTGTCAGGGTGATGTCAGCAAAATCGTGAATGAAAAAGAATCTTAATTTGCTTTCTGTGGGTGTTTTTTTATGGGAATTTGGATCTTTCAGATCAATTTAAGAAGGGCCTATGGTTAGCATTTTCCACATTTTATCGTGTCATGCAGTTTGGGACTCACACTGGTCTTGGTCTTGACTTGGTCTCACCATGCCTTGGTCTTAGTTTTGACTCGGCCTCAGCCCCTCAAAGTCTTGGTCTTGTCTCAGTCTCGATACACTGGTCTTGGTGATTACTTGGTCATGGAGGTGTGGTTGGCATTTTTTACCTTCCATAGACCAAGCATTTAATCAATTCATCAAATTAATAATCAACAGATGCATCAATAATAATCTTTAGAAAAAACTGAATGGCAGCCCTAGTGTCAAGCCAAAACTGTTGGGAACCACAGACATGGTGTACTGTATAACCACATACTGATCTACTAAGTCAAAGGAAATCTGCTCAAAGAAGACACCGACTGACTGTCTGGTCATTTATATTTTAGATGGGGACTCATTTAAGAAATATAACATGTAGGCAGACATATGTATTATACAAAATAAAACATCCATGCTGAGCCTGGCTTTACTGAGCATTTATGCTGTCAGGTTCTATCAATCACAATCACTTTAGTACTGCTCAAAACATGTCGAGTCATTTCTCAAATGTACTGTGTAAAATGCAGTGAGATGCTTCATAGAACAAGCACAAGTAAAGAATTAGTGGTGAAATATCTGGGGTTAAAAATATAAGCTCTCTGTAGGACTTCCCTGGCAACTTCTGCATCCTTGTTCATTTAGAGGCACCACATACACAAACTGTCGACTGCTCATGAATTTAGGTCATTTTGTTAGATTCTGAACGTAACAGGGCTATGTGTTTTTATTTCTACCACTGTGCTGCATTTTAAAGAGAGTTTATGATGTAAGTTCTGAAACACTGCTGCTTTTGAGTTTCCCAGCCTTGCTGTATTTTTCCACATCTGACACAGTTAAAGTGATTTCAGTTTGCCATGCGTACAAAATGCTCCACTCCAAACCCATATTTAAATACAAAGGCAAATGTAATTATGCTGTACCTTTTTTATCTTTCTTTCTGTGCTTATCTAAATTATAATCTCTGGTTTCAGTGTTTATACCAAAGCACACTCTCGAAGGTATTCCACAGCCATGGTTTCTCTTCCAGAGAAATTACTGGTGTTAAATGAAGCAATGCTTTTCTTTATATGTGCCAGCTGTAGTGCAAATGGTTTTCAATCTGCCAGAAAATCCAGTTAATTTCGTGAAGATGAGGTTGAAGATGGTCTGAGTAAACAGAGGCCACTGTGCTTTTGTGTGCGTGATTTCCAATGTTATATTCATAAAGATTTCTTTTTGATCATCTGTCGAGAAGACATTCAGGAAAAGATGTAAATTTCAATTTGAATGCATTCACCCAGAACACAACTGTAGAGCTGTCGTATATAGTAGTATGTAGTATATGGGAAAATGGCCCTGGGGGCATGTTGCCTTTATACAGTATGCTGCATGTTCAGATACTATGGAAGTGGTATTGTTGGGATCTCATTCTTAAGTTTTCCAGTAAAGGTTTAGACAGACTGTCTTGGCAGAGGTTTTTATACATGGTATTAAATGAGCATCATTCACAGTCAACACATTAACAGGAACATTCAAAAGTCACATATGACTACATGCTAATAAGGGAGGCTGAGGAGGTGGAAGGAGATCCATTTCTGAAAGCAGGCAGTAGTGTAGTAGCAAGGATGTAGAGCTAGGGTTGGGTACCGAACCCTGTACTTTTACCGGTACCGACCGAATCACGTCGGTATTACCGAGTATTGGTTCATGTAAAATCAAACGGTGCCAAATTTCAGTACCTGAGAGCGCGTAAGCGCAAGCTTATCTGTCCTCTCTGCATATTGACAGAGAGCGTAGCTCCGACACACACATGCATGCAGAGGTGCAGACGGAGCAAACTCGAGCAAACTACGTCGGCTCTGCAGTTTTGTTGAAGTCACAGTGAGTCACGAAAATGTCGATAAAGTGGTTTCAAGTGTGGTTACAGTTTTTCAAAACTTCACGCAGACAGCGTTTGCTGCGATATGATATTAATGGCGAGCCAAAAGCAGTCGCGGTGCTGTTGACTTCCTCTGAGACAAGCAGGTACAGCAGTGGTTTCTATGCCCTGGTGACTGAGGGCAAGGCAACTTTATTTCTACAGCACCTTTCAGCAACAAGGCAATTCAAAGTGCTTTACATGAAACATTAAAGAGCAATTAAAAATGGTCATGATGAAAATAAAACAGGCTAAAAAAGAATAATATACAAATACAAGAATAAAAGTTACAGTGAGTAAGAAATTAATAATTATTCAATTTAATAGGTTGTAGGGATGGGTTTGGGAGGGGAGAGGGAGGGGTTTTATTTTTGTTTAATTTCTTTAGAGAGTAAAATATTCTAAATAAATAACATAATGTTCTAAGTAAATAGGATAAATAGGTTTGGAATTATTTTTACAACTGAAATATTTTTTTTGTAATTACAGAGGGAAAGTACCGAAAAAAGGTACCGTTTGGTACCGGAACTGAATTTCAGGTACCGGTATCAGTACCGATATTGGTTCAGATGCGAAAGGTACCCAACCCTATGCAGAGCTCAGTGTTGTTGTATACAGACCGAATGAGCACCAAATACGGACTAACAGACATACGTGATTGTATTGGTTTTACATACATTTCTCAGACCTGCATCATAATAAAACTAACACTAAAACTAGAGTAAAAGTAATATTAGCTATGTCTTAGCTTCCCTGTTGGCTTTTTTTGTCACTTAGCCAGAAAAATCTGCATACCGAGATTTAGCTGAACCAGCTGCGCATGGCTCTGCTTCCATGAAAAGTTTCTATAGCAACAGTCAACAAAAAAGGCACAATAAATAAAGCATAATTTTTTTTTATATCACAGACAAAATATGCACAAGTACAATGTTTCCCTGTACTCCTCAGGTGAATGGGAAGGAGTTGTCCAAGTCCAACCATGAGGAGACTGTGGAGGCCTTTCGGGCTGCCAAGGACCCCGTCGTGGTGCAGGTCATCAGGCGGACCCCCAGCGGCCGCCCCCATGGCCCCCCTCAGGAAATCCATGTGGTGGATGTGTGCACTCAGACCGACATCACCTTTGAACACATCATGGCGCTGGCAAAGCTCCGGCCTTCGACCCCTCCTGTGCCTGACGTCTGTCCATTTCTGCTCTCTGACAGGTACGTACAATAGGAAATGTGGTCATTTTTCATCGATGCTCACTATACTTAGGCAAAATAGATGTGAATCATGACTTATAGTGATTGAAAGCGGGGATTATAAAGTTTAAAGGAGGCCAGTGATTTGTTATCATTTAATATATTTGTATTTAATTTGTTATAATTACAAAGGATTTCGGTTCAGTGCCACAAGAGTTTGTTGTTGTGTCCTTGTTTTGACTTTGGCGGTGACTCATGGTAATTAAGAAGGGCGAAACCAAGTAGTGAGAAATGTTATTGAGCTATGAAGCAGAAATATCAGTGTTTGCAGGATTAGCATTACAAGTATGCAAGACGCATGTTAAATATAAATGAAGTGTCTAACCAGCTGCATCGTCTGATAAATATAGATTTATTTGATGAATGAGCGTCTCAATGCCCTTCACATTTTCTTCTCACCAATGGGACACACTAAATACAAAAAGAGAAATTAGGACAGGGCTAAATGGTCCTAATTAACCATTAATACATAATGTATGTGTGACGTGTGCTTGGCATTTCGATGTTTAGTTTAGTATAAAGCATTCATTTAAATATATCACTAAGCAGCAAGTGTGGAAAATTTGAGAATACGTATCATAAGCAGTTCAAGTCCACTAAAAATGTACTTATATATGACAGCCCTAAGTGACTTTAACATCCAGTGTGTTGAATCTGTTTTCCCTGTTGCTGTACTATCTTTCACATGTCCCCTGTCTGCTTAGATAATCATGCACAGAAACATAACTCAGCTGTAAGATTAAATATGTTTGTTGAGTGTCTATAAATTTAGAAGAGATGAGAGGACATGCAAAGTGGCTCAAAACAACACTTGTGTGGTACAATCACTAGAAGTCTAATCTCTTCTCAACTGGATGCTGGGTAGTGCAATACCGCAAAGACATGTTTTTATTGTTCATGTGGGAGGAAGGCATACAAATATGCACACAAAAAAATCTTGAGAGTTTAAAGTATCAACAAGAGGTTTTCCTGAAAAACAACAAAAGGAACAGGGTTCATTATTTCCTCTTCTGGCATTTTAGTTTATATTCTGTTCATCTCAAAGGATGAGTAAACCGTAAACAAGAAAAGTTTCTGGGTTTCACCTCTTGGGAATGAAACAACAAGACAATAGCAAGGCAGGAGCTTCATAGCACAGAACTGGGAAGTCAGTATGGTCTTGGTGAACCATGCGTGTACAGTTTGCATCTGTTTTAGTAGATAATTAATTCCAACAATCAAACATTTTGAATTCTTTGAAGATCTGTTGCCATTTGTCATTTAAAATGTGCTTAGACAATCATTGTTTGCCTGGATGCTCATTATTAAAAACATCATAAATGTGTGTTATTGTCAGTGTTACTAGGTATAAACATGACCTGATCAAAATCATTGCTACATATATATATATATCTCATACATTATCACCATACAATCCCCTACGGGGCCTTCTTGCCACAATTGGAGCTGCTTGGCGTATCCATTTTGACTCATGGAAGGTTTACAAGGTGATTAAAGCAAATGGGCTAATAAAAAAACAAGGCAACACAGTGCAACGTGTGCTCACGGGCTACTTACAGCCCCGGGCCGAGCAAAAATGTAATCAATGTGTCCCATAAAACTCGCATTTTCTTCTTTTCATCTGTGATCAGGTGCACAATCCAATATACAGCAGACTTTATAGATGTAACAAATGTTTGTCGCTCCTATTTTTTAGGCTAGATTGTAAATTTGTAATTGTATTCTTTGAGCCTACTGCCAAATGTTGTTATATGTGTAATATTGAGGCATCAAAGTATAAAGCATTCTAACATTTACTAGTCTACTTTTGTAACGGTAAAATTGTGTTAAGACAGTTTTACAGTGCGGGGTAATATAAGAGTCAGACAGCCCCTGAACACATCACTCAACATGTTCAACAGTGTCTTTTTGAAGTTTTTGTCCACCGTGATTATCTTGTGTGGCACTGGAGCTGCTCATCTTCTTAGGCCTGTTTTGTTCAGTGACTGAGGGAAGCATAATAGAATTACACTGTACAATGTGGAGGGTTTTGTCTGTCAAGAGTAGGAAGCAAATTATGTGGATATGCTGTTATTAACAAGGGGCTGTATTTTTATCACACACACTCCAATGGTACTGAAAGCCCTTGACAAATCCTTTATTCTTCCGATTCCAGCAAAGACAAAGGCAAGGGAATCCTGTCACTTAGAGGTATTGAAAGCATTTGAAACGTACGCCCCATTTCTCACCACCTCTTTTTGCCTCCCTCCCTGTCTGCCTTTCCCTCTCTTTCTTCCTCTGCCTGTCTCCCCCCACAGCTGTCATTCTCTTCATACAATGGACCAGGATTACTATGAAGGGACAGGCTACCTCTCCCCTGTACTGGCTGATGGAGAGAGGACAGAGGAGTTTGAGTATGAGGTAGGAATTGTACCTGACATCACTGCTTACTAAAGTCTGACAGATTCATTGGTATGGCTAATATCACCGGCTCATTTAATCTTATCGCTGATATATAGTGGTACATACCTAATAAAGTAAACAGATAAGTAACAAGAAGTTGCAGACAGAAATATAAAAGATATAAAGAGAAATAGTGTTGCCATGAAATAGTTTGTACACCAGAGACCACTGAGAAGTTTATTTTTTCAACTGTGAAGGTTAGCTTAGTACATATCTTTGTCACAGTTCTTAAAAGCAGTAGTTAAATTAAATTTTTGGGAAATACACTTATTTGCTTTCTTCCTGAGAGTTACATGAGAAGATTGATGCTACTCTCATCTGCTAGAGTGGTACCAGTCTTCTCATTCAACTCTCGGCAAGAGAGCCAATACCGATATTTCAAAAAAATTTGTTTATTTACCAAATTTTAAGTCCCTGCACACCTACACAGTTGTTTTCAATTACTCTAGGTGATTAGACCTCTAGTCAGGTGGACGCTTAGTGAAGATTTGCTGTGAAATACATGATGTCACCCAACTCTATATAACTCTAAGAACGATAACCATGTAATGTTTCCCGCCCTAACGGGTGCAGGAAAACTAATGTCAGAGTCACAGATGTAAATCAGCTGCAGTTTGTACACGTCCATGCAGTCCAGAGATGAGGTCTAATTAGGCAAATTAAATGAAAACACCTGTGAATGTGAATGGACTATCGGTCTGTAGGGGCTGTTGATGATGTGTTTAGGTTAAACATTGAGTACTGGCCCAAATATTGTTATATTTGTTTTTAACTTTCAGTTAACGATATGGATATTGGCCACAAAAGTCAAGTATCAATAGGGCTTTACTGCTAAGAAACAAGTTAAGTGCTGAAAATGTAGTACAGAGTTGCACCCATTAAGTATAAACGCACATCTGACCTCTCCAACACATGGACACACATTCCCTCAACACTCCATATTTAAATATGCTTAGCAATTGGTGGAAGGGCCCAAACACTAATTGACTCTACAGGCCGATCCAAGGTTGGACAGTAGCGACAGATGATGTGCCACATTGCAGACAGCTTGAAAAGCCAATGCTTCCATTGGCAATGATGTCATGCCCCATGTTTTTCCCTACAAGGTAAAAAGATAATGTTGATGGTGTTACCTAAGATTTGCTAATTGTTTTCACAAGAAAAAGCTTGCAAACTCACTCTGAGATCGATCAAACCCAATTAAAGCGAGGTGTGTGTGTGTGTGTGTGTGTGTGTGTGTGTGTGTGTGTGTGTGTGTGGCAGGTGCTAGTAGGAAATGTGGAAACACATTTCTTTGCTTCTGTATCTTAACAGGAGTGTAAGTAACAGGAGCAGTTGGAGTAGGTGATGTTTCTAAGGCTGTTGATCTCTGACACATACAGATGGATACATACTGATGCACTGATTCAACTGTGACAGGAAGAGATAAACAGACTCTGTCTCCGCTCTCTGCTTTGGTCCAATATTCTTTATTTCCGAGTCATTGAGGTGCAGGCGTATTGCCGGCGAGGGCTCTGACTGGTCTGATGTATGATGATTGCTCACCCCTCCCTCCTTACATTTGCTTTATTTGAATTTGTTCTGAATGCTTCCACCCACTGAGCTTGAGCTGTGTCTTCACATCCTAAAAAGATTTGTGCAACCGCTTGGATCCCAGTGTCAAATCAGAACAAATATAATATATTAAAGCCTTTCTTTATGCCTCATTGCTATTAACAAATCCTATTATTCTGTGTATGCTTTGTGGCCTGTACGTTTTTTTTTTTTTATTTCATGCTCGGGGAGTTACATATCAAGCTAATGCAGCCCCACTTACTGTATGTCAACTGAAAACGCTGTGAGGGGGATGTAGGCGATAGCTCAAAAGCGCTTTCAGATTCAACCTGATCCCTCACTCCCCGCTGAATGAGACGAAAGAGAATGAAGGAAAGACATTTCTTTAAATTACCTTTTTGTCAGATGAAAACACACAGTGGGCGAGGGCAGTTTGCCATCACATCACAAATAAACCATCTAAATTTAATTCACCTTTCTAATACAGCAGGACATTGATGTTTCTGTTAGGGTAATCAACATGTGAGAGTCCTGGAGTACAGTGGTTGATGAGGTGGAGAGATGCCAGATGCCGCGGAGTTCCACATTCATAGTATACTGTTTATTTCAAAGCTGTTTGGGTTCGTGTGAAAACACAGGATTTTTATTTTCCTGTACTTAATAGGACACCACATACTGCTCATCTCTATCCAAACTGAAGACTGTATTCAGACTTCAGACTGCCGGCCACAGCAGGCAGCTGTTTTCAGCGAAAGAGGTTTGATAAACCCTCCATACTCAACCTGTTGAACACCAAACCACAGCCAGACAAAGTTAGCAACTAGCTGGTGAACAGTGGAGCATTTATGTTAAATATACAGATATTTTACAGTTTACAGCCTGTTGTGCTTCCCCCAATTGGTCAAAAAAATTAAAGCAGGTTAATGTAGGAAGGTTACTGTTGGTTTTCTGGGGCAAAATTATTAAAATATAAATGGAGTAAAATATTAGATAAACCAAGTTAGTGCAGCCAGCAAGACTCATGTGTAAACATAACATAAATGGGTTTTTACAAGAGCACATGTTCATGAAAGACTGCAGACAGGAAGAGTATCGCTGTAAGAATGAAAGGAAGCACCACCTTTGATACCACAGTAATTAAATCCAAGTCTGAGTCTGACTGAAATGAAACCAGACACATCTGTAAAGGCCGATTTCCATAGTTGAACAGTCAGTTCCCTATGAAAGTCAGACCGTCTCGACTTAAGGCTCTTGCTGCAGAGTCTTGTACACTGAAAATAAGCCAGCATTGACAGCAACTGACAAAAGCAGCAACCTACCATATTCTGATGTTTCCCAGCAACCTTTAATACTGTACTGTATATATGTACTCAATAGGGACTGACAGTCGAATTCCACCATAACTTTCTCCACGCAACTCGCCAATTATGTCTCCCTCCCTCTACTATCTCAAAAACCTTGTTAAAATTAGTCAAAAAGTACAGTATATTGTAACTCAGCCAATTTAATTGTTTATTCTCTAGGAAAGGCGAGACATTTTGTTGCCACCCATAAACCAACCACAAACCCTGGACTAAGCACAGTTAGCCTATAATGTTCTCCCTGATGGTTGGCTTGTTTGGATTAATGAAACACACAGGCCATGCTTTATAACTCGAATTTCACACAGAATCATCATACATTTCCTAGGATCCCTTGATGTGTACTGTATGTGGTCACAACACCATGTTAGTAACCATTCCTTTGATTGGTTTCAGTGAGTTCTGAAGAAGCAGAGTACTCCAAGCTCAGATAAAGTATTTCCTCTCTTCCTGTCAGTGGTAGCCATCCATGCATTTGTGAATGCTTTTTCAATTACTGGTAATCAAAGGCGCGATTATTATGACAGCATCCAATGTGCTTTGATGGTGGGCAGCAATCTTTTCCCTAATCACACCATCGCTGTCATTAATTTACTGTCAGCCCTCGTCCCTGTGCCATGCTGCAATCTCCTGCCTGAGAGGCAGAGAGCTCGCCTGGAAAATAGAGAAAAAAAATCAAAAGATGAGGAGAGACAGAGATTGGTGAATGTACGTTTGATGGATCAGGAGACAACCTCCTTTTACTGAGGCATCTGAGTGTGAGTGGGTGAGTGGGTGTTTTCTCTACACAATATTGTCTTAAAACAAGAAAGCAAAAGAACTGGTAAAGAAAAATGGTCAAATGTGTGCTACACACACACACACACGGTTGATGTTTCATCCAACATGCAGTAATTGTAGAAATCTATTTTCTCTGATCATTTAGCCACAGGTCTACTGCACTATATCTTACCATGAATTAGTCAGAAGTAACTTTAGGCTTGTTCTACAGAGCCACATAGGGATGATGTAGTACCTGCTCACACCTCTGCTTTGCCTCAGTCTCAGAAATTAATTTGTGTGGATTATTTTTAGACAGAAGGCTCAGATACATTGCTTGTGATTTCAATATTTCCCACAGATATCCCACGACTTCTCACATCATATTAGCATGCAAGATGTGAGCTGTCTCCGTAGCTCCCATTACCTCCATGACTGCTTTGTTGCATCAGATGTGCTGCTTTAATAATCTCTACACCAACAATAATGGTGGTTGCTCATTAGTAATATTTTTAATATAGCTAATGGCTTATTTTTGTAGCTAACTTTGTATAGGAAGTCGACTCCAAAGCCTTTTCCCTCTTATTCTTAACATATCAGCCGGGATTTGAAGTTGTCATCGCTTCTGAGACAGTCAATTAAAGATCTGAGTTCCCCGTCAGGTGGAGGCTGTCGAGAAAGATAAAACGACAAAGCTCAGATTATGTCGTTTTTCTTCAGCTCTTTTTCTCTGTGTCTGTGCGAATGTGTGAGCTTTGCTGAATACACTTGTGTGTAAGTATAGGTATTGTACAGGGATGCAGGAAGTACTTTTTGTGTATGATTGTGTATGGAAGTGTGTGTAGCCCAGCTCCCTGGTCTAAAAACACCTTAATGATCTGTCAATGTGTAAGAAAAGCAGAGGTAGAGAAGATGAAGAGAAAATGAGTGACAAGGAAGAAGGACAACAATGAGAACTGAGCCTAAAGATGTGTTTGTGTGTGTGTGTGGAGGGGGGGGGGTCATAAACAGCTTAGGAGGGGTAGCCAGAGGCAGCAGGTGGCGACTCTCTGGCAGTAGTATTGGCCTTTTCTCCATCTTCCCCTCATCTCATCTCACCATGGTCAGACTTCACCCTCCCCTGGTCCTATTCCCAAAGCCGACGTGTAACCAGCCAAGCCACGCTTGTCACAGAGGAAATGAATCTCTCTGTTTGTGTGAGGCCCCTGTGAGCCCCACCAGAGCCCTCACCACCGCCTCCATCCTCCTCTCCACTCAACCATCTCACTCCTGCTGCTGAGAGTTGGTGTGTTTCTGCTCTAATGAAGACTTTTGGAGGAGAGGCCATTTCACACTTGATTCCCCCCAACACCCTTGATATGTTTCAGCATTTAGAGATGAAGCACAGGCCTGTGCGGTTTGCTGTTTGGCTGCACTTTTGTTGTGGGAAACCGAGAGTCCAAAGTGGTTTATGTGCATTAATTGTCTGCAGGCTTGGAAGAACTTGCAAGTTGTGTGTTGGTTTCATATTCACAACATACTTTAAATAGTAGATGAAGAGGGGCTGCCACTCACTCAAGTTCTAGCTACAGTTAATCAAATCTCACTTTCTGTTTGTTTATATTTATGAACTTAAATGAAGAATTCATGTTGACGCCAGGGTACTTTGCTGTGTTCCAAGAGGCTTGTGGGAAATTTGACGACCACTGATTTGTAAGTCAATAGTTTGTTGATCTCTCCCCAAGGGAAGATGAGGAATACTGTAGTGCTCCAAATATGTATATCTGGTATCATTAGCATAATTACAGTTTATTTATAGTCTAACATTCTACAACTTGGCAAAAGCTTGAAAGAAAAACACTTGAGGTCCTCTGGCATTTATCAAAGCCCCACCGATCAAACCCTGCAAGCTGGAAATGTCTTTCATGATCAAACACTTTCAGACTCAAAAACCTTAGATGAGAGTTGGCAATCCACACTCAATAAGCATCTCAAAAACAAGTCAATTTTTGTGCTGAAACTTGAAAAGCATTATTTGATCTATAGCGAAGAACTTTGTCTTTGTGTAGCCATTGTTGTGCATCAAGATTTGAGTTTTATGGTAAGTGTATCCAAATATATTTGGAGTCTCAGATCAGTTTCAGTTTCTTCATTAAAGGTTACAGACGTACTCTATGTCGGCAAAACAATATCACCACAAGGTTGGTATAGTAGCTATTGTGGAGCTTTCAGTCGTATCATTCAATCTTCCTTGGTAGATGGAGATTGTGCAGTCGTCGTAGAACTGTAGTTCATTTATTGTTTTGAGCACTTAATGGATTTATCTGCCACGATGGCGTGAAGTGTTAAAAAACAGAATTTTATCCAACAATTTCATAGCAACTTATTTTGTAAGTTCTATCTCCGAATGGAGATTGTGTGATGTGATCAAGAACTCCAGAACAGCTACTAAATGGACCTTGTGGTAAACTACTGTTTTTAAGGGAAAAAGAAAACTTTCAGTGTCCTCCTATATCCTTAAATGTCCAACATGCTTTCGCTCCGGGGACGGCAATGTCCGTCTGTCGGTGCACCAATTGGATTGCTTTGAAATTGGTACAGACATTCATAAAAACAAATCATTAAACTTTACACCTAGTAAACATTAGCATTGTCATTCTTGTGACTATGCAAACGACAACATTAAGCTCAAAGCAATGCTGTGCCCGGCATTTATGACTCTTAGTTTTGTTTTTACATTCTCTACATTTTATTCCGTATCTACATAGGAAGTGGAATTGTGTAGACTCAACAGCCAAGAGAAGTTGGGGCTAACTCTGTGCTACAGAACAGATGAAGAGGAGGATGTGGCCATCTATGTCAGTGAGGTGAGTCGATGACTTCCCCTTCAAGATGATAGACTTGGATGACTTGTATTGAAAGTGAGTTATTTTCTTCATATATGACCATGAGCTCTGCATCTTCCAACTTAGTTTGCCATGAGGAAGCACTAACTTTCCATACTAAGTTTTTCATTGGAGAACTCTCTAAACATAAAATATTCTCTCTTTTATCTTTCCCAGCTCTGCTTTGCTCCTGGAGATACTGTAAAAAAAAAACATGCAACATAAATGTATCTACCTCCTGCTAGCTTTTTTTCTTTATGGCCAACCACCACCGTTAGGACTGCTAGCTTGTTGAAAATTGAAAAAAATAATACTCTTGGGGCAAAGGTACAGTATATTCATATTCTTCAGTTCTTTATATTTCAGTTCTTTGAAGTCTCACATTTACATATCATACACCGTTGTAGAAACCAACAATTATCATGGCTAGATCAGTGCCTCAGTAAAATGCCTAAAACAACTGACAATGCTAAATTTTCATGACTAAATCATTTGTGACATTTAATATTCATCTTCCAATTTATGATTTACTTTGGTATTCATGTGAGCAAAGCAGATTCTCTATTGGGTATTATTAAAAAATTTTTAAATAAATTGAACTCTTTCATCAACCACAAATTACGTGTTTGGACAATTTGGCAATGTTCTAATTGCATGACTACAATGTCAGTTACCGACAGGAAATGACCAAGACAGAAAAAACCTAAACCCTTTCAGGTCTGAGTTGTTCATCCAGTCCTTTCCTGACAGCTGACACAAATAATCAAGCTGTGAGATACACGTTAACAAAAAGACTCTTGCATCCGTTATCTCCCACTTGAAAGCATAGAAAATACTGTTCTCCATTCTGCTCAACTTTCTCTCCGAATCGTTTGAAGTTGACTCGGACCCTGCAAGATGTTCGCTTTGAGAGCTGAGCAGAATATAAATCACTGCATCCATGGCTCTTGGCAGCATCCTTAAGTGTTCATTTTGAAAAAAGTAGAGCTTAAAGGTGTGTGCTGCATTTAGATGAGGTGGCTGGATGTCACTGTATACAGGGTGTGTTACAGGGGGTGTTACTTTGATCTTGCATAAGTAGCGAGAGCACATCAACATGGAGTTAAGAACAATGCAAGGTCATTTTAAAACAAGCTTAATTTCCCAACTTTGTAGCACTTGATGAATGGCCATATTGTCTTTACTGTGTTGTTAGTTTAGTTTTTCACTTTGTTTCTATTGTGTCTCACAGTACAGTGGTTAAACAATTTAAAAGTCCATTCTGTTAAGTCCATTCATTTTCTATACCTGTTTAATTCTATTCAGGGGCGCAGGGGGCTTGCATAGGGCAAAAAGGCAGAGTCCATCCTGGGCAGGTCACCAGTCTATTGCAGGGTCAACAGACACTCATTCACACTAATGGCTTTTCAGTCCATCTTCACTCTCTTTGTTTAGGTTTCCTCCAGATCAATTTTCTCACATCTTCTTCCCACTGTTCAAACACAGTCAGAAAGTCAAACCCAAAACCTTCTTGCTGTGTGGCAAAAATGTAACCACAGCCATTTCACCACTCACTATCTTCAACAACTAATAAATTCCAAAATGGTCCGATATTTCAGTTTCCAGTTGTAGATTACTCAGGGTTTAGGTCTCCCCATAACTGCAGAAAGATTACCTTCAATTTCCTCTGTTCCCTCCATTCTTGTCTGGTGACCTTCCTCCCCGTTCAATGAGTGTTCCTCTGTGTAGGAGTGGACTATCATGAAGATAGAGTGCCACAGCACCTCACCATCTCCAGAAATCCCGCCTGTTAGAAGAAATTGAAACGAATGGCCCCAGACACCAATTGATTGGCCGATGAAAGAGTGTCCTGCCCCCTTGTTCACTGACATTAGTTACAGGAGGAGCAAGGACATCATGCATTGAGGCTGAGTTACAGGCTGTAAATGCTGTATCCACAGGCTTGTCTATAGAAACCTGCCACAATATAGCAACTCAGGCGGGTACAATTGAGGACTTAAATGATGAAGGTGATGCTCAGGGTTAAAATGCCTTTGAAAACTGACCAAAGTCTTCCCATGACAGCACACCTATTGTATGTTGCTCACATTATTAACAGTCTAGACATGTCTAGCTGGGTGATTTCTTCATAATGAGTTAAAACATTTTCAGGCACTTTCTGATTCTCTTGAATGAGGATTGAAAGTGTTTTAGAGGCATTATTTTGTTCCCTCTATCTTCACAGATCAGTCCAAACAGCATCGCTGCCAGAGATGGCCGCATCAGAGAGGGGGATCGCATTTTACAGGTACAGTAGGACATTCTCTCTTATTGTCCCCCTCTACACCAGCTCTCATTAGATTCAACATAAAAACACGCTTTTATTTTGTCACACTCAACCACTGTCTCCCAGCATGAGAGCCCATTCATTTTTAATGGCAGTACATTAAAGGGGGAACTCACCCCCGCTGTGACTGTTAGAGGGGGAGAAATGCCCCCCTGGCTGTTTTAGTTACAGACTCAGCACCAACGTTTTTTTTTAAGAGTTCTGGTTCAGGATGGCACTGTGCTGCAGCTCACTGCCTCCTGTGGGATAGGGCTGAGAGGCTAGGACTGTTATTAGCCCCTAGCTTCATCTTCAAGCCTGAGATTCAGAGGAATTTCTGCCATCGACAAGCAGCAGTTGTTAGGGCTGAGGGCTGTACAGTTTAGCGTTGCCTCCGTGGGTAATTATTGTTTTTGTTTAGACAATTAATAGCTTACAATTAACAATTAAAATCTAATTGTAATGTGTAAAGTATATTATGACCTTATTAAATTCTTATGGCAAACAATTGCCTACTTAAAATTCAGCAGACAGAGCAACATTTCCTTTACTTGGAGCTGTGCGTTTAGCCACCTGATGAATATAAGTTTAATATTTACTGTATTTTAAATTCTGTTTTGGTCACCACCAATTCCTGAGGAAAATAAAAGATAAGGCTTGTTAGCTTTCTAGATGCCAACTACGTTCACCACAGAGTTGGGTGATGATTCTCTGTGGGTTCATCACTATAAACATCTTTCAGATTACACATTTGATCCATTGTACATATAAAAAATATTAATTGTGTAGCTTTAGCTGCAAAAATAGCAATTGAACGTAGTGTACTGGTATAGGTCACCTTTGATACCACAAGGAGGCAATTACCTATTCTAACAGAAGTGAAGATCTATAATGTGATTATTTGATGCGTGGGGCGGATGCATAAGAACTGTTTACTTCTAACTGTATGCAGGTGTCTACCATGTGTGACTGATTTGAGCCAGGAGTATGCGCGTGTATGTGTGTTTGTGAGGCAGACCAGTACTCTGGCACTATTATCCACCAGTGACAGGGCCATTACTCTGCCTGCAAAAAGATGGACGCCCCTGTCAGTGGCCAGTTAATTGTACAGCTAGATGCATGTGCGCTGCCGGATACTTTGGTGAACACAACAGCTCGGTTGGCCCATGGCCACTGTCCCATTCATAATCACTGCTGGGTCTTGCTTCATATTAGAGAGCATCAGAGTGTTTACAATTTCCCCAGGAAAATAAGGCATTATTGTGCAGTGCCAATTTATCGTGGTACTTTAAGGGCTTTTGTATTGGAGAGAATGAAGTTGGCCACAGTGTGCATGTACCTGTTTTTAAATGTTTTCTGTGTATAGAATACATGTTTTCTTGTGTCTGACTTAATAGTGAGTGTTCTAATCATGTTTGCATGTCATTTAGATTAATGGCCAAGATGTACAAGACAGAGAGGAAGCAATGGCTGCACTCTCCAATGATGAGAGTAGGAACATCGTACTGCTGGTTGCCAGACCTGAGATGCAGGTTAGAATTTACTACACAGTTCCCTCACACTGACATACTGTATATTTCAGCCACCGACTTTTGGTTTGTCATTTACATTATATTTGCTCAAAGTAAACCTTAGCAGTCTGGGGTAGCCAACCCTCCCCACTGCCACAACCACTCCGAGTAGAAGCCACCACTGAGACACCTCATCATGTTTTATTTTTATGCAGCGCCACTGTAATTGACTTCCAACGGTAAGCCATAAAAGCTAATGGCATGCTAATGTGGAGTGAGTTCAGGCCCAAGGCTGATGGCGAATAAGTAAAAGGACTCTGCCGCAGTGCAGATGAGCCAGGAGCAATAGTAGACTCTTTGTAATTAAATGTGTCTCTCAGTAGTAAATCTGAAGTCTTCAGATATGGATCCCACTTGGTTCACATCGAGCAGACAAACAAATGATGGATGGTGTGGAGCAAATAGGTCAAAGGTGGCAGTCTTATGTCCATTACATTGTATTGGCTTGATTTTAAGATTAGAATGCATGTTTTAAAGATGAGGGGTGGTCATTTGTTGGTTAAGAAAAAGGTTAACTCCAGTCAGTCAAACACAACATCATAGTGATGCTTGTGGTTTCTTATTTCAAAACCATGCCTGGTGTTTTTTTATTTATTTTTTTTATTTTTTGAAAATCCCATTTGGAACACCCAACTATTTGTTTGTGAGACACTGTGTCGCCACAAGCTTTAGGCCTTAACAAATAACACTCGCCTCTTTCTCTCTCTCCACATGCTTTCTTTCATTCACCCTTAGCTGGAGGAGGCCTGGCTGGATGATGAGCACAGTGAGTTCCTGGAGCAGCTGAAGATGGAAATGTTGGAGGAGCAGCAGAGAGAGGAGATGGAATTGGCTGCCTTACAGGAGGAGCAGGAGAATGAGCAGGTCAGACAGCAGCAAAACATGCTTTGCATAACTGGATTAGCGAGACAATAACAAAGCTTTGTTATCTGGGTTTAAGAAACTCTGGAAAGCCTTTTTCTTTGTATTTGCTCTGTTCAACAATAATAAAGGCCCAAAAAAACTAGTGAGTCACAAAGCAATAGGTGTAAGGTAACCTTCCCCCTGATTGACAGACCGTAATATCTTATGAACATCATATACCATCAGACTGACCAATAATTGCTTTTACTGTGTTAGGTCATTATTCACAGTCAATATTAACCTGTTCCTCAAAATCACTACAGATCTAGCTGGTGGCAGAGATTAAATCAAACTATTCATTGACTTTCTTTGCAAAACAGTGAAAACTAGCTTTGCCCTTTGAAATATGAATATAAAATAATGATAATGAATATTTATGGAAGGAGGCCGTTGAACAGTTTAAATTCCAAACATTAGTAATCATAATTTAGAATTCTGTTTTGTTGGGAGAATAGCAAGCTACAAAAATCCATATAAATGGAACTTCAAAGACATGGCAGAGAGGAAACAATCCCTCAAGTAACAGAGCTGTATAACAGAGTTACGCACAACAGCGTGTGTAATCCTTCAGGAGAATGCAGAATAGGGTTGCACTTCTTGAACTCTTAAATTCTGTAGTTCTGGTGACTTTTTGTTGTTTTCTGTCCTTATTCCATAAAAAGGAAGGTAAAACACGAAACTATATGAGAAAACACCAGGGTACCATTTTTTAATCACTTAAAACATATTTGCAAGGTTACTTGCAAATAACTTGAAAACATACTTACACACACTAATAATCAAAACAGGCTTACATACACACACATACAGTTTCCAGTAAGTGCCAAAGAATAATATGATAATAAAAATGGATCCTTATGTGGCTCATTAAAAGAAAGAAGTGTACCATAATGTAATTGCCAGAGATCTATAAAAAAGTATTTCAGGCTGGTCTTGTCATCTTATTGTTTTCAGAGAGCAGAAGACGACAAGCCCACCTGCTCAACGCTCCCTCGTCATAAAGATAGCGTACTGAGTATAAAAGACAAAATGGAGAGCTCAGAGCATAATGTTATGGCACACATACAGAGACGCTTGTCCCAGTGCCTGAGAGACAATCGGGACACACACCATGCCACCGGCTCCATGCGGCTGGAGGACAAAGAGGATGAGGACGATGATGAGACGGAGGGTGATCGTTTCCAGCAGCTCTTAGAGCTGAAGTGTCAGATACGTAACAGCGGTGAGTACGATCTGTTCTACAGCCGCCGCAGCACCATTGAGTGCAACATGGGAGAGCAGGGCAGCGTACAGCATGAGCTACGTATGCTCAATGAGGAACTGCGCAGTATCGAACTAGAATGTCAGAACATTATGCAGGCCCATAACCTTCGTAAGGGCCAGCAGTCTCCCTCCACAGGCCACTCTGCACCCTCAACCAAAACCCAAAGCTTCCATCGAAGTGACCCCTCAAGGGGTAAGCTGGCTGACATTAATGAGAGGCTGGAGAAATCAGACAAGGACAGCTCCAGTGCCTATAACACGGCGGAGAGTTCACGAAGCACTCCTCTGGCAATGGACCGTTCACCGGAGCACTCACTCCAGAGGATGGTTAGTCTCACCAACCAGAGGAACCTCTGCAGTGGTCTTGCCACTGGTCCTTCTCTTAGCCCAAGCCCCATCCCAGCATGCCTTGCTTCAGTCCCAGGGGAAGGCAGCAGCCATGAATACAGCAATCCTTCTGAGTCGAACCAGACAACTCAGGCTGAGGAGGAGAGCAGGGGCAAATTAAAGCCACGTTCTTCCCATATTCCTTACTTCTCTCCATCCCACAGTTCCCAGCAGAGGCAGGTCAACATCCCAGCACATGCCCGCCACTACCAGAGCTACATGCAGCTGATCCAGCAGCGCTCAGCTGTGGAGTATGCTCAGAGCCAGCTCAGCCTGCTCAGTGTCTGCAAAGAGCCTCAGAGGCCCAATAATGAGCCCAAGATGGAGTGGAAGGTCAAGATCCGCAGCGACGGCACGCGCTACATCACCAAGAGGCCTGTGAGAGACAAGATCCTGAGGGAGCGAGCCCTAAAGATTAAAGAGGAGCGTAGTGGGGGAATGACCACTGATGATGATGCAATGAGTGAAATGAAGATGGGGAGGTACTGGAGTAAAGAGGAAAGAAAGCAGCACTTGGTCAGAGCAAAAGAACAGAGGAAAAGACGAGAGTTCATGCAGCGTAGTCGGCTGGAAAGCTTGAAGGAGAACCCTCAGAGCAGCAGCGAGGGTCGCAAGGAAGTCAGCATTATAGAGCTCAGCCAGAAGAAGATGATGAAGAAACGCAACAAGAAGATCCTGGACAACTGGATGACCATCCAGGAGCTGATGACTCATGGTACTAAGGCCCCTGAGGGAGCCAAGGTGCACAACGCCTTCCTATCAGTCACTACTGTATAAAAGAAAAAACACACACATTCTACCCGATGCGGTATAATATACTTGCCTCGTTAAATGTGGCATTTTTATGAGGACAATAGGAATATTTTTCACACTTTGTAACCCAAAAAGCATTTTGTAAGAAATTTATCAGTGGTGTCATGGGATTATCTTCATGCTTTTCAGTATTGTTTTTCACATCACTCTGCAGGACAAACATTTTTCTATGAAATTATGACTATATAATTATTTTATTACTTCGCTCTAAACATTTTTATCTTTTCAATTCTATTTTCATATTTATGTTGTAACCATACAACTCAAAATGGTTGTATGAGCATCTTAAGACAAGTTAAGTGTTTTCTGTTGTGTAATTTCTATACAATTGCAACACACAATGAATCAGTGGGTTTCCAGCCTTTCACTTCCTTTTTAAATGCATCTTTCATAAACGTATCTACTTATCCTTTAAAGCTGAAATCAATAACTCACTCAATGTTGTTGTGAGGTAGTTGAAATTATGTTTTAGACTATTGGTGCTTAGACATGGACAAGAAGTCCAACTAGTCACAAAGTCTACCACACATCAGGAAATTATGATAGCTTAAAAATAAAGTTAAAGTAAGGTACAAATTTCAGCTTTAAAAGATGATGGCTTGAAAAAAGAGTTGAGATAAAATAAATTCTTCGCTTTAAATAGGAAATGATCTTACATTACAATCATAGTACTGTATAACTTGCTCCTAATAAAAGGTTGAGCGTAACTATGGCAAGAATGTGTTTCACTGCAAACTGCCATATCTCTGACGTTTTAGATCTCTAAAACATTAATTGTTAATATGAGCAAAAGTTTCAAGTCAACAACTCAAATAACTTTTGCTAATATCATTTTTATTATCAGCAATTTTATAAAAGCATCTTTTAAAAGTTCCAATACCTCATGTTACAGTGAAATACTTAAGAAGCTGCTACACTGACTGGTCAATTGAAAAACACCTTTGTGGACACAGGATTTATGTACTATATTGTACTTATGAGATTTTTTTGACATTAAGGACACAAACATCCCAAGAGTCAAGAATATTCTGACTCATTGCCAGTGCTGCAGCTTTGTTTGTATGTTTTTCAGCTTTTGATAAAATTTATTTTCTATTCAGTTTTATTTTTCCTTAATATTTTGAGGTTTTTATTCTACATATTCAACAACAGATGGACCTGCTCATAGCTTTTACATACTAGTATTTTTACGTCATCAACATACACCTTTACTCAGCATAGCCTTAACAGCAAAAATGGAATCAATGATACAAACCTCAATTCCAATGAAGTTGGGACATTGTGTAAAACGTAAATAAAAACAGAATACAATGATATGCAAATCCTTCTCAACCTATATTCAATTGAATCCACTACAAAGACAAGATATTTAATGTTCAAACAGATAAACTATAGGTTTTTTTTGCAAATATTCACTCATTTTGAATTTGATGCCTGCAACACGTTCCAAAAAAGCTGGGACAGGGGCATGTTTACTACTGTGTTACATCACCATTTCTTTTAACAACACTCAATACGCGTTTAGGAACTGAGGACGCTAATTGTTGAAGCTTTGTAGGTGGAATTCTTTCCCATTCTTGCTTGATGTACGACTTAAGTTGCTTAACAGTCTGGGGTCTCTGTATTTTGCACTTCATAATGCGCCACACATTTTCAATGGGAGACAGGTCTGGACTACAGGCAGGCCAGTCTGGTACCTGCACTCTTTTACCACAAAGCCACGCTGTTGTAACACGTACAGAATGTGGCTTAGCATTGTCTTGCTAAAATTAGCATGTACGTCCCTGAAAAAGACTTTGCTTGGATAGCAGCATATTTTGCTCCAAAACCTGTACCTTTCAGCATTAATGGTGCCTTCACAGATGTGCAAGTTACCCATGCAATGGGCACTAACACACCATATCATCACAGATGCTGGCTTTTGAACTTTGCGCTGATAACAATCTGGATGGCCCGGAGGACATGACGTCCATGATTTCCAAAAACAATTTAAAATGTGGACTCGTCAGATCACAGCACACGTTTCCACTTTGCAGTCAGTCCATCTCAGATGAGCTCGGGCCCAGAGAAGCCGTTGGCGTTTCTGGGTGTTGTTGATAATATGGCTTCCGCTTGGATATGGTAGATGGATATGGTAGAGTTTTAACTTGAATTTGTAGATGTAGCGAACAAACTGTTTTAACTGACAGTGGTTTTCCAAAGTGTTCCTGAGCCCACATGGTAATACCCTTTACATAATAATGTCAGTTTTTAATGCAGTGCTGCCTGAGGGATCGAAGGTCACGGGCATACAGAGCAGAGATTTCTCCAGATTCTCTAAATCTTTTGATGATATGATGGACTGTAGATTATGAAATCCCTAAATTCCTTGCAATTGTAAGTTGAGAAACATTTTTAAACTCTTGGACTATTTGCTCACGCAGTTGTTCACAAAGTGGTGAACCTCGCCCCATCCTTGCTTGTGAACGACTGAGCCTTTTGGGGATGCTCCTTTTATAACTAATCATGACCTGTTCACCTGTGGAATGTTCCAAACAGGTGTTTTTTGAGCATTCCTCAACTTTCCTAGTCTTTTCTTGCCCCTGTCTCAGCTTTTTTGGAACGTGTTATAGGCATCAAATTCAAAATTAGTGAATATTTGCAAATAAACAATAAAGTTTATCAGTTTGAACATTAAATATCTTGACTTTGTAGTGTATTCAATTGAATATAGGTTGAAAAGGATTTGCAAATCATTGTATTCTGTTTTTATTTACGTTTTACACAAAGTCCCAACTTCACTGGAATTGGGTTTTTTTGTACAGTACATTTGTGTGGCCAAACTGCAACAGAGAGGTATTATTCAGCCTTATTTATGCATAGTATAATTTGAGTTTATTGTAACTGGAAAATGTTTTGCGGCTAAATTAAACGTGTTAGGATGAGTGCCACTGAGCAGGACTCAGAACACAACATATTAGATCATTGAAACCCTAAGCTGGTGAAATGAATGGGTTGCCATTTATCAACAGACTTTATAATCCAGTTACATGTACAGTATACTCATTCCAAATGCCTCATTTTTAACTGAAATATTGTAAATTGGAAATTTTAAACCAATCCCTGTATTTGTTTTGAGTCAATGTCAATGGTCTAATTTCAAGTAATGCGTAGTTGGCACATTTGTAGCCAGGTAAAATGTGTGATAATGGTGATCTTTGCAAAATAAATGATAATAAATTATTGTTTTTTTGGTATCATATCACACTGGATCATGTTTTTTTTATTCAAACATTTATGGAAGAAGCTAAATCGCTGCTACTCTGCAGTGCTTACCGGGCGCTTCAACTGTATAGTAAAACATTCAGCTGGTAAATGATGAACCTTGACCATAAAAATGATACTAAACTCAGCAAGGTTCCAGCACACTACCTTTGTTATTTTTCTTAGTTGTTTCTTAGTCAGATGTTTGAAATTTGAACGTCCTTAAGTGGTTGATGTTAACACCGTAAAAGTGAGCAACAGCAACAAACTGTGCTGTTCTTTTAGTCTTTGGTGAAGATGCTGAGGCAGAGGGACAATGTATAAAGAAGAGATGTGGAGGGTGTCAGGGAATAGGGTCATATCAGGAAAGTTAACAGTGCAAACAGCAACAAAAACTCAAAAAAGTCAAAAAAAAAGTCACTCCGGGGTAAAGACCAGTCTGATGAAGTGAAACCGAATTTCTTGTTCACTGAACACACGTTCACCTCGGATATCTCCTTAGGAGTGGCTTTTTATCTCCCTTCTGTGAATATGTTAAGTGATTAAACAGAAGGAGATTTCAATTAAAATTACCTTTCACTCGGATGGCTTTCTGTTCATTAAAATGTACCAACTACTTAATCATTGCTATGGCCTTGTCATATGCAGGGGAGAGCTACTGGGACACTCTGGTCTTTGTATTATCTTAAATTGTCAGTGCGCTATAGCTGAAATCGGAGTGTCGCGGATACACTACTGCCTGAAGACTGTGCTGTACTTCTGTGTTTCCATTTAACTGAAAACTTGTTCCATTTTAAGAAACTGATAAAATATTAGTCTTCCTGATATCATACTTGTTTTCTTTTGAGTAGAAAATGTTCTTGGTTACATATAGGCAACTATGTTTTTGTTGCCAAGTATTCATTTTCACTGTTTGGTTTTCTTTTGTTATACTTTTAATATTTTCATATTTCCAAACACTTACTGTGTTCAAACTGGCCTGTAAATCCAACTCCTTACATTACAAAGCTGTTGTTAAGCTTCTGTATCACTATGAAAGCACTTCCTACTGACATACTCTACTTTATTTACATGCAATACTGTTCCAAAATGCCAGGGTATCACATTTAGGGTGAATCTCAGCTTGTACTCCATGCCAAAACCTTCTTTTTCCAAAATAGTCTGTGGTACTTAAAAGCGTCTCCATTTATACAGCGAAACCTAATATCCAAGTTGGTATTAAAATGTAGACTCCTGCCATCCCCCGAGCCTATTTGCTCTCCCCTCATTCGTTAATTCTCTCACTCTGTATAGACGGAGACCATTTAAATGCCAATCAAAAGCCACAGAAGAAAAAACGGTGCAAGATGAGTTTTAACAACCAATGCCAGAACCAGCCCAAGTGCTCGCTAGCTAATTAAGTTCATCCCTGCGCCCCTGAAAGACCCAGTCAGGTGTAATTAAAATCGAGCCTGTGACAGCCATGGCATTTGTCAGAGCTACCCAGCAGTTCAAATACCAGTAATGACAGAAATGTCAAACAGATAGCAGTGGCTCGTCTCCTTTTCAGCGCTCCACTCATAAACACACACAGAGCCAATGCCTCTGTTATGAATGTTTGCTGATAACCTTTAGGATTCCCTGAACAGCAAAAACTACAAATTCTCTACCATTATTTACCCAGGGAGGCCCATATTTATTGACATACAGATCCACTTGACACGTGATGGGGCAATCTACTTTATAGTGCCTTCTCTCCCATTTAATCTCAGAGGCTTGTAACAAACTAGTAATTGCCTCGGATCATGCGTCTTTCGATGTCACTTTAGAAATTGAAGGCAGCTTTGATCTTTGATATCATAACTGCTGTGTTGTGATAATTGGCCCTATCATGCCAGATGTAGCAGTGTGTATGCGAGTGATATGGACAGCTACTGCTGAGCCAGCTGTTCTGAATTTAAATGCCTTAATCAAGCAGAAGACAATAGCGAGTCTGTTGATAGAGGATTATGGGGCATGGAATCACCTAACACCTCTTCCCAAAGTCACTAGGCGTCATCCTCAAAGGAATGGGGGATTTCTCTACAAAATTTGATGGCAATCCATCCAATAGGTGAGATATATCAATCTGGACCAAAGTGAGGGACCAACCAACTAGGGCTCCGTTTTGAAGTGGTAGTAAAAACCGATCTGAGCGATCGGATCACAAGTGGACAGCTCTTAAGTACAGATGAAAACACTTTCAGGACACATTGAGAACACATTGAGATCCGATCACTCAGACCACATTCGGAGGTGGTCTAGCCACGTGTCCACATGTCCACATTCTTATAGCAATGAGAACGAGAATGTGTCCTGGGCCACATTAAGGACCGCCTACTCAACTGTGAGCGGAACTATGTACTCATTCAAAGTATTTATCATGTCACAGAAACCACTGAGAGTGAATCGTGTTTGGATGTTATTATCATACTGTGATGTGTTGCTGTTTTTGTTCCGGTGCTGCCTGCTTATTATGAAGCAGCAAACTCAGGAAATATTGGGTCTTCATCAGAGCATGTGAGCGGAGTGGAGCGGCAGCGAGCGGGGAGCGGGAGCGGGCGGGTCTTAGACAGAGCGCAGAGCGGCATTTTTAAAAGGACGGAGCGTCGCTCTATTTCCCGCTCCAATTTCGCTCCGCTCACACCACGAGTCTGAAGCATGCTCAGTCAAGCCTGACCCAGAATCCATCTGTCTTGCACTGTCATCAACAGACTATTTTCATTCAAAACTCGGCTCAATAATGGAGTAGATTTTTTCCTTTTTTGGAACGAGCGGGGGGCGATTTGAGTGGAGCGCGAAGCAAACTGCGTTGAGCGCTGAGCTATAATGAGCGGAGCGGCCTGATGTAGCTTTGAGCAGAGGGGTGAACAGTTCCGTGAGCGATGAGCTGAGATTCTCACCGCTCCACTCCGCTCATATGCTCTGGTCTTCATCAGCAGTAACTTAACTCGACTCAATGTAAAATAAAGCAGATATAATATGGAAACTAAACTTTGAACCACAGATTTAGTTAGAAGCTACTGTCTACGAATGTACTGAGAGCTGAACTCACAGAGACTTTTAAAAACGTCTCTCTCCTACACAGGTCCCTCCAGTCAGGAGACATCCTTAAACACAGTAAAAAAGCACAGCGGTGACATTTTTCTAAGATAGTCTCTTTAAATGTACTATGAACTTTGGAGATTCTGGGCTGCCGAAACATGGAAAGCCATGATGTGTGTTAATCACTTCAGACTACAGTAAGTTACCTCATTTGCAGTTTAAAAAAACATTCACTTATGCCTACCATGGTTGGTAGTCCAGAAAAACTCAAACACTTTGGGGGCCTCTGCACTTTCAGTTATGCTGAAAGTAAGACATTCTTTCAGATTCAATTCACTTTTCATTTCCAGCATCACAACGTGCAGAAAACCTTGTTTAAAGCCAAATGTTTACAGGCAGCTATGAATATAATATGAAAGTTACACAAAATAATAATTTTAAGAATTCATTTAAAATCCTCATCCTCATCTTCTGTTGTCTCACTATTTGCTTCATCACAGCTCTGTGTATTTAAACTCTCTGCTGGATATGTTTGTGTCCTTATTGGCAGAGATCTTTTATTGCTTCTGTGAACCATTTTGACTTTTTTTTCTTTCACACCCCTTGTTTTATGTGCTATTTGTTCTTTCATTTTCACCCCAACCAAATGCATTAGGGAACCTATTAAGCAAAAACGTGAATATTTCAGAGCATAATTAGAGCTCTTATTACAATTAATTATTCATAAAATGGGTGAACCAAACTGCAATACATACCGCAAAGGTCTCAAACATGTACTATTTGGATCACAATTAGAATATGGATAATACTCACTAAAACATATTGTATTACCGTTACCCATTAACACAGATATGCGAGTATATTATTCATAGACGCATATAGCAGATTTTAAGAGCTGGGTAATACCCGCTGGTGGAAACATAATCTCTGCAACATTCAACTCACACTATCTATCTATAAATTGCAGAACGTCTGTCTGTGTGTGTGTGTGTGTGTGTGTGTCTGTGTGTGTCTGTGTGTGTCTGTGTGTGTGTGTTATGCGCATATCTCTAGAACCGTTAGTCCGATGGATTTCAAACTTGACAGGTGTCTTGCTACGGTGCCAAGTTTGACATTGTTTGGATTAGAAATGCAAAAGATATCGTTAAATATATATCGGTAAGAGAAGCACACATTGGCTTTTGACGCTCTAGCCGCTGGCCACTCCCCATCTCACACTGCACAGCACGGCACCTCAGACGCACAAAAATTTGCAAAGTAGCACTACTTTGGACTGTCTTTGACTTTGAATAAACAAACGACAACTCCCGAATTTAAGGACGTTTCAGAATCCCACACATGCAAAGCACAACCAGCTACAGACAACAAGTGGCAGACAGAGCGTGATGCCACTTATAGGCAGGCTACCAGACGCTGTTTTTGAGTCACATCGTTGTCCGTGTTTGGGGGCATGTTTGGTGGGAAGGTAACCTGCACGTCACATGCAGACGCCACATGCAGAACGCTTTACAACAGCGGGGGGGTGTTACCGCCTTTGACTCTTTTCCTGCTTCCAACGTTAGCTACATGATTGCTGGATATACCAATCTTACTTTTCTTCACTTTCCTGGAGCACGGGCGGATAGCTGAAAGGAACATCACGACTGTTGTGTGGAATAAGGTTGGCGAAAAAAGGCGGTACGCTTTTCCGTGTCTATTTTTTCGCTAAGAGGAAACCCAATAAAAAGCCATTTGCCAACACTAAATATCAAACAAAAGCCAGACACTATATAGTATTAAGTTGCTGTGAGCTGTAGCCTACATTCACCACTTCTAACCAGAGGCAGAATATAAAGTAATCTCTGAGATTATTCCTTCACAGCGCTGTGCAAAAGAGCTGAACCGGGCAGACACAGCACTTTTCATCAGACTCACCCCGGGTTAATTAAGTATACTGCTAACTAATAACATTACCGTCGCCAAAATGCTCCTGCGAATCAAATCCCCTACTTCACCGGTAACTGTCAAGCCACTAAACCTGTATGGAAATGAACACCTCTGCTGAAATGTTAAATTCGTTAACAATCCGACACAAGACAACACCGTCTCTTTCTCTCTCTCTCTCTCGCTCTCGCTCTCGCTCTGCCTCTGCGCGTGCGCGCGCACACACACACACACACACACACACACACACACACACACACACACACACAGTCTGGTTCTGGTGGTTGATTAACGCAGATATGTGCTGATTAGCTCTCATAACGGGCCGGGTGGGTAGCGCACTGCCATGAATCCATGAGGCTAATGTCTGATTACTCCACACTGTCATTGTGATATTTTGTGTTTACATTCTGAATCTGCAACGTTCTCTGTCAGGTAAATCAGTATGTTAGTAGTAGTGTATACAGGGGAGTTGCATATGAAGTTGTTTGGGGTCCTTCTGTAAGTAATTTCGGGGTACAATTTGGTTTTGATGAATTCTACAAGCAGCAATACCACAGGCTAAGCAACTAGCTTAGCTAAGCTAAGCACATTTTCAACGGGCACTGCACTAATTACTCAAATTATACAACAGGTTTACTGCAGTGTATTCAAACAACCAAACAGCTTTAAACTACTTCACTAACTCATCTATTCAGTGATTTAAATCCTGTTAGGCTTTTACTTGGGATCAATGCAAGTCCTCAGGTCTTAAACAAAATTGATATATTTACTGCCCACTCAGTCCTACATAAAGTGGTGGTCATAAGTGTATGAACCCATGCTAAAGTTGACTAAAAAGAGGAATCTTTTGGAAATTGATCTTAATGTCTTAATTTAAAAAAAATGAGGAAACATCCAACCTTTAATTACACCAATTTTCTTTGTGAATGATTAATGTATCGTAAATAAATAAATGTTCTTCCTTAAAATACAGGGGGCATAAGTCAGTACACCCCTATGTTAAATTCCCATAGAGGCAGGCAGATTTCTATTTTTAAAGGCCAGTTATTTCATGGATCCAGAATACTATGCATCCTGATAAAGTTCCCTTGGCCTTTGGAATTAAAATAGGTCCACATCATCACATACCCTTCACCATACCTAGAGATTGGCATGGTTTTATTTCAGTTAGCCTAATAGCTGGTTTGATTTGCATTGAGAGATGATCTTATGGAAAGTACCCCATGCCAATCTCTAGGTATGGTGAAGGGTATGTGATGATGTGGACCTATTTTAATTCCAAAGGCCAAGGGAACTTTATCAGGATGCATAGTATCCTGGATCCATGAAATAACTGGCCTTTAAAAATAGAAATCTGCCTGCCTCTATGGGAATTTAACATAGGGGTGTACTGACTTATGCCCCCTGTATTTTAAGGAAGAACATTTATTTATTTACGATACATTATTCATTCACAAAGAAAATTGGCGCTAGCTTGTTTCAAGCTACAAACACATTTGATTAGCATGAAAACATGTCCCAGAGAACGATCGAGTGGGTACACATCTGTTATTAACCCCTAGGTTTAATTGTTCTTTAAAGGTTGCATTTTTCCTCATTTTTTTAATTAAGGCATTAAGATCATTTTTTTTATTCCTCTTTTTAGTCAACTTTAGCATGGGTTCATAAACTTATGAGCACCACTGTACAAAGTACCTATCCCAGTCCTTCAGACACTAGTATTTAGTCAGAACCCAAATTTAGATCCTCAAAATATTTCTTCAAAAATGATACATACAATTCTGCATGAATTACACCTCCCCAGTCTAAAGTGGTAAACTGACTCTCACCCTGGTGTTTTCTCTAACCTCCAAGTTGGAGGTTGATTGACCAGTGTGAGCAACGTTGCAAATGCTATGCTGTATACAAATGTAACATTTGCCCCTTTGCACATTCATCGTCTCTACGAATTCCATTAACATTCCTGTAAAGTTTCTGTTTTTCTTATTCATGAGCTGTGGGTCAGAGTCCGTCTCCAATAGAAATTACTAATGTGATTCTGAGTCTGTGATTGCATTGATGAGCTTGAGAATTAATAAATAATGTCTGGCAGTCACTTTTATTACACAATGTAAACATTGATCCCCCTCCCCCTTCCCATGATATTTCAGTGTCAGCACAGTTGCTGAAAAGAGGGTCCTTTCATTAGTCATGGTGAGCTCATCAGTTCCTGTTTCATATGCATGTGTATTTCACTATGTAGTCCTGTCATGAAGGAATTAACTGGACCTGTCTTCACATTGATTTAATTGGCTCCTAGTGTGCTTTCTAATGAAATTGTAGCTTGTAGAGTGTGAAGCGAACTGATGTCTGCACTTCTGCTATTATAAGAGTTCGCGGCAGGGTATTTTGCTTATTCAGTCACCTTCTGGGTAGCAGGACACCTACACTGTGAGTAATGAGATTTTTACCAGGAAGCCTTGCTGGTCAGAGCTCAGCTCTTCACCGCTTTCAGGCTTTGCCACAGGCAAGTCAAGCTGGGAATGATCCACAGTGCATCTGCAGAGAGCGAGCCAGTGAGTAATGACCTCACTATAATGTAGACAGCGCTTCTTTTGGATCATTGACATGTTGCAAATAAGTCAACTTACTTATAGTTGCATTGACTATCTTTGCAGTGAGAGGAAACTGTTTATAGATTTAAACCTCAATATCCCCCATTCACATAACATGACATCAGTAAACTGCATACTGCAGCATTTTTAACAACCCAACTGGTGGGTAATCATTTTTTAAAACAAAGGACAGGGCAATTTCACATCTACAGGGAGTGGTAGCTCTTCTCTACTGTAGCCCCACTTTGTGATTAAGGCTAAGATAGTTTTTACAGAGAAAATAAGTCATAACCAGTACAGCTTGATTTGAATGTTTTTGGGATTAAGAAAACATTTTATCTTTAGGAATGGCAAATATTGTCCAACATTACCTGCTACCTTTACAAATGTGTGTGTGAGTATAATTGTGCTACCTTTGAGTGAGTAAGTGATAAATAGCCTCATGATTTTCTAATGTGGAAATGGTAATGGCCCCATCTCATCTGGTGCTTTGTATGGAGATTGACTGGGAAAATTGCACACATTAAAGCATTAACAGAGCCTTTTCTCAATTAACCATCACAATTCTGCAACTTAAAACATTCCCTCTATTTTAGTACCTTACCTTTATCTTCCATGATTATGTGCATTTCCTAGTTTACCATTTTAAATCCTTTGAAGTATCATTGATGACTACTTGTGAAAAACCTGGTGTCGACTCCTGTAGGTGATAATCTGCATTGCCTTTGAAGGAAGCTGAACAAGGTGTGCTGCTGCCCAAAGGAGCAGGGGCGGATCTAGAAAAATATTTATGGGGTGGCGAGAGGGGGGCAGGGATTTTTGAGGGGTGGCAACATATGTCAAATGTATATATACTGAATTTAATCACAGTTATCACAGTTTGATGAACAATAGTATGTACACACTACAAAAGGGAACAGGCTGCCTTTTACGAACTCAGACAGACAAACTTAATCTCATGCAATCAATGTCCTGCATTTGAGGTTTCATGTGGAACAGCTCATATTAGGAATAAGTGACCATACAATGTGATCTCACTTAATAGGAGATAGAAGTATGATAGAAGTATTATCACAGGAAAGGCATTAAGGTAAGACACAGGTGATGAGTGGCAGATGTGTGAGAAGGGAAGCAAACAGTTTTGGACTGTGTCAGAGAGGCAGCATTGCAGTACAAGAAGAAACTATACAAAGAAAAACTTCCCCATGAAGATCTATGGACTGAGCTGTACTAAAGTGAGCAGAAATACACTGTGGAAAGAAATGGGTCACGGCACTCAAACAAGGTACTGGACATTGCTTTTATTGTTTACTCAGAACACACATCTCCCTATTTGTCCCTCAGTAACTTGAACAATTTTTTGTTTAAGTGATGAGAAATACAGTACAGTATACACAATATTCACAGCAGTTAAGGCAACATGAAAGGGACATTTCATGCATGTAAATATGAGCTGCTGTATCAAAAAAAAAATCAACAAAAAGGCAAAGGGTATGTTACATCAAAATCTCCACAAACCTGAAAAGAAGTCACATAAAAATACATTTTGCTCCCAGTCTGAAAAAGTACAAAACATTTTGTGAGTAGGTTCATACACGCCGTTTCTGGACAGTTTTATACTGTATATACAAAAGAAGAAACATTAAAAAAAACAATATTAACACTGCTTCATGTTCAGCAGGATTTACACCATTTACACCAGTGTCACATTTTAAACTTTGTTCCTCACAGTTAGATTTTAGTAAAGGTTCTCAGTTGCCAAAACAAAGATATAAACACAGAAATTTAAAGTACAGATTCTGTTGAGGTCATCATTTTAACAGCTTTGTAAAGGCTCATCAGTGAGCATAACATGAAGTTGTCATGCCTATAACAGCTGAATGCAGCGATTTCCATGTTGCTCAGCAAAACGCTTCACAAATTTATCTAGATCTAATGCCCTTGTGCGTTTTGATTCAATGCTGAGTACAGCCAAACTCGATAGTCTCTTTTCTGTCATAGTTGACCGCAAATAAGTCTTTATGAGCCTGAGAGATGAAAAACTTTGTTCACAGGATGCACTGCTCACAGGTAAAACAACTGCTATTTTACACAACCTGAACAACTCATAAAACACATCCTGGTATGGGTCCAAAAACTGAGTGAACTCCATTAGAGTGGTAGGACTCTCCTTTTTCCCCTTTTGTCTGTCTAATACTCTCCTTGTCTGATGTAACTCGTTTTTGAGATCCTGAATATTTGAATCATAAGCTTCAGCCAATAACAGAACAGCCTCCTCTCTCAAAAAAGTTGGACTTGACGGATTTAGTGCCTGGACACCCTGCATAATGTTACAATTTGTGTTAGAAAATCTTCTTCCTATTTCTCCAATCATGTTAGCCAGAACTGGATAGTACACAGAGACACAATAAGTGTGTTTGCTATCTGGAACTACATGCTGTCCCAAGGTGGAGTGGATGACAGTATCCTGAAGCACCTTAGCTGTCTGTCTTGGCCGCCCTGGTTTTCGCTGAGTTGTATCAATGTTACTTCGTTGACATAAATCAAGTGTTTCACTCCACATTTCCTCAAAAGAGGCTTGACTACGGTACTGGACCAGTGTCTCTTTAAGTGCTTCAATAAGTTCAACAGCCTTAGCATAGTCCACTGTTTTAGACTGGAACATGTCTGATAAAAAATGTGAGTCACTCAGGACCTTTCTGAACAGAACAAGAGATCCAGCAAAATTCAGATCAATTTGAGCCGATATCCCTCTTGCTTCTACAGCTCTTTGGGGATTGTTCTCAGATGCAATCTCTTCAAGCACCTGTACTATTGCAGGCAACCTGTCCATAACATTGCGACATGCTATGTGCCTACAGGCCCAACGTGTATCACTTAGCTGTTGCCGTTCCCTTGGTGCACCATCAAACATCTCCCGCTGCACTTCCAGCCATTTGTTATGTACATAAGACCCAGACATGAATACATACAGCCGTTCCAATAATGAGAAGAAGTTTCCTGCATCTGCCACACTTTTTACAGTGTCTACTATAACTAAGTTCAAGCAGTGTGCACTACAGTGAACATAGAAGGCATGTTTGTGTAACAGAGTTATTTAGTGATTCCACTTTCCAGGGTTTAATCGTCCAATACCAAGAGGTTGCATTGACATTCTGTATTGTGGTTGGTCAGTGGGCGTCCCCTCTGTAGATATATAGCCCTTGTATGTGATTTAGCGGTGCCAGTGCACGAGGAGTGTGCCCGTGGTAGGTTGGATCGCACCCAGTCATAAGCACATTTGAATTGTTTCTTTTAATAATATTTAATTTACATGCCATGCTGATATGATGATGTATAAATACTTCGGTAGAATGTAGCGACGGCTATGTATACTGTTTGAAATGCTTATCTCGTGCAATGTACAGAAAGTGCTCAGGTCATGCTAGTTAGCTTAGCCGGCTAGTTAGCGTAGCATGCTAGGTCGCTAATTGGCTTTTGTCCTTCTGTAATTAGAATGACGTGTGTATGCTGTATCCTACGTGGCTGACCAGGATATAATTCTTTGTTTACCAGGTACATATTGTATTTTTTTGTCTACATATTTGTTCAATTTAATGTCATGTTGTGATATTATATATGCCATTGTACGTGATTTAGCGGGGCCAGTGCACGAGGAGTGTGCCCGTGAATGACGTGTGTACGCTGTATCCTACGTGGCTGACCAGGATATAATTCTTTGTTTACCAGAATAAACCCGACAAGATTGAGAATCCAGTGTGAAGTCTTCAATTATTACACAACGCAGAGAACACATGGGTTATAATGGTGCCGTGACCGTGCTTCTGGAATCATCGCATCGCGGGAGGATTCGCCTGTTCCAGAAGTCGGCTGGTGTTGCGTAGTAGGGAGTGAGTGAGTCGGCTCACCAGAGCGCATTTATCTGCCTGTAGCGCAGTGCCACTTTTTGCCACATGGGGGCAATATTGTTTTATTTACCACTGGTTTAATGAGTGTTTTCTTACCTTGGTTGTTAAAATTGAGCTGTGCTAGAGCTCTTTTGGTAATCTCTTGCTTTTCTTGGAGAATTTTGAGGTTTCTAATATAAGAAAATACAAATATATATATATATATATATATATATACACACACAATACAAAGAAATAAAATAAAGGGCTAATGAGAAGAGACATTACCGTTTTCTTTTACATTTAATTTAACTTTTACATTTACATGTAATTTGGGTATCAAAAGTATGATGTGATCATATACATTTTTTTTTTGCAAAGACTGATGTCTTCTATTGGAAGAGTATAGTGTTTTTATACAAAAGGAAGTTATTGAAAGGGTGTTTTGTTTTATTCTGTTTTTGACTTGCAAATAATATAAAATTTTTCTTTGTGCCATATTATGGCAGGTTTAAATGGTTTTGGAAGGGGAAGAGGGACATTTTTGTGCACTCCAATACCGTCCACTGTTAAGGGTACAGCCAGATTTCTGTCTGATCCTATCACATCTACACCCATGCCGGATCTTGAGAATATGTCAGTTGGCAATGATACTTACTATGTCCCTCCACGTTCAGTGGGAGTTAGAGCGCCCAGCGCTGAGAATGAGGGGGCTTCTGTGAATCTGATAGCGGGCATAGCACAGCAGATTGGGATCGCCATTGGTGAGAGCATTACCTCTCATATAGGGTCCAAGTTGCACAGCGGAGTGGGGCCCGATGTTGCAGGGCATACAAACAGCTTAGGTGGGGCAGGCCCTTCTCTGGTGAACTTAGTGGTGAAGTCTGACATTAAAGAGCCAGTGTGCTTTAAGGGTGATGATTCAGATATGTGCACAGTTCATGAATGGGAGACGGTTCTCACAACATACTTTCGGAAAACGGGGACTCCAGTTACTGAGCAAGCTGAGGAAGTGATGAGCAGGCTCAGGGGGAGGGCACGGGAAGTAGTGAGGGTAGTGATTCGTAGTAACCCTTCACTCGATCTTTCTAATGGTCCAGCCCAGATACTTTACCAGCCCCTAGCGAATGCCCTTTTGAGTATTGGTTAAGACTGAACAGGGCAATGGAGATTGCAGAAGACTGTTTAAAGAGACAAAACAAGATGATTGATAATCCGTCTTGTGAGCTCACTGCCATGTTCATTAGACATTGCCCCGACCCCGAACTGTCTCTCATATTCAGGTGTAAAGCTTCACAGCTTTGGACAGCAGCTGAGGTTCATGAAAAGCTGGTTGAACATAAGAGGGTTCAGAGGTACTCACCTCATTCAAAGACAGCCCCTGCCATCACCTCGCTACGACAAGAGGTCAGTTCAACGGCTCATCCCACAGTGCCTGCTGGTATGCTTCACAATGAGGCCAGCCTAACCTCCAGTTCAAATCAGGCGACTCAGGGGTCCGCTGGGCAACTAGAGCACATCATCGCTAGGTTGGAGCGTCTTCTTGAGCAGAGACCGCAGCAGGCCCAGTTTCAGGGCAGGTCAAACCCTCTTTTCCAGAGAGGCCAAAGGAACAGGGCCAGGCCTTCATTGGTCTGTGAGGTGTGTGGGGATGTTGGCCATAATACCCGATTTCACTGTAGGGCTGACCATCTCTGCTTTCTGTGTTTTGCGCCTGATCACACAAGTGCAGTATGCCCTAAGTCAACAGCCGTAAAGCCAGCTGGCATGGTGCCCACAGAACCAGCCACCCCAAGTCAGGGAAACTAGAAGGCCAGCATTTGGAGGGGGTGAGTGTTGAGCCTTTTATTGATCCCCCAGTAATGAAGGACGATATTGAATCGGTTTACGAGAGTGTGTGTGAAGAGTTAAAATTAACGAGTCAAGTAATAATACAGAACACACAAAAACTGCACCCTCACGATGATCTCTTCTATGAAAAAGTATTACTTGGTGGCAAAGTTGAAGTGAAGGCTATGCTGGACAGCGGTTCTATGGCTTGTTCTTTAAGCTCCAAGATGTGGAACAGACTGTTGGAGGAGAGAGTGTTAAAAAGCCCTTCATTGACACCTTCAGATGTAATTTTGATTGGGTGCGGTGGGTCAAGGACGAAGCCTCTAGGAGTGTGTGAGCTGGAGATGGAGGTGTACGGCTGTCGTGTGGCCGTCCCCACACTCATCGTTGAAAACCAGGGGGATGACCTCATTGCTGGCAGTAACCTCTTGAGACATTTGATTCGCCAGTTGAAGATGTCTAATAACTTGTGCGATGAGATGTCCGCCTCTGAACCCAGTGAAGCTGAGAAGCACCAGCTTTTGAGTCTGATCGCTAACGTGGAGACGTGGGCTGGCAGTGATGTCCCTGACAAAGTTGGGACTGTAAGAATAAAAAGAGCTGTGACGCTGGAGCCTCAAAGTGAGCACTTGGTCTGGGGCAGGCTGCAGAGTGTGGGAAATCTCTCAGTTGGCAGTGCTGTCATTGTAGAGCCCACCACCGCAAGGTCAAGACACAGGTCAGTTCTGGTTGGAAAGACAGTGGCCCTGCTGCGCAGTGATGGATGGCTTCCCCTGAAGGTGATAAACCCCTTAGAGAAACATGTGATACTAAGACGTAATGCCAAGATAGCAGACGTATATCCCTGCATGGCATTGGAGGACTTTGACTGCTTTGATGTGAGTGACACCTCACAGCATTGTGTGCAGCAGCAGACACAGGAAGCAGCTGACATATTGACTGAAAGGCAGGTTGTGTCGAGCCTGACATCTGATGCTTCCACCATAGCTAACGGCTGTCCCAGAAATGGCGGATCCAACGGACCTGGAAGCAGTCCCAGCTCTGTCTTACGTGACTTAGGATTGGCAGACATAGATGTAGATTCATGTGATGTGTCTGCCTCCTGTAGAGAGAAACTTGTTCACCTGTTGACCCAGTACCAATCCATCTTCTCAAAGGATAAGTTGGACTGTGGAAAGGCTACAGGCTGCCTTCATAGAATTCGACTCAGTGACGAAAAGCCTTTTCGAATGCCATACCGACGCATTCCACCGAACCAGTATGAAAAGCTCAGGCTGGCTTTGGATGAAATGGAGGAACGGGAGATCATATGGAAGTCCAGCAGTGACTATGCTTCACCCTTAGTCCTTGTCTGGAAGAAGTCTGGCGACCTAAGACTCTGTAATGACTTCCGTTGGATAAACGCTCGCACCATCAAAGACGCGCATCCCCTTCCTCACCAGGCTGATGCTTTGGCAGCACTGGGTGGCAACGCCTACTTTTCTACCATGGACCTCACCTCCGGCTACTATAATGTCGAGGTTCACGAGGATGACAAAAAGTTTACAGCCTTTTCATCGCCGTTTGGACTGTACGAGTATAACCGCCTGCCACAGGGGCTCTGCAACAGTCCGGCGACATTTATGCGGATGATGCTCAATATCTTTGGGGATCAGAACTTCCTCAGCCTACTGTGCTACCTCGATGATGTCCTGGTGTTTGCACCCACTGAAGAACTGGCAATGGAACGCTTGCAGATGGTCTTTGAGCGCCTCAAGGTTCACAACCTAAAGCTCGCGCCGAAGAAATGCAAATTCCTGCAGCGATCGGTGAAGTTCCTTGGGCATGTTATTAGCGCTGATGGCATTGCTACGGACCCTGAGAAGGTGAGGACCATTACTGCTCTATCAGAAGAGGATCTCATGGAAGATGGTACAGCTACCCCATCGCAGCGGAAAATACGGTCTTTTCTGGGAATGGTGGTCTTTTATCAGCAATTCATCGAGGGCTGTTCCTCTATAGCCAAATCGCTGTTTGGGCTGACGACTGGGAACAAGTCCCCTCGTACGAAGAGGACAAAGCGCCGACCACTTCAGCGAACACTGACAGCTGCAGACTGGACTGGAGAGTGCAGCCAGGCTTTCCATCAGCTGAAGCAAGCCTTACTGGATCAGGTTGTTTTGGCTCATCCGAATTTCAGTGAACCCTTCCTGCTCTCAGTGGATGCGTCCTGTAATGGGCTTGGTGCAGTGTTATCTCAGGTGCCTACAGGGGGCTCTACAGCAAGGCCAATTGCTTTCGCCAGCAAGTCACTCACCTATGCACAGTCCAAATATCCGGCACATCGATTGGAGTTTTTTGCAATGAAATGGGCTGTCTGCGACAAGTTTCATCATTGGCTGAGAGGACACCAGTTCACAGTGTGGACTGACAATAACCCGCTGACCTACATTCTGTCCAAAGCAAAACTAGACGCGTGCGAACAAAGATGGGTCGCCAAACTTGCACCGTTTCAGTTTGATATTAACTATATTCCGGGTACCAAGAACATTGTCGCAGATGCCCTGAGCCGAGAACCCTTTGTCCGACCAAGTGCACTCCATCGTCTGACGAGGGTTGCATACAAAGAACTGCTGGGTGAAGCTGATGCTGTGCACACAGACAAGGTGCAAGATGTGTTCCGCTGGTCTAATCATCCATTTGACACAGCCTCTGATGTTGAGCCTGTTGTTGTTTGCCAGTGTGCATTTGTTTCCCAATCTGGTGCTCTGTCTGAACAGGAAGTGGCCGCCGTTCTTCAGTCACGCAAGCTGCTGGACACTGATGTGGGTTCCCATGCGATGCTGCTGCCACAACTCCCGCAGGAGGTGATGCCATCAGAACCAATTGGCGGGGAGGTGCTGTCTCATGATCAGCTGATGGATAAGCAGAGGAATGACCATGTATTGAGCAGAGTGATCTTCTATGTGGAGAGGGGAAGGAGACCCTCAAGGAGGGAGCGTGCTAAGGAGTCGGTTGAAATCCTCCGGTCGCTGAGATGTTGGGAGAAGCTGGTGATGAAGAGAGGTGTGCTGTATCGCATATCAAAGAACGCCATTACTAAGAAGAAGACTTACCTGTATGTGGTTCCTGCTTCGCTGCAAGCAAAGGTCTTGGATGGAGTCCATGATGGGGCAGGTCATCAGGGCCAACAGCGGACTTTGTACCTGACCAGGCAACGTTTTTTCTGGCATGGCCTGGAAAAAGATGTTAAGGAATATGTGAAATGTTGCAGGCGATGTGTGCTGAGCAAGACTCCTGAGCCAGTGGCCAGAGCACCGTTAGAGAACATCATCACGACTGAGCCACTTGAGCTTGTTAGTATAGACTTCTGGTCTGCTGAAGATTCTGCAAACAAGTCATTGGATGTGCTTGTCGTCACCGATCACTTCACTAAAATGGCACATGCCTTTTTGTGTTCAAACCAGTCTGCCAAGTCTGTGGCTCATCAATTGTGGAATAACTATTTCTGTGTTTATGGCTTTCCAAGACGCATTCACTCAGATAGGGGGGGCACATTTTGAGAGTACTCTGATAGCTGAACTCTTGAGTCTTGCTGGTGTCGATAAGTCCCATACTACGCCCTACCATCCTATGGGCAATGGATGCTGTGAGAGAATGAATAGAACCTTGGGCAACATGATTCGGGCTCTACCCCCGAAAGCCAAACACAGATGGCCACAGGCGCTTAAGTCCCTTACCTTTGCATATAACTGCACCATCCACGAGACCACAGGTTATGCACCGTTTCTACTGATGTTTGGGAGAATACCAAGACTGCCCATCGACATGGTCTTCAGCACGGTTCTGGATAACCCTGAGGTCATGAACTATGACCAGTACGTCCAACACTTAAGGAGAGATTTAAAAGAGGCCATGGCAATAGCACAGACTGCAGCTATCAAGCAGTTAAAGAGACATGCTGACTTGTATGATCGTAAAGTTCGAGGAGCACCTGTGGAAGTTGGTGACCGTGTCTTGCTGGCCAACAAAGGAGAGCGGGGTAAGCGAAAAGTTGCTGACCGCTGGGAGAATGCTGTTTACCTGGTGGTTGGGATGAATGCTGACAGCCACACATACAAGATTCAGCATAGCAACACTGGCCAACAGAAAACAGTACACAGGAACTTGATAACGCCAGTCAACTTCCTACCCCTTCATGATGCTGCCTCTGAAGACAGGATGTCTGACATATCTGAATCTGATGATTTGAGTGATGGCCGTGATGCTCAAGTAAAAACAGATACTTCATCAAGAGGAGCTGAGTACAGGACGAGGGTCTGGGTCTCAGCATTGCTGTCTGAGGGGACCAGCGACATGGGTCTGGATGATGATGGACAGTCCTCCAATGCACAGGATGTGGAGCATGAGGGGCCAGTTGAAATGCCACCCCTCCCCAATGACCCAACACCGCCTGATAATCAGGATGAGGAGTTGCCTGCTCCTACTCTTGGGGCATCGCCATCCCGAGAGTCAACTCAGTCGGAGGTTCTCCAGATCATGGGTGTTGACAATGTAGTGCCCGAGAATAATAACAGACCTGTCATTAACCGCGCACGCACGCCCATCCTCACAAGGCGACGTGCGACTGTTTCACTCTCAGTTGGAGGCTCATTGAGTCGTGTCAGGTCAAGAGCAGGCCGGTTATTTAAGCCTGTATCGAGACTAGTTGAGATGATGAATCAAATGGTAGTTTAGACCAGGTATTGCTTAATTAAGAGTAGGGGTCTATCTGTAAGTTTCCTTTTTCTTATGGGCTAATATAATTCCTTTTTTTTTCTTGTCTTCTTTATGGTACTATGATGATACCTAGTATGGAGGAATGTCCCTCTGAAAGTTTTATTTGCTACACCAAGTGTGACGGTTTTGAGTCACAGGGTGTTGATGAGAGACTGGCAAGAAATGGGTCTCCATGTGTTTTTGTTTGTAATTTGAGGTGATTGGCAGCCACAATGTGTACTTAACATGTAACAGGCATGTTTTACCTATGAAGGGTGAGGGGTTTGGCCGGCCTCTTTCTCTTTTAATTCTTGTGAGGAATAGTCTTTTGACTGGATTGCTTGTGGTTGCTCTATGGCAGGGTCTGCACCCTCAGAACTGTTTTCTTTTTTTTTACTCATTGTAGCCCACATGTGCCTCAGAGTTTTGGGTACCTGGTGTGTGTTCAACTTACTGGTCAGTTTGTTTTAGGGATGTTGTACTTTTTTTTTTTTTTTTTTCTCTCCATTTATTTAGTGTGGACAAGTGGAATTCAGCAGGGGGGAATGTAACAGAGTTATTTAGTGATTCCACTTTCCAGGGTTTAATCGTCGCAAGAGGTTGCATTGACATTCTGTATTGTGGTTGGTCAGTGGGCGTCCCCTCTGTAGATATATAGCCCTTGTATGTGATTTAGCGGTGCCAGTGCACGAGGAGTGTGCCCGTGGTAGGTTGGATCGCACCCAGTCATAAGCACATTTGAATTGTTTCTTTTAATAATATTTAATTTACATGCCATGCTGATATGATGATGTATAAATACTTCGGTAGAATGTAGCGACGGCTATGTATACTGTTTGAAATGCTTATCTCGTGCAATGTACAGAAAGTGCTCAGGTCATGCTAGTTAGCTTAGCCGGCTAGTTAGCGTAGCATGCTAGGTCGCTAATTGGCTTTTGTCCTTCTGTAATTAGAATGACGTGTGTACGCTGTATCCTACGTGGCTGACCAGGATATAATTCTTTGTTTACCAGGTACATATTGTATTTTTTTGTCTACATATTTGTTCAATTTAATGTCATGTTGTGATATTATATATGCCATTGTACGTGATTTAGCGGGGCCAGTGCACGAGGAGTGTGCCCGTGAATGACGTGTGTACGCTGTATCCTACGTGGCTGACCAGGATATAATTCTTGGTTTACCAGAATAAACCCGACAAGATTGAGAATCCAGTGTGAAGTCTTCAATTATTACACAACGCAGAGAACACATGGGTTACATTTGGCTACTTCTTTTATTTTAGCTTGAACACCTGCATGTGCCCCGCGCATCACTGCTGCGCCATCGTAGCCCTGGCCTACAAGGTTGTTCTTGTACTCCAGCCCATGCTTCTCAAGGAAGAATATAATCTTGTCACTTAAGGCGGCAGCATCCAGGTGTTCTGCCACTTCAAACTCCAGAAAGCTTTCATGAACCACACCGTTGTAAAAATATCTCAGAACAAATTACATTTGCTCTTTTTTCTTAACATCTTTAGTTTCATCAACAATAACTGAAAACTGCTTGCTCGTTTTAACTTCCTGGATGATTTCTTCTTTGACCATTGCAGCCAAGCACTCAAGTATTTCATTCTGTATTGTTTTACTCGTGTATTTTGCATTTTTAGCTTGTTGTTCAAGTCTTTTTTTAATGATGGGATTATGGTTACCCAGCAGGTCTAACAGACACCTTTTTTTTCTGAGTCGAGAGACTCCCTGTGACCCCGCTGTGCTATGTTTTCTATGGCTGTTAGAACTAAAATTTCAGCTAATGTTTTAATGTAGTATTGATTTTCAGCCACCTGCTTCTTTTTTTGCTCATCCATTAGTCCAAACATTGAGGTATTTTTATCCATAATTTTCTTGTTCTCTGTCCATGCGAACATTGCATTTACATGGCCTTCAGATCTGGCATGAGAACAGAAACCACTGTCTTTCATTGTAGCCTTTTTCCAGTTACGATAACCCTCGAATGAGGTGAAAACAGTCCTTGGAGCATCGGGGAGGGAAAAATGCCTACAAGCAAAACAGTAAGCTGCATTTTTGAATTGGGAGTATTCTAACCAGGGATGAGATTTGTACCAGTCGCCGCGGAAGCTTCTCCTGGCTCCTCCCTGGAGGGTCTTAGGGAAACTCTCGCGCATTGGCTGCACTGGCACCTCACACCTGGACTTGGATACGTCTAGAAGATGGAGGTGATGAAAGATTCATACTGAATTCGGCAGTCGGCGGGGACGAGGCAGCCGGCAGCTGCCTTCAACCTCCTACCTAACAGTCGGCTCTATCGCCTAGTTTTTATTATACTAATAAAGTGTTTTTAAAACCAAAGATATATTTTTACGTGTAAGTAAGTATTAGCCTCACGCTAATTTATCAAGACTAGGCCTACCGGCTAAACTAACGCTAGCTTCATGGCAACCTCTACACCTGGCGAGTCCCCACTCCCCCTCAGGATTTCCTCGTTGTTTAATAATACAAACAAAGAAATTGCTGACCTCAGGGAAGATGTTCGTCGGCTTTCCGAGGACTTAAAAACCAAAGATGCTTTGCTAACCGCCTGCTTGGACGTGGCTCATAATCAGTCGCTCCGGATCTCATCTCTCTCGGCGGCCTTCCAGGATACCGCGCCATGGGACCCAGCTGCCTGCCCACGCCCATCGTCCTGCTCGACACCGGTTATCAAGCCACCCTGGACTGAGGTGATTTGCGGCCGAAAGAGAGCCTCGGGTAGGGCTCCATCGCCTCCTGCCCTCAGCCTCTCCAACCGCTTCAATGCCTTGTCGGAGTCGGAGCCGGTGGCGGCCAATGCGGCTCACCGGGCTCGCCCCGCTTCAAAGCAGACTGACCAGCCGTCGTCACGGAAGACGATTGCTACCGCGCGGCGAAAGCTTCTAAGGGATGCGGTAGTCAGACGGTCTGGTGGCCTACACTGCCTGGATCGGCCAAATGACAACGTTCCTCAAAAACAACCCCCACAACCGAACGGTAAGCAATCTTCCTCTTCTTTTCCCTGTCCATCTGAAACCGACACTGACTGTTTTGCTCCCGTCACCGGCTATCCACACCCCCCCACTCCTCGTCCGCTCTTCCCCCTAACCACAGTAATTATTGGGGACTCCATCACTAGAGACCTACGGTTTCATAATGCTGTCACACACTGTTTTCCCGGAGCCAAAGTTGCAGACATCCTGGCTAAAGTTATGGACCTGATACCTTCATTTCCGACCTCTATCAAACGCATCGTGGTCCATTGTGGACATAACGACATGTCCACTCGGATTCAGGAGTGTGAGCGCACAAGGCGAGACTTTACCACTCTCATTGAGGCTTTAAAAAGCACTGGGAAGTCGGTTTTTATTTCGGGCCCACTTCCATCTCTAGGTCGCGGATCATGCCTCTTTAGTAGACTACTCTCCCTTAACACCTGGCTCCAGCTCACATGCAGCATTCACAAGATAGGTTTTATTGACAACTTCAATCTGTTTTGGGAACGTGGCTCCCTGTTCAGCAGGGATGGGATTCATCCCAATACACGCGGAAGCCAGATGCTACGTGGAAATTTGCACCACGCCCTGCATACCCAGACCTCTGATTGACTGTTTACATCCCATAAACACTCCCACAAGCACACTGACCAGAAACACTCTCCCAAAGTCAATAATCAGAGATACAGCGCTACACGCCCCTCTGTGCTCCCTTCAGAGCAATCACCCATTCATAATCCCATAACCACCGTGTCTGTCCCCCGACTGAGACCGTTTAAACCAAACACTAACAAAAGAGGTGCTATACTAAACAACCTAATTGGAATTAAAACAACCACTGCAACGATAGAACAGAATAGGAAAATCAAATGTGGACTATTAAATATTAGATCTCTGTCATCGAAAGCATTATTGGTAAACGAATTGATATCAGATAACCACATTGATTTATTCTGCCTCACCGAAACCTGGCTGGGCCATGACGAATATGTTAGTTTAAACGAAGCCACTCCTCCCAGTCATAATAATACCCAAATTCCACGAGGCTCAGGCCGAGGAGGGGGAGTTGCAGCCATATTTGACTCGAGCCTGTTAATTAATCCTAAACCTAAACTAAATTATAACTCGTTTGAAAGCCTTGTTCTTAATCTTCAACACCCAACATGGAAAACAGTACAGCCAATTATATTCGTTGTTGTTTACCGAGCACCAGGTCCATAGTTTTTATCTGAATTCTCAGAGTTTTTATCATGCGTAGTCCTTCAATCAGACAAAGTACTTATTGTAGGTGATTTTAATATCCATGTGGACGTTGACAGCAATAGCCTTAGTACTGCTTTCAATTCACTGCTAGATTCTTTTGGTTTCAGTCAGAGGGTGCATAAGGCCACGCACTGTTTTAACCACACCCTCGACCTTGTGCTAGAATATGGCATCAAAATTGACGATTTAATAGTATTTCCGCAGAATCCTTTATTATCAGACCATTTTTTAATAACTTTCGAATTCCTACTACCAGACTATACGAAATTAAATAAAAGTTTCTACACCAGATGCTTATCCGACAGTGCTATAGCTAAATTTAAGGAAGATATTCCAACAGCACTTAACTCAATGTCATGCCTTAATATAACAGAGGACCGTTATGTTAACTTTAGTCCCTCCCAACTTGATAACTTTGTAGACGCTGCTACGGACTGCCTACGGACTACTTTAGACTTGGTTGCTCCTATCAAAAAGAAGATGATGAAGGAAAGGAAACTAGCACCTTGGTATAACTCCCAAACTCGCAAATTAAAACAAATCTCACGAAAACTTGAAAGTAAATGGCGTTCCACCAAACTGGAAGAATCTCGTGTGGATTGGCAAGATAGTCTAAAAAATTATAGGAGGGCCCTCAGACATGCCAGATCAGACTATTACTCAATACTAATAGAAGAAAATAAGAACAACCCAAGGTTTCTTTTCAGCACTGTAGCCAGGCTGACAAAGAGTCATAGCTCTGTTGAGCCATCTATTCCTATAGCTCTGAGCAGTGATGACTTCATGACCTTTTTTAATGATAAAATTATAACAATTAGAGAAAAAATTCAACACCTTCTGCCCACAGCTTCTAACGGCTCACCATTGGGCGCAGGAGGGCTAGAGAGAACGATAAGACCTGATACTTTAGACGGCTTTTATCCTTTAGACCTCCAACAATTAATGTTAAGGGTCTCTTCAGCTAAGCCAACTACCTGTCTCTTAGACCCCATTCCAACGAGGCTACTTAAAGAAGCACTACCCGTGGTCAATACCACATTACTAGATACAATCAATATGTCCTTATTAACGGGTCACGTACCGCAGTCTTTTAAAGTAGCTGTGATAAAACCTATTCTGAAAAAACCCACCCTCGACCCTGAGGTCTTAGCCAACTATAGACCTATATCTAACCTCCCGTTTCTCTCCAAAATCCTTGAGAAGGTAGTCGCTAATCAATTGTGTGACTTTCTGCATAGAAATAGTCTATTTGAAGACTTTCAGTCAGGATTTAGAAAGCATCATAGCACAGAGACGGCACTGGTGAAAATCACTAACGACCTTCTAACTGCTGCTGACAAAGGACTTGTCTCCATACTTGTCTTATTAGATCTTAGTGCTGCATTCGATACTATTGACCATACCATCCTCTTACAGAGACTGGAACATTTAGTTGGCATTAAAGGAATCGCACTAAGCTGGTTTAAGTCCTATTTTTCTGACCGATCCCAATTTGTTAATATTAACGATAAACCATCCAAATACGCTAAAGTTAGCCATGGCGTTCCTCAAGGCTCAGTGCTTGGACCAATTCTATTCTCTTTATATATGCTTCCTCTAGGCAATATTATTAGGAAACACTCAATTAACTTTCACTGTTACGCAGACGACACCCAATTATATCTGTCAATCAAGCCAGACGAAAGCGGTCAGTTAGCTAAACTTCAAGCGTGCATTAAAGATGTATAGTTAATATATAAGTTATTGTGCTGGGACCCAAGCACCACCGAACTTCATTATCTAAAGATATAGCTACCCTAGATGGTATTGCCCTGGCCTCCAGCACTACTGTCAGAAATCTAGGAATCATTTTTGACCAGGATCTATCCTTTAACGCCCACTTAAAACAAACCTCAAGAACAGCCTTTTTCCATCTTCGTAACATTGCCAAAATCAGGAACATCCTCTCGCAAAACGATGCTGAAAAACTAGTCCATGCATTCGTTACTTCCCAGCTGGACTACTGTAATTCTTTACTATCAGGCTGCTCAAATAAGTCCCTCAAGACCCTCCAGCTGATCCAGAATGCTGCAGCACGTGTTCTGACAAGAACTAACAAAAGAGATCATATTTCTCCTGTATTAGCTTCTCTGCATTGGCTTCCTGTAAAATCCAGGATTGAATTTAAAGTCCTTCTCCTGACCTACAAAGCACTAAATGGTCAAGCACCATCATACATAGAAGAGCTCTTAGTACCTTATTGTCCCACTAGAACACTGCGCTCCCAGAACTCAGAGCTACTTGTGGTTCCTAGAGTCTCTAAAAGTAGAATCGGAGCCAGAGCCTTCAGCTACCAGGCTCCTCTCCTGTGGAACCAGCTCCCAACTTGGGTTCGGGGGGCTGACACCATCGCCACATTTAAGAATAAACTGAAAACCATCATCTTTGATAAAGCTTATAGTTAGGGAGTGAGGAGTTGCAGCATAGTAGAGTAGAGTAGAGGGAGGCAGGAAGTACAAGCCCGTTCCGGCAGGGGAGAGTACGAGCCCGGTCCAGGGCCCCTCTCTTTAGCCTGCCTCTCTTAGTTATGCTATTATAACTCTAGACTGCTGTGGGAAGCTCCTTCCAAGGACACAATGAGCCGCTCCCTCTTCTCTCTTTTCACTTGTCTCCTTTTGTGTGCATCGTAGTCCCAGAAATGCCTGTTACTAACCTAGCTCTGGGGAGTTTTCTCCCCGGAGTCCCTTTGCTTCTTCTTCACCCAGAACATCGCCTTGGAATTGGGTGGCACCTACACCGGGGTCCTGGGTGCTGCTGACGCTATGGACTTACTACACCCTGCTACGCTCTGCGATTCCCCGCAGTGTCCGACTGCGTCCTGCCGCGTCCACCCAGGCTGCTGTGCCACACCACACCCCGTAACGCCCTGCCGTGCCCTACTATGACATGAACTACTACGACTACCATTGTGATCACTGTTTCACTATCTTCACTATGACTATTATTGCCACCCATTCATCACTCCCCCAACTGGTGCCGTCAGACACCGCCTACCAAGAGTCTGGGTCTGTCCGAGGTTTCTTCCTAACAAAAAAAGGGAGTTTTTCCTTGCCACTGTCGCAATAGCTACTGCTAAAGCTTGCTCTTGAGGCAACCACTGTAATAGTTGGGGCTTCGTACACTACAGAGTTTGGTCTAGACCTACTCTATCTGTAAAGTGTCTCAAGATAACTCTTGTTATGATTTGATACTATAAATAAAATTGAATTTATTATACAACAATATTACAACTAGTACAAATATAATCAATTAGGAACTGTCATTGATTAGTTATAACCATCATACTGTGTTAACACACACTAACATTTTAGCCTGGGAGAGTATTTTTAGGTTCATTTGTTTATTTATTTTTTTACAACAATAGCACTAAAATACATTCTACACAAAATATAATAACTCATCTCCCCATCTCATCACACTTTAACACTGACAACTTCCCCTAATTATTCATATTTAAGCAAACATGATTTTTTATATTTATTTGAAATCTAAGCAATGTCTCTAAAATATTATAGCAAAATGTCCGTCTTTGTCATTTGTTGTTCTTATTCATATGTAACTTAGTATATATATGCAGCAACAATTTCCATACCATGTGGACCAGCTCGACTGGAGCTCGTTGGTGATGGCCCAGGCACTCTTTCACTCTTTTCCCTTTCACTGTCTGAGCCCTGCACGCTATCTCCCTCCTCATCTTGGTGGTGTTCTCCCACCTCCTCCTGTCCCTGGTCGCCTTGGCCTTGTATTCTCTCTCTGTCACCTTTCTGTTGCCCTTTTCTCTCCACCTCGTCTCCGTCTTCTCTCTCTCCTTCCACCTCTTTTCTCTCTCCTTCCACCTCATCTTCGTCTTCTCTCTCTCCTTCCACCTCTTCTCTCTCTCCTTCCACCTCTTTTCTCTCTCCTTCCACCTCATCTTCTCCGTTTTTTCTCTTTGGTGAGAAAAAACTATCTATGCTACCTTTCCTCTTCATTTCTGTAAGATTCAAAGTAATTTTACAATGTTTTCCTTGACAGACGTTGAATCAATATTAGCTTTTGTAGCCTACTTTACACAGAACAAACGTCAGACCTAAGTAACATTATATGTATAGTTAGCGAAATAACGTTCTTCAACCTGATTTTTATCATCTCAAAATCAGCATCGCAACTATGCTAGCACTGTGCTTTCGTTATAATTTAATTTCTTGATAGATAGTGAATCCGTTTTTACCTCTTTCCTCCTGTGTCTCCTCGCGACTCCTGGCTCCCTCGCTTCGCGCCACTCAGTTTTCCAAACAAAACAGGCTCTTGCCGCTCTGGCGTCATCTCGTGCTGCAGTCGGACATTGGAGCTTCGCGCTCGTAAATTGTCAAATTGGCCATAACTTTTAATTCGTTGCTGCCAACTGGGGTGGCAGCAGGGGTGGCAAGGCTTTCTTTTAGGGAGGCATTTGCCACCCTATGCCACCCCGGTAGATCCGCCCCTGCAAAGGAGGTTGGTGAACAACAGAGGGATTAAGTGAAGGCAAAAGGGAGGCTGATGCAGTTGACTGCACAACAGTGAGTCTTTCTCACAGTGACTGACCTTGAGGCTGGAGTGCACCATTATACTTTATTACAGTAGGTTATAGAAGTCTGTGCAGGCTTAATGATTCATGGCTACTGATTTCACAGTGCTTTGCAGACCATTTGACAGTGCTGATAATGTAAAAAAAAAAAAAAAAAAAAACTACAACGGAGGAGCCACTGAGGATAACTGCTTTTGTTTCAAATGGCCTTTGGTGTCAAAAAGTAAAGTTAGATGTAACTTGAGCTAGTCAGCTGAGTAACACCACCACCGTACACACACACACACACACACACACACACACACACACACACACACACATACACATACACGAATACACACACACACACACACACACACACACACACACACGGTCAGAATCCAACATCACAGCATGCTAATACCTGTATCGCTACCTTCTCTTGTCTTTACTTTCTCCTCTCCATTTGTGGGGAAAAGGTTGCTACTATTAAAAGACCCCCCAGACACATTTAAGAGGTCACATTTTGAGGGAATTTGGAGCTACACATACATCACAGGTTGGCTTTTGCTAAAATACTGCTATAAGTTTTAATATCAACCCTTGCAGTCTCACTAATAATAGTGCAGATTCAAAAAGTGGAGCAATACTCATTGGGAGCAACACACACCACAAAATGTACCAATGCTCCCAATGGCAAATAGGCTATACATCACTGTCACCTAGATGCTCTGTTTTTTGAATATCATATCTGCATGGCACACTGGTTGTTAGGATTTGTCTCCTGTGGATTGCTTTATTGTTGCAGGGTGGCTACAGTATGGACTCCAAGATGTGAGCTAGATGTGTGATAATTCTGTTTATCTGTTAAACTAGGTTAAGGAGACACGAGCCATACATAGTTATATGATGTTGCAAAGAAAAATTTGTCACTATCGGTGAGAGACTCCAAGTGTTGTTTGCGCATGAACAACATGCTTTTGGGGATTTCAATTTGGATTTTTTTTTTTTTTTTTTATGCAAAATGTAAAACTCACATATTCTGCTGCAGTGGTTCTGCTTTTACATAGAATTATCTAGGATACCCTTGAGCTCAAAACTCCTCAGGTGTGCCCTCTGCTCTTTGGGCACCTGGGGATATGAGCACAGAGAGAACAAAGACATCCATCGTATGTAAAGATATGAGCATCACTGTTGTGTTGCAGGGCAATCAATTAAAATAGCTTGTGGAGGGCTGCATTAGTCATGTTTAATAGCCTGGTTGACACCAGACCCTTCTCAGTTGTAACTGAGAGTGGGTCTGGGAAAGGTTCATTGACAGTTCATTTCCAAAGGGGCGTCACCAACAGACGCCGCTCAAATGCCTCTGGGCGCATTGGATAGTCCAACCAATCAGACCAACGATCCGGGTGACGCTGCGCTTCGCTAGCAGTCATGTTGAATGTAAACAAAAAGCTGCTCGCCGTCGCTGCGCTATCGTCGTCGCGTAAAGCCCGCCTCAACGGTTGTGATTGGTGTAAAGCCCGCCTCAGCGGTTATGATTGGTGCCTCGATTTTGGGGACATTGGAAAGGGTTTGAATGGGCTCTTCGCCAGACTGACTTGCAGAGCAAATCTCAAATTTGCTGGAAGTTCGTCAGGGTTTACCCAGGCTACATGTTTAAAGGAGATCGGTGTACACTAGAGGTGTGACAAGATCTTGTCCCACAAGATCTCACGATATTAAAATGTGACAATATAGCCTCGTTCGAGATGAACTGTGCCTCACCTGTAAAGTGGACTAGAGCAGGCGGCAGCAGCCGGGGGCGGTGACTTTATAAATCTTTCTCCCTCCCCTTTGTAGAATTTTTTTTTTTTAACTTCAAATATAGGCTAGCTAAGTAATAATTATAATTTAATATAAATTCCCATAGTGACACAACCACTAAGCTTTATGCAAATTATTGCGTAATGACTGACACAAATATGCAAAAAACAAATCATCATCTTCCATGGTGGTGTTCGGCTTAAATATTACATGTTCTATCAAGGGTTGCCTTTTTATTTGGTTTGAACGTGTGGTCAGATAACACACACATTTTAGGCAGTCGAGCTGTTAGTGACATCATTTCAAAAATGCTTATCGAACATTTAATAAAATGAACACAAGATTGGGCAAAAAAACAGCTACACTTTCTCTTCCTGATCAGTTGGAGATGTTTCCTATCCTGCTTTTATAAATGTACTCATATATATGAGGGCTAGAGTTCAAACCTACTGCAAGGGTTATCTACGGAAGCATATTACATTCACCATATAAAAAAAATGTAGACACCTTATCTCGTAATATTGAGAAAATAACTCATAATTTTGAGAAAAGATCTCGTAATTATGAGATCATTTTAAACACCTGGAAGGCGGCATATCTAGTTGTCAGTAGGCCACGGCTCAGTGATCAACTGTACCACCGAGAGGTAACATTAAATTCGTCGACAAACTGATAACAATCCTATCTATAGTACTTAAAGACAGTGGTTAAATTGGGCCGGGGCTCTCCGGGGCTTAGCCCCGGCACATGAGTGTCTACGTCAGTAGGATTAACAAATAAAATGCCTTCTCCTAAAGCTAAAAACCTAGTTCGCAGCAATAAAAGCCCGGTGCTCGGAAGCTCCAATGGCCGCCACGAGTTCATGTCGTTGACCAAGCCGTTGAACCGGTCCTCGACGTCGCCTCTCCTCCAGCAGCAGGGCTCCGAGCCGGCCATGGCTCGCCTCCGAGCATTGGAGAGCCCCACTCAGCGCCGGGGGTGTGTGTGTGTGTGTGTGTGTGTGTGTGTGTGTGTGTGTGTGTGTGTGTGTGTGTGTATATGTGTGTGTGTGTGTGTGTGTGTGTGTGTGTGTGTGTGTGTGTGTGTGCTGTTACTACTGTCATATACTGCACTGTCTCTTCATGTGGCACATTATGTTTGGCACATTGTATGGGTCACTTCTTATATCATAACAAGGTAATACAATGTGTAATCAAGTGATGACTGAGTAACAGTAATGTAAATGCTAAATGCCCTAATACCTGTTGATACTACAACAATGCAAAGTATAGGCTCTTAACCTTGCAGTTTTGCACATATCAGGTAAGACTCGATTTCTCCATTTCTTTGCACAAAACTCTCCAGAAGGTGCCATTTAATGGTTTAATTTTGAAATTTTTTTCCCAGGGAGGCATACCCCCGGACCCCCCTAGGGAGAGCCCAGCCCACATAACAAATCCCAATTTAACCCCTGCTTAAATACATTAGCATCTCCCGATGTCTCAAACCTAAACCAAAATAGAAACGGATTAAACTAAACAAGTGAGACGTAGGCCTATTTGCTTCCATGGTATCAGCTAGCCTGAAAGCTTCACACAAGAGAGCTGTTTTCTGTTGTTGTGAAAATGCATTCATCTCATAATTATGAGATCTTTTCTCGAAATTACGAGATAGGAACTCATAATTACGAGATCTGTGGAACTCATAATTACGAGATCTCTTCTCAAAATTACGAGATAGGATCTCATAATTACGAGATCTTTTCTCAAAATGATGAGTTATTTTCTCAAGATTACGAACGTACTGGATACTAATAACTGTTGTTTTAAGCAAAATACAACAATTTTGTTATTTTATTTTTTCATTCAACATTGGCATAACATGCTGCTGCTCAGACAAAAGACAAGTGGGTGTGCCATCGCAGGCTTTATGGTACAGATTGGCTTTGCTCGCTGTTCAACATCCTATTATTTGATAAAATAGGCATAATGTATTGTAGCGTGCAAATGAATAGTAGCCCTCTCTAATATTCTCTCCTTTTCTATTGCAAAGTCCTCTCCCTCTCACATGCTCATCTCATATTATTATAAAAAAAGGTTTTGTAGGCATGTTGTAAATTAGATTACATTCAACAGTGGAAGCTGAATAGCTTGGCTAATATTTCTTTTGATGATCAGAAACACACAGTGACCTGACAGTCATTCATGTATGGTCATATTGTTGGACTAATGCATTGCATTAATTCAACCAATGATCCACGGGGCTCAACATTTCTTTCAAATATGAACATCCTGTTTAATTTCCTATCCTTGGAGGTTTTTCATGAGAATCAGAAAACTGCACACAAAGAATATAGATCTACAATTAAAAGAATGTAGGTTATGCAGGGTGTCTTAAAAAGGTGCTACACTGGTTTTCCATATTTTATGTTATAAATACAGGTTCACGTTTTTATAAATGTTAATTTCCAAAGATGTACCATAACAGGTGCATAATTGGCCATCATCAGAGCAGAAGCATCATTTTGATCCATCATAGTAATCAGATAATATAGTAATATGAGAGTTTAGGGTGTAAACAGAGGTTAAATTGGGATTTGTTATGTGGGGTGGGGTTCAGGGTTGCTAGCTACCAAAGGCAACCTGCAACCGCAAACTATCTTGCGATAAAGGATGGTATCATTTTGTAAAAGCGAAAAATTGTTTAAGCAGAATATCAGAGCAATTTCCATTCTGTTATTAAACCTGTCTGTTTCAGAGGTTGCTTCTTTTTTCTACTTTTTTCTTTGCTGTGCTATGTTTGAGTTGTCTTGTTAAAATGTATATTACACTATTTGTAATACCATTCATTTTCTTATAATATCCAACAAGTTTGTTTCCAAATGTTCCATTATTTTTAATGGATGATGCAGGGGCCACCCTGTGCGCTGTCCATCCAATGCCATATTTACAACCAAATTAAAAATATTTGTTGTTCATCTACACATAACTAATTTTTATCTCACTTTTTAGGTTTAAACATTAAAAAATATAGGTCCCAAGTCTCAAAACTCCTGCTATTGGTCTTGCTAAGTAACATCTTCAGGAAGGGATTCACAAGGCTGAGCAAAGAATTTAGAAAATCCTCACAAGTTTTGAAACCGGTAGAGAAAGAGACATTTTACTGATAGTTCTCAATGCTTGCTGTATTCTGCTACATGATTTTAAAACCAGCAGAGATAACGTTGCAAAGTGTGCTTGCCCTTTCTCTCTCCCTCATACGGCTGTCTCTCTTTCCCCCGCCCTCTGTCACAGACACACAGACAGGTTGTGTTCTCACTGTCAGTCTGTCTGGCTTTGGTCACATTTCCTCTCCAGTCCTCTGTCCTTTCCCCTGCAGCTGTCCCTAAGACGCAGGGTACCAGCTTCACCATGGCTAAGGTTCTCTAATCTCTCAAATTTTGTTATTCTATAATGATATTACCGTTACTACTTATGATGTAATTTATTTGTTTTTGCCTCTCAAGCACAATGTTTTTCTTAAAATTGTTACTTATTCCTTAATCTCTTGTCTTCTTCCTTTGTACCAACCTTTCTGTACTGTAGGTGCTATTACACATGTAATGGTACCCCTTATCTATGACACAATGTTACAAAAAAATCACAATGTAAGTAATGGGCTGTAAACATAAATATCTCAAATACACACTAGAATTTACCGACAGCCATTACAGTGAAACCTTGTAATGTGAAAATCTGAAGTAAAACTACGTAGATAAGCACATATCAGGCAATTCCCAAAGTGGGGAGTGAATGTAATGAGAGCGATATGGTGATAAACAGGTGTGATAAGGCCTATTAAACATACATAAAGTAAGGCATTATTCAGCTTCTACAGCCTCTACAGACGTACACTGGTGGACAACTGACATCCACCTGTGTCTTTTAAAAGAATGATGGACATTATTACATCTCATGCCCCATCCATCTAATGTTCGCTATTAATCTCCTTCAGGCCTTGAAACTATAGTGACCTGGCATACACTAGAAAGGTCAAATTGGAAATGTGTACACTTAATGCAAATTTTGTGATTATGAGGTTATGAGATTCTTAATCTCAGACAGAAAGGTTAACCAATGTTAAGAAGCTGGATTTTCCCTATTGTTGATTGTGAAGTCAGTGGTGATGGTGAGGATTTAAGCTATCAAACAACACGTCATTGGAGCTTCTTGTATGGTGCAATAATACTTCAAACTCTGCCATGAATTCTATCTCTGTGCGGATGAAACAATTCTTGCAAAGCTGTATGACCTTCGACTACACCAAGATGGAACCTGACATAACAACCCGTTACCAGCTATTTACATTTGGCCTCACGCTCAAATACCAGGGATGCTATGCAACCATAATGGCTTACATTCCACAATGCCCTGTCATAGGGAATTGCCACATCTGAAAAAGAGGCAATTATTTTTCTGTGGTGACAGTTCAGCCATTTATGCAGTACAATATGTCAAACGCACATCCTGCCCCCTAAGGTGGGGAAAACAAACATGTTACCCTGCACTAGCATGACACCTTTGGGGCATTGCTTAAACAAATGCATTGTCTGTTTCAGAGAAAAGATAAAACCGGTCTATGAGATGTCTATCAGCAGAGACTTCCCCACCTTTGTGGGTGAAGTAGCAAAGGCAGTGGAAGCTGATTTGTCAGTCAGAAATCAAAATCAACACTCAGAGCTAAATGAGGGGGGACAAAACATGCAAATTATATTCACCTGTCAATCCGTATCTGTTTGATCCTGTTTCACTGTCAGTCTACATCAACATCCCTTACCACATTATTTAAAGACTACAAAAAGGGCATTCCAACTCTTTTCAGATGTGTTAGTCTGCCTACAGCCAGCTGTAATTGGTAAGGAAAGATTTGCTTCTCTTTTTTGAAAGGATGCAACAAAATGTGCAATTAATTGCCTTCAAACCATTTTCTGAATTGTGATAGCTTATTATAAACTTAGTAATATAATGTATCTTTGTCAGCATACAAATCATTCCTGACCTCCAGTTGCCCCCTCCCATGTCTTCCTGGCTCATCTTTTGGCAAACCTGGTGATGTGATTCACAAAACCATAGGTTTAGGCAGTGAGGTTTACAAAAACTCTTTTCAACGATACTCTTTGTATCCTACATGAATTATTTAAGTACAGTCACAATCTCCCTCACTATATAGTGAAAATGGCAACTGGCACATACTTTTAACACACAGGTACCCCAGTTTTGCCAGTCAACCACGTTGTGAGTAGCGAGATCCCTTCTTGCTTTCTTTGATGGAAGGCCATAAAATATTAAATTCACAAGAGCTGTCTGGGGCGTGTCGTTATTTGACGTGGGCTGTCAGCCTTCTAATAATCTACCTGGGTTTTGTCTCATTTGTGTGTGCCCATCGAGGTGCCTGTAATCTCCTTCATTATTAATCTCACAGAGCAGAAATGTCACGCCGGCAGCCTTGGTGCACACTCGGCATCATTTAGTTCTTGTTTACCAGCCTTCCTCTTTTGCCCCAGTGAAGCCGCCCGCAACCGCCACAGCAGCATGCTTTCCCCTAAAGAATAGGCTTTTCATTCTGTCAGGAGACAGAGAATTTGCATTGAGATCTATAGTCTTCTCCCTGCCGCACGCCCCTCTTATCATTCCCCTAATGAATCACAACAGCTATTGTGCCTTGCATCTGTGTGTTTGTGTGTGTGAGCGTGTATGTGTGACGATATCTTCAGAGCCCCTTGAGGAAATTTTCTAAGCTGATTTTACCCTCTTGTTGCATGTTCTACTTCCTGATTAATGTGACATCACAGGGTTGTGTACCTGGGCGGGACCCCCAGTTGGAGTGAATACAGATGGAGCTTGGCTGTTTGTCTGTGGTTTTTGTGTGATTTATCTGGGTACTACAGATATAGGCTGAGAAAAACTGAAGCAGAAGTTTACTGAAAGAGATATAAGGTTTAAAGTGCCCATATTATGAAAAAATAATATCTGGTGCTTCCACACACATACAAACTTGGAAAAAAAACATCGATGCTGTTGTGAGTGAGATACGGGTTTCTGAATGTGTCCTGCCTTCAGTCTCCAGGTGAGCTGTTCAAAATCTGCACGGCTTTCTACTTAACTAGCCGAGACGAGGGGCCTAGGGGGCTAACCGTTAGCTCGTTCTCAATGGCAAAACACTGCTATAACACACACAAATTCACCCTAATCTACAAAATAAATTGTATAGAACTACTTACATGTCCCTGTTCTGCAGGTATTCCACACAAGGTTGGAAGTGCGCCCTCATTTAGAAGAAGTCTCCCGGCTAATCCTGCCTTGTACAGGCTGAAGTTGCAGAAACCCGTAGCTAGCTCATGTAATCCTTACCTAGCTACTGCGCATGTGCGACTGACAACAAAGATGTTACAGAAGTTGCGAGGTCTAACTCTGTAGCTAAAACAGAGACCTGACACAGGGTGAAAAGAGGAGCTGCAGCAATGTGCAGTACAACAAAAATATGGTGTTTTTTGAAAATTAAACCATGTAAACCTATTCTGATACAATCTCAAATTACAATTATGAACCTGAAAATGGCCACTTTAAACAATAAATGTCATGTGGGCTGCTGGAATTGAGCTTTAAATTGATAGTGAATTCAATCAAGAATCAAGCTCCTTCACCTTGCCCTCCATTAAAAATAAAATATTATTTTATTTCCACAAATGTTGATGATAAACAAGTTTTCTCCCGTGTCAGTCCCGTCTATTGTCGGTCGTATTTTACGCTGGACTAATCAATATTAAAGTACAATATGTAACTTTCTGCCGCTAGGAGTCTCTCAACCAAAACAATGGATGGTAAACACGGACTTTTGATGATGTTGGGAAGTTGCGTGGAATTATGGGAGTTTCACCACCTTCGCTGGTTAGAATGCATCTATTCACGGACATGCATCTATTCACGGACAAGTTTACCCATTCAAGTTTATTCACGCTACACTAACATTAGCCAGCAGCTAAAACACAAAATATTTCACATATCTGTCAGCTTTTGGATGGTTTCAACACCGGGGCGGACGGGGTTTGTTGTGCTACTCAACGAGGCTGAGAGACGGGTGTGGGTGGGGATTGCCGGGGGGATCTCCGCGACGGCGAGGACGTTCGATGCCTGTTGTGCAGCAGCAGAACATCTCCCAGCTGTCCGGAATGATCTCCCCTTCACTTTTCTGTAATCTTATCGTTTTGGTGCTTGACCCACCTTTTGTCGGGTTGATTTAGCTTACCGTAAAGACAGCTAAACGTGAAGGGGGGAGAAATTCGGCAGGGAGGAGATTTTCGGCACGGACACTGGTAGCGCTAACAGAGACGTAGCTAGCTAGCTAACGTTTGAATGAACTAGCTAGTTATATGTCCTGGGGCAGTTGTCAGCTCTCATCCCGACTGAGTCTCTCTGCGCCTGGGGAGTGAGGCAGACAGACTGGGGTGTGCTAGCTAGCTGGCTAAATTAGCAATAGATTAATCGTCTATCTATACAGCTAACGTTAACGTTACTAGTGAACTCATTCGTGGGTTAGCCCAGTGCTGTTAACCACGGTCAAAACAATCATACTAAAAATAATTTTATGAGCATGTTGAACAATGTTGTAAGTAACCCTATAATGTTATCCACCAAGCATGAGCATTACGTTAGCTACTTGTCAACCAGCACATACATTGTAGTAACGTTAAGCTGGATTGATATTGATATGTATCAATAAATAAGATCTCTGCTGTATTACTGTGTTGCAAAGTGGCATGTAATCAAGCACAAAATGATGCTGCGTGGCAAAAAAAGCAGTATTACGGTTATGAGTATTTTTTCTGTGACATTGTATGATTTACAATTACTCCTGAACATATCATCTGGTTACCGTGTTTTGACGGAAGTTACGAGTAGCTAGATGGTGAAAGGTTATATGACGCTACTGACAGGCGACTAAATGGAACGTGACGTGTCTGAGAATAAAATAACAGATTTCTCTGAGTTTGACATTTGGTGGAAACATTTGGGATAGTGTAAGAACTAATAAAAATATATAACATAGGTATGGTCGTTTTTAGACATGTTAATGCAGAAAAGTTACATATTGTATCTTTAACAATGGCTCAAATGACTATATTTATGCCAAAGGGGTGAAGAAGCCAAAAAATTGTCACGCGACCCTGAAGTGCTCCTAAACGCTCACAAAGTTTAGGCATATTTCAGCTCCTTGTTTTGGTTTATCTGCCCGTAACTGTACTGTTTTGATTCACTCACAACACACAACTATTTTCAATGGCATCTTTTTTTAGTGAAAAAGCACTAACCCCCCACAGTGCGCTACCTGACCAGCCTGATATTTTTCTCAGGAGATGGTGGAGACGAAACCAGAGCTACAAGGAGAGCATTGATATGAATATTGGACTTACATTTTGTCAGGATGTGTAAATAGGTAATTGTTTGCTAACACGTTTGGCACATTAACTTTATAAGGTGACAATAGTTCAATGTTTTGTTCACAGCTACATCCCACAAGTGGTTGAGAATTATAAAACAGTGAATACACTATGATAATGAACCATTTCAGTAGGCTAACTGAACTTTGTATTAGTTAACCAAAACCAAATATCTAAAATAAAGCTGCAGCTATCGATTATTTTAGTAATCGAGTATTCTACCGATTATTCCATTGATTAATCGGTTAAGAAATACTTTTGCTTTATAGTAAATATACAAAAGAGAGGTTTCCTTTTCACAAAAAGCAACATTTTGTATTGCTTAAATTGTACACAATTACAGGGATAGACGCTAATATTTTTAAGCACTGGCCACATGGGCCAACAAGCCCCTGGCCCATATGTAAATCTTTTTCGCCCCCCTTCCCCTTCATGCCTCTGGCTCTTTACACGGGATATGCAAATGAGCTGTTCACTAAGTCCAGATAAATGTGACTGTACAAAGCTTACAGCAGGGCTATTAAACTATACTGTTCAGGGGGACATATTTTCTAATACTGAGTGAAGTTTAGAAAGACTGAAGAATGCAGATATCATCAGCATCATCTGCATGGTCCGATGATGGCATTGACGTGCATAATAATTAGTCATGTGCAGGTGCCGCTGGTAGAGAGAGGGGCTGGTTTGTCTCCGCCAGCAGCTACATTTACAATTTGTCCAAATTTCAAGATTCGTGGCAAACTAACATAAACAGTTAGACTACAAACCGAAAGGCTTCTGTTTTAGCTTGTTTGTAAGTTTTTGTTTTTTTGCAGCTTGAAATGATCTCAGACTTCCTGTCGTTTTTTCCTCCTGTCTCTTATCTAAGCCCTTCACTATTTTCGCTCTCTTTCTTCATTTGTAATCCGCACCTTCAATCAGGTGTCCACAGCCCGATAGTAATAATCATCCTTGCGGAAACACAGTGAGCGGTAGGCCTACAACGTTAAACGAAGCTTTGAGGCAAAGAATTTGGCATCAATGATTTTTTATAATCAAATTACTCGTGGAATTGTTTCAGCCCTAATCTAAAACCACATTATTTTTATTTCTTTGCTCAGTGGAAGTGTATAAGAGCAATAGCCCCTGCAAACTGCAATGTATTAATGTATGTAGCTCATCAAGACTTTTTCTCACAGCCTATATATTTTCAGGATACCAGCAACAGTTTCAAAGACATATCTATTTATTTATCATTTCTATGTGCAAAAACCATCAACAACAGAAACGATTCACTCTTAACATGCTTCTCAACAGCCAGAACCAGAAACATTAGCTCTTATTGACTACAGTTACCTCATTACATCATTTGTCAACATTTGGCTGCTGAAGAAATGCCTCATGCTGCCCATCAACATCCAATTACATGCTAGCTGTAGCTGTATGTTTTGCCTATATCGGCCATTGGATTAAAGTACGGCAACACAGCTGGTGGAGGTATGAACCCAGATTCAGGATTAAGACAGCAAGGCTGTCTGGAGGTCCTGGAGGGGCTGAAATCAGAGGTTGAGCATGTCTCTGAGAGTGTACATATGTGTACCACAGAGGCCTTGGCAGTTCAGTGGGCCTGTATATTAGCACTTACCAGCTGTTCTTTCTTATGCCAACTCCTCTTTTGTTTGCTGAAAGGCTCATTGGCAGCTGCATGTGGGATGGGGAACTGCACCTGTCTGAATTATACATGGGGCCTCAGCAGCTCCACAAACATCACAACAGATGGAGAATGCTGAAGAGGGTGGCCCATGTGGACCACCTCTTTTTATATTTTATTTATTTTGCTGATATTCAATAATCTCACCCAGATTATGTTGTTTTAATAGAATGACTACAGTACTGGAGCTCAAAAATGTGATGTCACTCTTGCTCCAAAAAGTACGCTCTTCTCATCCCGTAACCCTGGAACATTATGATATGAACACAAAAAGTGAGGAGAAAAAAAAGTTTTCCCAACAAATTTGTATGATAATAAAATAGCAGGGTTCAAAGTACAGTGAAAAGAGGGCAAAAGGAGGTTTTTTTCCTGTATCATATCAAGATGAGCCTAAGTATAGCTGGTATCTTTTAGCTCATTTTTTGTCATAATGTGTCATAATAAGAAGTCAGAAACATATTCTTCTTGTGTCTACACAGCTACATGCTGTCGCTTACTGCCTGTACTGTACATCCACACACTGTGGTTCCTGTTTATGCTGCTTACTTCCATATATAGCTGTTTGTAGCTGTGTTCATTTCTCTCTCTACCACCAGACTTCTCCTGTCTCTTTTTTTATTAACCATACTATCGCAGCATCTCTTCTGCACAATGTATATTCCATATCTCAATGATGTGTGACTGCAGGCTCTGCTCTGAAAATCTTTGGGGAATTCAGTCACAGTCTTCACTGAATCTTTGAATGCTGCTTGGCTTAATATTGGGAGCAATACAGAGAACATAACCTGTACCACCAAATGAAACTGGATTAGTATTCATACTTAATGATTTCATTTTGTGTGTTCCTGACTGACAGTTTCTTTTAATTTGGTTTAGCATTGTAAATTCAGAAAAATATGCTGATCAGAATTGAAATTTAAGCCACCAAAATTGGTAATTTGTTGAAACAAATTAGCACATGCCCACAATTTAATAAAATGTTTTTGAAGCATAGTCTTGATTTACACAGCATGTTTCAAAATGATTTCAACCACTTGCCAATAGTTGATTTTTCCTCATTGCATTAATTCATTGTGTTTATAATTAGACTACTAGTTTGTTGAATAAATGCATAATTAATAATACTTTTTAAAAGGTATAATGGCTCAGGGTTTGTTAATCAAGCGTTACTAAGGTTAAAAGCTCAGGGGAGGAGTTATTAAGACATTGCCTGCTGACAAGGCTTGTGGTGTAAAGTGCTACTGTCAGTACAAAATAGTACACAAGGATAATCAGCACTCCCATCAATATGCAGATTTGAGTGATGTTACAGACTTTGAACACACCTCTCCAACACCACAACTCAGAGAGATTATACTGTCTTATTTTCACACGGAATACACGCAACTTGCAAGTTTTATCTGTGGGTGTGCAAATTGATGCTTAGTTTGCACAAAATGGTTCATAAAGTGTGTAAACCTTAATGAGAATTACCAGAGGAGCTTTTATGTAATTCATTTGTGATTTGTAACCTGCAGTTGCAATAATAGTAAATGCTCGCTCCACTCTGTTGTCATTAGTCAACCAAATTCAAACAAGCCACTGGGCGGGCTGTGCTTGCTCAGGCAGCACCCATGGGCAGCACATATGACAAACTGGGCTGGCATTCTCAATCAGTGACTAATGACTAATTGAGGAAGTTCAAACAGTAATTTGAGCAAGGCATTTCAGGCAGTTGAGTTTCTAGTTATCTATTACTACATCACAGGCATGTTTTCACAAAATAACAGGCAAACGTATATCTATGTCTCTATTACTGAATTCCTTTTCAGATGTTGAAAGGAGTATTCTTTTAAGTCTATTTACAGCATATTTTGCTGCTCTTCCACGTGCACCCCATAGCTCAATAAGAACATCTATACAAATTTGAGCTTCTTTTATTTTCTTCTTTCTTTTACAGATACATATGCCTTGCATGGATAATTGACGATAAACTTCTCGTAGATACTTTACTTCTCATGTTATTCAATCTCAGTGAGAATGATACAGAGAAACTATGGTGTGGATACGTCTAATTACAACACTATTATCCCATTAGAAGCCTCTGAACTGGGTTTGTTGACTGGATGAAAGAGAAATATTACGGCCCTTGTGAGTAGGTCTGCCACTATTTTAACTGACTGCAAGACAGCCGAACAATACCCCTTACACAAGGAATAAGCGAGGGAATGATGAAATGCTGCAAATAATGAATGTACTGAAATTGTCTGGAATAATGAGCCTTTTGATGGGGGGATGCGCGATCATTTGTTGTCAGCCGAGGCCCTCAGACGGAGGTACTATTCGAAGATATCATCATTTCATTCAACCTGTCTATTCCTATTCATATTCAAAAGACCCCGGCGGCGGGAGCGAAGGGAACACGTGTATGAAGTAGAATATGCAGGAGCGCCATTGTCTGTAAGAAGCAAATCTTTTTGAAATGCATTATCTGTCAAATTACTCCGATATCAGAATGTAATGAGACAGACAGGCAGTGCAATAAAAATCAGACAATAACCTAGTCACATCTGACATCTAGGTAGGTGTGCTTAAATAATGGTAATATAAAGGATTTGATAATCTGAGACCTGCACAACAACAAAGTCTCTCTGCTTCGATATCAGTGTGCATCAGAAGAGCCATGCATCAGATAAAATGAGCAGAGCCTATTAACTGAGTGGTAATCTTTTGAAAGGTAGCACTGATGATTCCTCTGTGACTCTCACAGATGGTCTGCTCCTCTCCATCCCTGGGAAGCCTACAGAAATACGAGCAGTTAATGAAAATGAATGGCCAGGTCTATGCTACTTGATTGCCAAAGCTGCTTTCATCAATACATCTAATAAAGGAGTCACACCTCCTAGTGGAACAGAATGGACCTGTGATGTAGAACAAATGAAATAGTTTTTATCTCATCTGCAGCGCTATAGTCTACTTCTGTTTTCAGTGAAGCAGTTTATCTAGACCAGAGAAGCATGATGGGTCACATGGGACTGAAGTAATGCAGCTCAATAGGGATTACAGAGTGGGTTGAATCATATAGTTTGAAAATTTCACAATTTCAATATTTGACATTTTCTGCCTCACCACATTTCATCTCTTAACTGCAGTAAAACCATGGCAATTGTGTATAAATTGTGGTTTTAATTAATATACAGTAGCAGACATTAATAAATATATTATTACGTTATGTTAATTCAATTTAATCTATGTGTCTAATTACCCCACAGGCAAAACATTTCAATCAAGTCATTGGATCTGCTGAACATTTGCGTGAGTGTTCACAACTGGAGGCTCTGCCAGCAGAGAAGCCTGCTTCCATGGCCTTCTACAGAGATCTTACTTAGGGTGAAACATAGAGGTTGGATTAGCTCTTTCCATGGTAAGCTCATTCACATACTTTAGTATGGAAGCACAATCTAAATGCAAATTGCTAGCTGATTTAGTTGTACCTCTGTCCTTGGGCATTATGAGGTGAACTTAATAGGTTAAAGGTTGTTTTATTGCTGAGAACAGTAATTGGAGTCCTATCTGTTGTTCTGATATGTCAGCCATGTCAGAAGCGAGCATCTCAAGGACCATGGACTCCTTCTTATGTGGTCTAAGTGATCATTGAGTGAGTTCCATGTTTTGCACAATGCTTGCCGATAGCCCTTAGTATTTTTGGGCAGAATATATTAGGACTTTTTCACCATAACAAAATCAGAATCAGCTTTATTGGCCAGGTTTGCGTAAACAAACAAGGAATTTGACTCCGGTAATCTTTGTTTCCAAAGTACAACACTCACTTAACATATTAAGAATAAAAACAGAAATGACGGTAAGAATATAAAAAATACTGTTAGTGTACAGTATAACAATACAATAGAATTTACAATTTTACAAAAAATATACTAAAGAGAAGGAAGGAATAGTGCAATATCAGTCAATAGTCTGAGATTTTAGGATTTAAATATGAGTACAGTGCAAGGCAGATTAGTACAATAGTAATATATTAATAACAATATTGTAATTGTAGGAATTGAAATAGACATGAGGTAGATGAGCAGAACAGTGGTGATTGACTTTGTTCAGTGTAAGGCTGGGGACTATTTCTGAGTGTTCAACAGAGTGACTGCTTGGGGAAAGAAACTGTCTTTGTATCGGCTGGTTTTGGCGAACAGTGCCCTGTATCTATACCAGAGGGAAGGAGGGTGAACAGTTTGTGACCAGGATGTGAGGGGTCTGCAGAGATTTTTGCTGCCCTTTTCCAGGTCCTGGATGGAAAAGTCATTAAATGCCCACACTATGGACAGCCTTGTCAGTGTATGCCATTTAGTGGGCATTGTTTGGATATATGACATATACTGTTAGGGACATATAATTGTAGTGTGACTGGCCTCAAATGGACACAAATCCTTAACTCCAGCTGTACTAATGCCATGCTCTGCCCATAAGGATATACAGTGCCTTATTACGTTAAACACACAATTGTCAAACTGTCTGAAAACAGGAATTTCCAGGATTCAGTAATCAGATATAATAGGTAATAGTAGTGACCAAGATACCATAATTATTCCTGCATTCAGTAAAAATATGAATTACTGAAAATTTGTCCATCTTGTTTTTTAAATTCCGATGCCTCATAATAGTGAAATCAAAAATGACATTTTTGTTTAAGAACATGGAATGGTGTACAATGATTAAAAGGTAGGTTGATTTAAAAAAATAAAAAAAATAATGTTTGTTTATGAATTAGAAATAATTATTAATCATCAGTTCACTGAAACTCAAAAATTGCCCATGGTTTATCCATTAAGTTGATTATATCTCGAACAATTTTTTTATTATTGTTCTAAACAGGAGACTTACATATTGGGCACAGGTCCACTCAGTTGCCAGTTTATTAGGTACACCTTGCAAAAATGAATGCAGTGAAATACAACAGTTCTGCTGATTCAACTCCATGGTCAGTTTAAAGGATTTAATTTGTGGTGCTGTTGAACGGTTATACAGGAAGGTATTTCTGTTGTTTAGCAAATCCTCTTTATGTAGTGGACAAAATAATGGAAACACCTTGCATACCACAATACAATTCAGCAGCTTCACAAACTACACCCTCCAAAATGACCATATAGTTAAATCAACACCTTTTTAAAATAGTTTCAGCAAAACCTGAACATTATAACCTTCATGAAGGTAGGACTTATTGCAGGACTGTTGTATTAGACTGCATTAGTTTTAGCTAGGTGTACTTAATAAACTGGCACAGAGTGCACATGTGTATATCTGTCTAACATCTCTATATGCCGCCTTTGAAATCCGAAACTAATTAAATCAGTAATGTCTGAGATCTCACCACAAACCAACAAAAATCCAGAATCAGCAACAAGTCTTTGGTGATCAGAGGACAAAAGGATTTGTCAGTGACAAAAAAAAAAATCACCTGTCGCTTTCTGCACGTGCTTCACTCTAAATTGTATTTATTTAGGGGACTTGGAAATGCTGCTTTTGGGAGTTGCTGAGGACAGAAAATATTATGTTACACCTGGATGAAAGACACCGACGACTTACTGTTGAGATGAATTGCTATGTGAAGTGGGTTAAGCCTGCTCATTTGTTTAAAGGACTTAGCGTCAAAGGGAAACACCCACAATCTGTTTGTTAATACTGGATATTCATGTTTGCCCATCTGTCTGTCCATAATCCACAGCTTTGTTTCATTTTCTGGTAAAATGGCTCTATAAAATCAGATTCCATGTCTCATCTGAGCATGTCTGCTCTTGGTTAAGGTACTTGTCATGACTCATTCAAGTTAATTACCTTTCTAATCAATATGAGGCTTTAACCTTTTGTGACCTCTATGTTGTTGTGATTCCATTTAAGTTCAACTCTGGGGAATATAAACCTATCTAAGGAAGAGGGTAATTACTGTTCTCAATATGGAGAAAATTGATTTCCTCTACCACTGTAGTAACCAAGTGTTTTGTCTAATTAATTCACAACAGGCAAAAGGCTAAAAATCAACAATTGTATGAAGTCCATCTGCTGAAGAAAAATGTATCAAATAAAACGTTTTTCACATTCTCATTTGTCACCATGTGAGAAACAGACACAATGACACAAAAAGCTCAGCTATGTTCACAATCTTCATAGTTTAATCTAAATTATGTCAGTTAATCTTAAAAAAAGGAAGAGCTTGATTGCTTGTCTTCTGAGTTTTGCAATTTTTAATCATGACAAAAACCCATGGGTAAATTAATACTAATCCTACAGATCAAATAAAGTTAATTTAAATGGCTCAGGTATTCAAAACATCAGTTCAACAGCATCTCAACTCAAGCTCTCTGGCTGAGTTTAGAAAGCTTGGTGATTGGTTCTCTGATTAATTCCTCTTCCCCAATTGCCCCATTCCTCAGAATATTTTTTGTCCTGTCACCATGACAAATTGTGGCTCATGTAAACCACAGGGGACAGACCTAGAGCCAGTTAAATTAACTCAAACTAAAGTGCTCAGTGGACTGGGTCACAAGCCAGTCAAGTTAGAGGTCACCTATCATAGAAACATGACTTACACAGATTTTCTCTAAGCTTATAAAAATATATATCCCATGTTACCACAAAGCTTATATTCTGATACAGGTAAAGATCAGTACGGAATACTGAACACTAACAACATTCACATATCTAAAAGTTTATGTTCACATCATAAATTTATATTTGATACATGCATAGTGCATGTATCAAATACATGACTTCACACACTCTTGTCTATGTTTGACATACAAAGGATAGCATCCAGCAGACCTTCTGCACAGGCAATTTCACAAATACTACACAGTCAACAGGTGACTGAATAACCAATAATGAAAAATTAGAACACATTTAAAATTATTCAGGGCAGGCTCTGTCTCTGCAACTGTGACTGTCTGTGTAGACAGTAACTTATGCCAGCTGTGGAGGTCTGGTAATGCGAGACTACTTATGCCACAACACAATAGGTTCAGTGGCTTGGTTTCAATTCACAAGACAACATCAACAAGAGTGCAGCAAGAACAGCACACAGACAACCAGCCAGCAAAGAGGGTGTATCTGACACCGGGGTGAAGTCAGTTTAATGTTTGACATTCATCGGTTTTCGCGGATGTTACCTTAAAAAGGTCCCTGTCAATGCCTCGATTTCCCCCAGTTTCAGGGTATGTTGGAGAGCTTATTTAGGCAGACATTTCACAGTTTTAGTTAACTCCAAATCACATAAAAGATGATGCAGTTCAGAGTGCAAATAACTGAATATCTGTCTAATGTGCCCGTCACTATAGACGTAGTTACATAAGTAAAATTGCAGCACCACTTATTTTAATCTTCAATAACTTTTTTGTTTTTCAAAATAGAAATCTCAAACAACTTTCATTACAGAGAGTTGCAGCCATTAAACATTTCACACTTGTGAGTTAGTAGAAAGAAACTTTTAAAAATAGAAAAATACAGCAAATAATGGTTTATGCACATTTCAAGATTGTAATTTTAATAGGTTTCTCATTTCTCAATATATTGACATCAAATCATCTCTAATATGTGTCAGACATCCTCTCACAACTTTCACAGCTATTAGTTTGTAAAAAAAAAAAAAAAAAAAAAAACGTATCATTTTCATCATCAGTGAGCTATTGTGTAAAAAAAATGCATTTTTAAAGCATGTCCATGGCCAGCTATAAGGTTACTGATGTCCAGACATCAGTAATTATTTCCTTAAAGGGGTGATAGAATGCAAAACCGATTTTACCTTGTCATAGTTGAATAACGACAGTTCGGTGAGTAAATAGGACATACATAGAAGCTCAAAATCCCATTGATACCCCTATCCTCAGCAAATCTCACATTTTGAAACTGCCGCTGAAAACGGGCGAATCTCAACAAAGCTGGATGCTGAAGTCAGGATCCCAAAACCTAGTCTTTGTCACACCCCAACATTTGCATAGGCTACACCACTGACCTGAGGTCAGCTTAGTCTTCTGAATCTAGCTAGGTCATGCAGATCTCCAGAGGTCCGCTATTTAATTACTAAATTCACTTCGGAGACTTTTTAATGCGAGAAATCAACTATGTAGAGGTCAAATATGGGCCGTTTTACGGAAATTGATGGCTAATTGCAAATTTTGTTCGACTGTGTGTCGCAGTTCAGCAGGAGCTCAGCAGGCTACGTGACAGCGGCCGGTGCTGCCTCGCCGCTCGGCGTGTCCTACTTCAGTGGATCCCAACCTGGGGTCCGGGGACCCCTAAGGGGGGCGGCAAAGATCACAGGGGGGGCGCAAGTCTTTATCTGGTTTGAGGTTGAGGTAAAAAAAAAAATATTTGCACGTTAAACAAATTATGATAATACACTAGAATGACTAGAAAACGTTTTTCCTGCCGCCACGGCATCACTATTTTATGAACGAAACATGGTGGAGAAACGTAAAAGTGCTGATAACTCCTCTGTATCAAAAAAGAAAGTAAGGGAAAGTTACCTCAACTTTGGTTTCGGAGGGGGGGCTCAGTTTTCTTAGACACAAGTAGGGGGGGCGCCAAGGAAAAAAGGTTGGGAACCACTGTCCTACTTCATAGACTCGCTGTGAGCTAGCTGGATCTCCGTCACGAAGGGAAGCCCGCGGAGCTCCACGGAGCTCCAGTAGTCGAGAAACGGTGACTTTCACTGGGTGAGGTTGCCGTTTTCTCGTAAAACTGTGTGGAGCTCCTAAAGTCCGACACGTCTTACCAAATTTGCAATTAGCCATCAATTTTCATAAAACGGCCCATATTTGAGCTTTATATAGTTGATTTATCGCATAAAAATGTATCAGAAGTGAATTTAATAACAAAATAGCCCGACAAACAACATATAACTTTGCAGTGTCTGAAATAGGAGACCTGCTGTCTCGTCTCCAATGTGTTTCTATGGGGTTCGCTCAAACCAATCAGCGCACAGCTCATCTAAATATTCATGAGCATACCATATTTGGAGGAAAAGCTCTTGTTCCAAATAGAGCCATATTCACAGGGTAGTTAAGGGCCTAATAAAATAGTATTTGGGCAATTTTCAGCCCAACCAATGTTACATACCCTATTGAGAGACCTTAAAGAACAGTGTGAAAAACCCTATATAATCATTCTATCATCCCTTTAAAAGCCCACTGTTTCTGCATCTGAATGATGTGAAACCTCTTGGAACTGATAGTTTTGTGTGGCAGGGAATATTAGGACCCAAACGCAGAGAGCAGGCAGGCAGGCAGAAGGTTTGAACTCGAGGATTTATTGAAACAAAAACACAAAAATAAACCAAGGGAGTCCTGAGGCCTGTACTACGAATCAAGATCAACATGTCCTGGATTTCTTTCAGTTCCCCGGCTTCACCTAACCTAACAACCGCGGTCCCGCATAACCTGTATCACGACGCTGGTTATCAACTAGTTCAGTCAACCCAGGGTTTTCCAATCTAGAGACGCGCGCGTTCACATAAAAGAGGCGGTGTTTGCGCACCACGACCAATCGCAAACATCTACCAGAGCTGCATATTTTACATAACAAGAGCAAACTATAATTCTACATAAATATGAAAAACACAGACACGGTTTTACAGGCAAAACGCAGGAAGGAAAGCTGGCAAAAAAGCCGACGCTGTTATGCGTAAATCATAACGTTTAGCTTATCAATATCAGTTCCAGTGGTGTAGTCTACGTGATAGTAAGCTCCAGGATTTCCATATACTCACTTAAAAATGCCCAATGACACGTAACAACATACTTTCCATTATATGTTTGATATAGTTTGAATTGTCATCTGTGCTTTATTCTTCACACAGCCTCAATGGAGGTATTTCACCATAAATTGGTGCATAAAAGTGTATCGGAATGCAGGAAAAGAAGTCGATGCGTAAAACTTCCCTGGGGGAAGGACACCCAGACCCCCCACTATGATATGCCCCCCTCCTCCCCCAAAGGCAGATTCTAGCCAATATACAGTACACCCACTACAATACATTAGACTAAACTGGTCACTTCCCCATCAGTCAGGCACAAGATCTGACCATAATTACACTTTTGCTTTCCATAAACTGTCGTTGCTTTAGGCTTTTGTGGTACGCGATCGTGAGAGAAAATTTAAAAAAAAAAAAACATAAAAACATAATTTAAACCGATGTGCGTATTGGCAACACACGGCTGAAGAAGCCGACAAATAGCCTATATGTAATTCCCTCCGCTTCAAATCTATATCTTTCGTAAAGATACCCATCAGGGAATGTTAACGGGGTTGTCGGTCTCTAAATGTTTTAACTTTTATGAGCGCACCTCTCTCACCGAGCTCCAGCTGATCTTCGAACGGTGACGCCGTTATCAGTGGAGTATTGATTGGTCAGTAGGCGGTGCTTTAACACCGGTTGATCTCTAATCTCCAACTTAACCTGCTCCCGACCAGGTTAGGCGTTCAGCACAAGTTACCACAGCGATTGAACCTGTTAACAACTAATCCACCTTCGTAGTACAGAAAACCCTGGGTTGAACCTGAAGTTAGCTCGTTAATGCCAAATCTCGCTTCGTAGTACAGGTCTCTGAGGCTTCAGCAGGAAAAAAACAATTGCAGAAAGGAGTAAAAGGGAATCAAAAAAAGAGAAGTACAAAAAACCAGGAACTACAGAATAGACACGGGGAAAGCACACGAACACACACAATCTAACTGGGCAAGGACACAAAACGATCTGACACAAGACAAAGGGAACACAGGGACTAAATACAAGAGGTAATGAGCAAATAAGGGACAGGTGATACAACAGGTGAAACACATTAGGGCGGGGCAGGACAATCAGACAAGGCGGGAAAACACAGGAAGTAAAACTAAACACGACAAGACAGAAAACAGACTATCAAAATAAAACAGGAAACAGAAATATACACAATGCACAGAATTCTGCAGTCAAAACAGGATAAACCGAAACATAAACAATCCTCAGAATAATACAAACTCAATCAACAGGGAAATACAGAAAACATAAACATAATAATCATCAAAAATAGGGAAACAGAAACACTCAACACCACAACAGATAGTTATGAATGAGCTATTTGTGGTATAGTTTCAATGTGTTTATCTGTAGAATAGCCTATTGACTTATAATTGATATATGGAAGACCCTGGGTGTGATTCTGTTCTTTGTTTTATTTGCTATTATTGTACTACCTTTGCTATATTTTCATAATAATTGCATGATGATTATGATTTTTAATGCAAACCCTACATTTAAAATGATCTTCAAGTATAGATATGTCAAAAAAGTGGTAAAGAGTCATATTAAAGCATGTCGAAAAAAGTGGTAAAGAGTCATATTAAAGCATGTCGAAAAAAGTGATGGAAAAAGTCATAGTATAGTTTATTGAAAAAGTGGATAAAAAAGTAATATGGATAAAGCTGAATGGATCACCTAAAGAAGCAAAAGCCATCATGGTAAGGGAGTTGAAAGACAAGACAAAGATTTATATGGGCAAAAGGAGTCAACGTGGAATCTTTTAGATGAGGAAATTAAAATGTGTAACACGCTACAAAGATTTATAAAAAAAAAAATCTAAAAAAAGAAGATGCTTATCAACTAGAAAATGCATTTCCTGCAGAAAAGGCTTGTGAATGCTAAAAAGCTGATTGCTGGCATAATTGCGTAAGAAGAAGGTGAAAATGGGGAATGGTTTTAATTAGTATGAATTACATTGAAATGTTGAATAATACCAATAATGTATTAAACAAAAGCGGAATATTTTAAGGTAAGAAAATTCATAGTATAGGTGTGTCAAAAAAAACTGATAAAAAAGTCATAGTATCCAACAGTCCAAACGAGAGAACACAGAATACATAAAGAATAAGTGGGAAAAAGATGCAAATGTAACGATTCCTGTGGAAAGTTGGGAGAAAACATGCCAGCTACAGTGGATCTCAACAGGGTCAAATACGTGGCGAGAGTTTGGTTGGAAGAATGTTGTGAGATTTTTTGTCATGCCAACACAAAAACGACATCAGGGTTTAGGGGACGCCTGTTGGAGATCCTGCGGTTCTACAGAAGCCAACCACTTCCACTTTTTCTGGAATTGTAAGGTCATACACACCTACTGGAAATAGATACATACACATATAAACAATATATTTGGCACCAAGATCCCTTTTCAGTGGGAAACGGTATATCTGGCTGATATAGATTTTGGCAATTGGAAAACTAATGACAAAAAATTACTTTGTATACTACTGACAGCAAGCAAAAAAACAATAACAAAAAAATGGTTAAGGGCAGAACCACCCACCATCGAGGAATGGATTGATATTATTTATGGGATATACATTATGGAAAAATTGTCATTTTCTCTTAAAGTGCAAACAGAAAAGTTCTATCGGATCTGGACTAAATGGACGGAGTATGCAAAACCTGTCCGACAGGACTTCATATAACTGCATCTGTATTGAAGGATAACATAATCCCTTTATTTAACTCAGCCTTTAAGGTCACTTATTTCTAGAGCACAAACCTATCCACCAAAGTGTCAAGTTATCCCCAGCTTTCATCTTCTTTGCGTATATTTGTTGTGTATATAATGAGTCTGTCACTAAGATAGTCTGTAAGCTCCCTAGTTCAGCTTTGTTCTGTGTACTCAAAAAATGGAAAATGGGAAAAGCAAAAGAAGTGATGTTGTTGTTGTATGCAACTGTACTTGTATTGTTTTGCTTTTTCAAATAAAGAAAGAATTAAAAAAAAAAAAAAAAAAGTCATAGTATAGTTTATTGAAAAAGGGGATAAAAAAGTCATAGTGTAGTATGTCGAAAAAATTCATAGTATAGTATGTCGTAAAAAGTCATAAAAGTCATAGTATATTGAAAAAATGTGATAAAGTCATAGCACAGTTTGTTGAAAAAAGTCATATGGGTTAGATATGGGATATATCGACCTGGGTCAGAGTGTGCAGTGACTACTGGCTGGTTGTCTGTTGGCAGCTGTGCTAACCACTAAGCCAGCGTGCCACCAAATAATTCATAGCAGAAGTAGCAGTGCTTCGCCTTTCTGAGAATATAGTTCCCAGTTTGTATACGGTTAGAAGACGGCTGTGTCTCATATGACCCTGTGACTATACAAATCACAACATGTAAATAGGAACATGTTGGCGTTATTTTGTCACTTATTCGGAGCAGTAGGCTAGTTGGAACTGGTAACCTCCAGGATCTGTGCTAGGCTAAGATAGCGCTGGGGGCGTCAGACAGTGTTACAACACGCATGGAGATGAGAAGGCTATGTATCGACTTGTCTAACTCTGGGGGTTACGGTGAATAAGCTAAAGTCCCAATAAGTCGCCGTGTTCCTTTAAAGGTCAAGTGAAGTATGTCGAAAAAAAACATCATGAAAAGAGCCAGCCTGGACTGGGTTTCAAACCTGGGTCAAAGCCTGCAGTGATTACTGGCTGGTTGCCTGTTGGCAGCTGTGCCAACCACTAAGCCAGTGTGCCCCAAATATTTCATTTATTAAACAGTAATAGCATGGTATGCCTAAAAAAGCCATTGACTCCCGTTTGACTGCCGTCTGACTCCCGCTTGACTCCTGTCTGACTCCAAAACAATGTAAATAATGTATAAAGTAAAAAATAGGATGGTTCCAGACTGTATCAAGAAGCTGTTCTGGATTAGAGAGAGCAAGTATGAGCTAAGAGGAATGTGCATGTTCATGTGTGAATGGGAATATATTTTGTTTTGTTCAGCAGCCCACCTGACTCCCGCTTGACTCCCGCCTGACTCCCGTCTGACTCCCGCCTGACAGCTGTTGCTTGAAAAAACATAACCAAAGAATCATAAGATTGATACGATTCTGAGGGAACTAAGAACAAAATATGAATAAAATAGAATGTAAAAAGGGTAGGTGTAATAAGCAAATGCTTCAACCTACACCTTTTCAGTCAGTATTGATTAGAAACGAGTTAAGATGACACTTTTTTTTTTTTTTTTTTTTTTTTTTTTTACCATTTATGTATGTGATTTGTATCTATGTAATCGAAATAAACTAAAGTTAACTAAAGGAGGAAAAAAAACACTCCTGCTTGACTCCTGCCTGACTCCCGCCTGACTCCCGCTTGACTACTGTCTGACTCCAACTTGACTCCCGCTTGACTACTGCTTGACTCCCGCCTGACATCTTCTGTATCCAGAAGTTTCGGATTAGAGAGAGCAAGTATGAACTAAGAAGAATGTGCACGTTCCTAAAGATAAATATTAGAACAAATGTAAAACAAAGATGTAAATCAGCAAAAGAAGTAAACGTGGAATATTTTAGATGAGGAAATGAAAATGTGTAACACGCTACAAAGATTTAAAAAAAAATACTAAAAAGAGAAGATGCTAAACAAATGTAAAAGTGAGTATGTGAATGGGAATGTATTTTGTTTTGTTTATTTTGTTTTGTTTCATATCTTCTGCACGTAATATGGCAGGAGTAGTGTAGGAAATATGAGGACAGTAGCTGTCCAAAAAGGGCCTGTTTCTGTTCTCCTCCTGACATTTCTGGTAGGAGAGGCAGTGCGACCGTTACTGGACAAGTAATTAAAGATTGAAAGTGATGGTATTAACTCTTAACGGCATCGTCATTTTTGGTGATTTTGAATAAATGAAAACTGTGAAACGTCTGTCTAAATTAGCTCTCCAACATACCCTCAAACTGGGGGGAAATCGAGACACTGACACAGAGCTATTGAAGGTAACCTCCGTGCGACCTCCGCTGCTCAGAGCTCCGTGCACTGGCGCCACAGAGGGAAGCCAAACACCATTCATCTAAACACACACTGCCCACACAACGATGACACAGAGCTGGTTTAAAATCGGTATTCATGTGTTTGTCTGCCAATTTGTGTTAGCCCTTTGATGGATGTGTGGCCTGTCCAAGGTTTTTCTCCACCCAATGCATATGGGGATATGGGTAATTTAAAATATACATATGGTCTATTTCTCTTATTGCCACAGACCCCATGAAAAGAGCAAAACCAGCAATGGATTGGTCCTTTCAACAAGTATTGTCTGTGTAGCCAAAACCTGATATAGCCCATTCTTTTGTGCAGTAGAGCTGTACAAAAACTATTAAAAACAGATCAACGAGCCACACTGTTACACTGGATGCTATTGTCTTTTATTACCAGGATCATGGGTGCTGTAGTTTATTTTGAGTCAATCCGACATACACCATCCTGATGCTGCACTTTATTATTGCCTTAGTTACAATTGTATTTGCATATTTGAATGTGCATGTAAATGTGGCCAATGATTTTACACAGTTATTAAACAACTATCTTTACTGCATTCTACATCTGATGACTTGCACTGTGACCCCATTGACGCACCAAAAAAGATTTGCTGTGCTACCAAAGCTACTGCTGTTCCACAATAATAGAGAATTTCTATTCAACCGCTATGCATGTTGTTGTCATAGACTGCAAGAGTGGCCAGAAGGAAAACAGAGAGAGATAGTGTTTATTTGTATTCACTGTATAATGGAGGAGTATGTGGGAAAAACAGGAGATGCAGCCTCCGATGGGAGGATGTCTTCTGGGACTCCAACACCTGAATAATAATGACACAGACTGACAATTGAGAAGAGAGGAGTGGTTTCTGTAAACCAAGCCTATCACAACAGAGCCAAAACAATGGTATTTTAAGTAAAAGGGATTATAGCTTTTGGTCATTGTGGGAAGATTGGTAAATTCCCAGAAGGCAACATGGGTAGAATAGAGGACTTATAATTTGTGGATCTTCTTTTCCTCCACACAAAATTGCACAAAGTGACAGGACAGAGGGGCACAGCTGAAGGTATATAGTCAAGTCAATGCAGATATGCTAAAGCGTGATTTATACTTCTGCGTAAAATCTACGTTGTGGCTACGTACGTAAGTACGTGGAGACACAGACCTACGCCGGACCCTACGCCGTTGCCTGACATGCACCTCTCGAAAAATGTAACTACACGTCGCGGCGCACGTCGGGGCTTGGTAGCGTTGCATTTCCCCCTATTCATTTCCTGGTTCTCCTTCTCCATAAACAACATGAAATCAAGGAGAGGGATAACTTTTCCTGCTACAGATTTTCCACCGTGGTCAGAAAACACAGGGGAGACACTTTGTTTCTCTCACTATGAATTTAGAGTCGCTACTCGCTCCGAAGATAATCACTGTCACTCTCTCACTTCTCCGTCTCTCTACCACACACTCCCCACACACACACATGCCGGGCCGACGCACACACCAACGCACAAGTATAAACAACAGGCCACTTACGTAGGCTACGGCGAAAGCCCCGTGTGGAGCCTCCGCAGGACCATAAATCACACTTAAGAGTTTCAGTTCACATTTTCAGTAATTCTAACCATGAAATCTATATTAAACTCAATTTGCTCACGATTTTATCTCCTCTCTTTATGTAAAAATGTGTTCTCAAGCAAGTCATTCGCAATTTCATGAATAATGCAAGTGCAAGAAATCAAATTGCAACGAAAACCAGAAATATGTTACACAAGGTTTAACATAATAATAAAGCCTCCACTGTTGATTATCATCCAACTCTGTCTATTGCTGGCTTCACCTCAGCTGTGTTTTTCTCTGCATTTCACACCTTAGTCTTAGCTGATGGAAAGAACAATCATATTATGTCAGTTGAATGATTGCTCTTAACTTGTAAAGAGTAGCATTACTGCTATCACTTGGAGTCAGGGAAATATTACGAAGTGCTGTGGAAGATTAAATGGGACAACACTCTTTGTGAACAAGCCATATAAATGCCATACCATATAATTATGAACAGGATAAGACATCTCACCAAAATATTAATTGAATTAGGAATTTCAATAGAACCCTGAATAGCTTGTGATGAATGTGTGAGGATTTAGACCTGTATCTGTTGCTGAACAGGGCACATGCTGAGTTTAATTGGATCGAAAGCATGATTATGTTAAGTAGCTAGTCCTGCTGAGTTGTACTATTTCCTATCTTCTTGCATTTACACATTTTTCTAATGAAATTAAAGGAAAGTGCAGTGGCATGAAAGGTTGTTTAAAGTGTTAGCATGAAGCCAAATGATGCTTTTATGGCTTCTTTTTTTATGATTTTATGACTGCTCTGGTACTCAAAAGTGATGTTCATTAGAAAGCAGAGCAGGAAAGACTAGCAGAAAGCATTAGAGAAAACGCTGCTATATTATAATGCAATCAGAGAGAGTGCCATCATTTCATAATGCAAGACAAGCCCGTCAAGCCTGACACCTGGAAGGTGATGTGTATCTTTAATCTGAATTTAAATTAATTTGCATTTCATTTATAAAGGCCCAGTCAGGTTTCCTCTTCTAATTAGAACCAGAGATTGAGAACTATTTTTCACCTGCATGCTTGATCATATCCATTAATGGCTTGTTATGCGAATGATCATGTTGCCAAACAAGGATCTTTTGCAGGTTCTCAAACAATATTTACAAGCCAAGTTGATCAGTTGTTTCCTCCTCTTCCCAATGCTAACAGCACCTCATGCTCATAACACTGAATGTAGCTAAATGTTTGTGTGCCCTCTAATCAGCTTTACACAAACAAACCACCACATAATGGTATCACTACAACAGCTGTAACAAACACACTGAAAACATGCCTTGCTAAATCTCCTACTGTGCAAAAGAAATAAAAAGCTGTGAAGCACATTCCACCTGTTTAAGCAGTTTTGTTTTTTTGTCTTTTGTTTTTTAGAAATTATTAAAAGGATGTCTATTTTCTTATTTTTCTATTATCTTATGGGCTGCTCTTTCACTTTCCCAAACCTTTATTTATGATCTACAGAAAATATTTAAAACATGTATTGAACATTTCTAATAATGATAGATTTTTGTTTGTATTTATTGATTTGTTTGCTAGGGTGCTGGCTTGGTGGAATAACCACTCAACTTTAGAATAAAGTTAGATTATGTGCTGAGTGAATGAAGCTGCTTTTTGGTCCTGTGGCTCTTTAGCCATTTAGCCTGGCGCGTATGAGTTATTCTAACAGTATATGAGTTGGTATTTAAACACCTTAATATATATTGTCAGTCACAATAATGGTGAGAAGGATTATTATATTAGCATTTGTGTGTTGGTGAGATAATCATTTGAGATGCCTAGTGGATTATCCTCCGATGTCACACGGAAGACCCCGGTGATCTGCAAACAGGATTAGAACTTAATCTTATTAAATTGTCATTAACCTGGTAATAAAGTTGCAACCCTTCTGCCAAATAAATCCAATCTTTATTAGAAATGTCAAATATTACCTGCATTCTGCATACATTTCTTCATGGACTATGTATTGCTTCATCCCATATGTCTAGAATCCCCTGCTCCTTCCACCACCACACCTGCCTCCCCACCTCCACCCTCTCAGTCACTCTCTTATTTCTCTCTCCTGTCCCCTGTGGAGCTTTCACATTTCACCACAGGTATGAACAGCTCCACCTGCAGCCTTGATTCCATCCCATTAGCTTTCATTAAGACATACCATCCATCGCTCTGCTCATCACTACAATCATCAATTCCTCTCTCAGTTCCGGATCAGTCCCCACAACACTCAAGCTTGCATCAGTCACCCCCATCCTCAAGAAACCTGGTCTAAACCCGGACACCATGTCCAACTTACGACCCATATCCAACCTCCCCTTCCTATCAAAAATCCTGGAACGTGTTGTCGCTGCTCAAATTAAAACCCACCTCTCCTCCAATAACCTGTTTGAACCATTTCAATCTGGATTCCGCTCACAGCACTGAAACAGCCCTCCGCAAAGTCACCAATGACCTCCTCCTCTCCTCTGACTCTGGCCACCTCACCATTCTTATCATGCTCGACTTTACTGCAGCCTTCAACACCATCAACCACTCCATCCTCCTGTCCCGACTGGAAACCTACTGCAACATCAGTGGCACCGCATTCTCCTGGCTCCGTTCCTATCTCACCAACAGACTGTTCATACACATCAACAACTGCACCTCCTCCGTTGCTCAAGGCGTCCCCCAAGGTTCGGTGCTTGGTCCTCTCCTTTTCATCGTTTACATTCTTCCACTCGGAAATATCATACGCAAACATGGTCTTCACTTCGACTGCTACGCCGATGATGTCCAGATCTACATTCCTACCAAATCCATCACCACAGCAACATCCTCCACCCTGACCAACTGCCTCACCGATATTCAAACCTGGATGCAAACCAACTTCCTCCAACTCAACTAGAATAAATCCGACTTGATGCTCATCAGCACGAAATCCCTCACAAAGAACACCCATAACTTCGGTCTCACTGTCAACAACCCCACCCTGTCTCCATCCCCACACATCCGTAACCTGGGAGTCATCTTCAACAGCAACCTCACTTTTGAAAACCACATCAACCAAATTACCAGAACTGTCTTTTTTCAAGTCAAAAACATTGCCCGTCTCCGCCCAGCACTCACCTTCTCTGCTGCCGAAACTTTGATTCACGCCTTCATCACTTCTAGAATTGACTACTGCAACAGCACCCTCTATGGTTCACCTGCAAAAGCCTTAAATAAACTCCAATACATCCAAAACTCTGCTGCCCGTCTCCTCACCCACACCCGTTCCCATGATCACATCACTCCCGTCCTTCAGATCCTCCACTGGCTCCCTGTTTCCCAACGCATCCAGTTTAAAGTCCTCTTCCTCACCCACAAAGCCCCCCATAACCAGACTCCTTCCTACCTCACAGACCTGCTCCACCGCCACAATCCCCTCCGCAAACCTCCTCTCCCCACCACTCAGGACCAAGCACTGTACCTGGGCTGACAGAGCTTTCACCATTGCAGCCCCCTCCCTATGGAACTCCCTACCCATACACATCTGTGACTGTACTGACCTGGACACATTCAAAACACTAATCAAAGCACACCTCTTTAGATTAGCTTTCCATATACAACAGTCTTACATTTCTCACCGGTTTTATTGTTTTTAATTGCTTTTAATATGCTTGTTTTATGTGTTGGTTTTATTGCTTATCTGTTTTTAATGCGCTATATGTGCTGGTTATATTGTAAAGTGTCTTTGAGTACCATGTAAAGCACTACATAAATACAATTTATTATTATTATTATTATTATTATTATTATTATTATTATTATTATATTCAATTGTAAAGGGTGTTACGGTAATCAAATTATAAAAACTCAGAGCACCAAGTGTAAATGTTTCACTCAATGTAACAATTTAGAAATGACTCCACATCACAGCCCTTCAATTGATTTCTCTTGAATAGGTAGAATATTGAGTGAACGGAACATTAAATGGCTGTAGGGTAAAGGTAAAAGGGAATCTGTGCATGCAGAAGGGAGATAATGAAATAGAGTGAAGTCAGACCCTTAAGGTTGATTCCGGTGACTCGCTCTAGGTTCCCCTTTAATTGAAATCTGGTTATTCTCTAGTCATGATGGAGTAAGTAAAATACATTTTCCTGACACAGTAATGACTGCTCCATTTTTAAAGCTCCATTTTTCTGTAATGGCTGCTTTTCTGTAAAACTAATGTTTTACTTTAAACAATATTGTTGATGTGATGTTTTATGGACATAAAGCAGTTTATTATTAAATGGCAATTTACTGAGGGAGCCAGTTGAATTCAGTTACTCTGGCTATAATAATACTGGTGGCTTTGGGAGAAAATATGTTGCGCAGAACAAGATGGTGGACTAACAAATTCATATATCATACTCATGAGTCCTTTTGGTGAAGCAAGTTGGCACTGAGTTGTAACAGACAACACAGGATCAGAACACAACAGCAGCTGCTGTAAAAACTCACGATCCAAGTGAAAAGTCTTCTTGGAAGAGGTTAGGAATTGTCTTTCAATTCGAGATAGTTCACTTTACAAAATAACATCAGAAATAGGTTTTCTTTTTTTCTGATTTATTTATTTTTTGGCATTTCAGGCCTTTATTTTTGACAGGGCAGCTTAGACATGAAAGGGGAGAAAGAGGGGGAACGACATGCAGCAAAGTGGCCGCTGTGTCGAGGACCAAGCATCCGTACATGGGCGCACGCTCCACCAGGCGAGCCACCCAGGCGCCCAGAAAGAGGTTTTCTTGAGAAATATTCCATTACATTCTCTTCATGTAACCTACACTCACCTACTATCAGTCATATCACTAGAATTAGGCTTTCCATTGCCCCAAGCATGCATAAATAATGATAATGACTTACAGGAGCTTTGATGAGGAACCATCTCTGGGTTTTGGTGGTCAAAGTGCCCTTCAAAAATAATAACGGGGTCTGAAAAATGGCTTTCTTGTAGCAATTTGTACTATATTCCTTATTTGAAACCATACAGCTCATTATGCAGTTTGCAGCTTGGTAACCCTAAATTGCATCGTTGCTGTAATGTGTCTGGTTAATCTATTTCAATGTTACAAATGCCTTAGAGTGCAAGAAATAGAATGCTAAATTAGTTTGGGATTAGGTATTTATAATAGGTTTCACATGAGGGGCATGTCTATGTTTTTTTTTTTTTCAGAAAACCCAGCTCATTTAACACTTTCATCACAGCCAACAGTTCATGAGGTGGAGAGAGATTTGTGGTAAATTGTGTAGTTTGTGGGACCGCCCATTTAGCCCTTGGGATTTACTTTGAATGTACTTTCAACTCCAAATGAGAGATACTTCTCCGGTCTAAAACCAAGCTTGGAAATTCACCCATTAAAAAGTCTGTTTGCACTGACTCATTTGACCATGAATGTTTTTCAAGGTATACAAGGATTGTCCTTTTCCGTGTTAGAGATAAATGTTGTGGCAAATCCATCATGTGTCGACGGCTGTCAGACTCTGGGAAAAACAATTAAAGTTTCCAAGCATGGGTCAAGCTGCTCCAATAGTCAATGAAGCAACCTCTGTGTGTGGGCCCAGGGACGGTACATTCATTAGGAAATGCCAGCGAAGGAGGGATGCATGTGGAAGACAATTAAATGACCCACAGTATACAAGATTGAAGACTCAGGGGACTAAAAAGATGAAGGGAAAGACAACTGATGTGAAAAACAAGAGAACAGAACAAAGTTTGCTAAGTTCACTGTAATTATTTAACAATAGAAACAACTTGGGTCAAAACAGGAAATGACAGATGCCTAAATTGAAGTCACTGTAGTAAGAGAAAGTCACATAGGCTACAAGAGGTCCAGGAGAACTTCAGCAAACAAACCAAAAATGTGAGCCAAAGCTAGCCCCAGATCTTTGGCATGCCTCCTAAAAGTCAACAGTCACACACACACACACACACACACACACACACACACACACACACACACACACACACACAGACATAACCATATATTCATTTGCATGCAAACAGACAACACACACATTCCTGGCATTTGGCCAAGTCACAGACACTTTATTGCCACTGATGCTGCTGTCATGCCGGTGCATGAAAGTGGATGCCCGTAATAGTCCGTGCAATCAATCAGTTACCATGAATCACATGCTTGGCCCATTAATGCTGCTTGTCAGTGGTGTCTACAATGCAATCAAGAAAGTGCGGAGTATTGAATCATGGGGCATATTGTTCACTAACAATACTTGGCATGGCATTGATTTTAACCAATAGTCCTTTAGCCATCAGGCACCGGGATGTGGCTCATTGATGAGACACTATATCAGGGGAAAAAAGGTCAGTGGAAGTGATTGATACCCTCTTTTATGAATGGCAATACAGATGGTATTACTTGTGCATTTTAAATGCTCAATCTCAATGACATTTGCTGCAACTGGGCCGTAAAAAGCCAATATAAGTGTGAGACTGAGTAATAACATCCTTATTTTTTCATGTTTGAATGTTATGCATCTATAAAACATGCCATGCTATCTTGTATGTGATAGCAGCGGAGGCAAGAGCCCTTGGGGTCAATGTGGATGATCTTTGAGCTGTTGTTTATGGTTGTTGAGTGAGAGAAGAGCTGCCACCCATGGGTAGACAGAGAGTATAGATTATTTGTTGAAACATTGATCCACACAATGTAGCTGTAAGGCAGTGTGTCATTAATCTAGTTTACCTTCCTAATCTTTGACGAATAGATTCAAATAATTTGCTAAAATGTTGTTTGCAAATTTAGAAAAGTAGATCCAGGAATAACTTCTTTTTTTTATTTACACATTTTATATTACATTTACATTTACAATTACATTTTATTAGCTTATTTTTTAGCAAACTTTGACACAGATTTGCACTGTTGACAAACAGCAAGCCGTCCTGACTGTGCTGGGGGAGAGCCGAAAAGCTAGAAATTGGAGTACAAATGGCAAAAATACATGTTTTGAATAAACAGTGTGAACTAAACGACCCTGCTAACTTATGCAGTCATTAGCTATCCAACTACATTAGTTCACCAAATATACCTACACCACCAAGCCTCTAGTTTCTAAGATAGATCAACTTTAAAAAAAAATTTTTTTTATTAATTTTTCATTGCAATTACAATGTTTGTGTTTTTTTGTCACACACTCAGACACACTGCATACATGTTCATTTAGCTTCATTGCATTTAAAACAAAGGTCAGGTATATTACTGTTGTATTTATTCAATTTAACAGGAGTTGTGTATGTCGGCATCAGCCAATTATATTGGAGTAGCTGTAAATTAGAGTTAGCCGTTTTTTTCTGAGATGCGTCACAAGTTTTATTCTAGTCGTTTTCTGAAATGTCCTCTTTTAAGTCTGCCCTCCATGTCTCAAGTCTGGCTATCAATGTTTCTTTAGAGCCAGATGCAAGCCAGTTATATATTGATGAAATCAATCCCCTCTTATTGCACTTGTTTGTTATAATGTCTTCTAAGGATGTGCAGGAATCCAAAGAGAGTCCAATATGTTCATATGTCCTTTTACCTCATATTATACATTAACCATATTAAGAACTACTGGATGAGCAGTATGTGTTCTTAAGTACTTAAGTACTGGCTGAATACAGGTACAAATGCAATGGTATCTTTTTCATCTCCAGGAGAAAAATAGAACATTATAGTTCTCAATTGTGTTACTAAATAGTACCAATAAAGATTGGAACATTTCAGCCCCCCAGTATCAAATGGAAGATATAGCAGAGATAAATGGATGCGAGGACATTTCTTATTCCGTTTAAATTTCCTGAGGACTGCTGTGAGTTTCTTAAACATTCCTGCAGGTGAGCCGAGAGGGATATTTTGAAATAAATACATGAATTTGGCAATATGTTCATTTTTAATATATTTAATATCATGGATATCGGTAAGGGCATCCACCTTTCTAGATTTATGTACTGAGTTCATTATTACTTCATAGTTTGTTGGTGCTATAGTTTCTAAATGTAGTGTGATTTTGATGCCCAAATATGTAAAATTAGATAAGAGCTTGAAAGTAAATAAGTATTGGTTTATATACACTCACCTTGAAGATTATTAGGAACACCTGTTCAATTTTTCATTAATGCAATTATCTAATCAACCAATCACTTGGAAGCTGCTTCAATGCATTTAGGGGGGTGGTCCAGGTCTAGACAATCTCCTGAACTCCAAACTGAATGTCAGAATGGGAAAGAAAGGTGATCTAAGCAACTTTGAGCGTGGCATGGTTGTTGGTGCCAGACGGGCTGGTTTGAGTATTTCACAATCTGCTCAGTTACTGGGATTTTCATGCACAACCATTTCTAGGGTTTACAAAGAATGGTCTGAAAAAGGAAAAACTTCCAGTATGTGGCAGTCCGGTGGGCGAAAACGCCTTGTTGATGCTAGAGGTCAGAGGAGAATGGGCCGACTAATTCCAGCTGATAGAAGATCAACTTTGACTCAAATAACCACTCGTTACAACCGAGGTATGCAGCCAAGCATTTGGGAAGCCACAACACACACAATCTTAAGGCAGATGGGCTACACCAGCGGAAGACCCCACCGGGTACCACTCATCTCCACTAAAAATAGGAAAATGAGGCTACAATTTGCACAAGCTCACCAAAATTGGACCTTTCAAGACTGGAAAAATGTTGCCTGGTCTGATGAGTCTCGATTTCTGTTGAGACATTCAGATGGTAGAGTCAGAATTTGGCATAAACAGAATGAGAACATGGGTCCGTCATGCCTTGTTACCACTGGGCAGGCTGGTGGTGGTGTAATGGTGTGGGGGATGTTTTCTTGGCACACTTTAGGCCCCTTAGTACCAATTGGGCATCGTTTAAATGCCACAGCCTACCTGAGCATTGTTTCTGACCATGTCCATCCCTTTATGACCACCATGTACCCATCCTCTGATGGCTACTTCCAGCAGGATAATGCAAAGCTCAAATCATTTCATATTGGTTTCTTGAACATGACAATGAGTTCACCGTACTAAAATGGCCCCCACAGTCACCAGATATCAACCCAATAGAACATCTTTGGGATGTGGTGGAACGGGAGCTTCGTGCCCTGGATGTGCATCCCACAAGTCTCCATCAACTGCAAGATGCTATCCTATCAATATGGGCCAACATTTCTAGAGAATGCTTCCAACACCTTGTTGAATCAATGCCACGAAGAATTAAGGCAGTTCTGAAGGCGAAAGTGGGTCAAACACGCCATTAGTAGGGTGTTCCTTATCTTCAAGGTGAGTGTATTTATACATTATGAAATCCTTGCCTTACCTTTCTTTATAAATCCATTTTGGTCATCCCCCACAATTCTTGGAAGCACACCCTCTAGCCTCAGCAGTGCTGGCAAATGTATTATTGATCAAAATATGTACTAGTCAAATGATATCCTTTGTAGCAGGAAAGGTAGAGAACAGAGAGATAGATGCACAAGGGGAAAACGGAAAACAGCAAGGGATTTTCTACCTGGTCCATTGAACTGTGTTAAACGTCTTACTTTTCTATCATCCCTGTCCTGGTTTGACACTTTGTTCAGTTTATCAAACTGACAAGACACATGACTTACTATCTTGACTAACTGGAGTCTCACCCTAACTCAGGACTTTTGTCTTGCAAAATGATTCTTTAAAAGTACACTTGATGATTAAAACTACTGTGTTGTCACGTATTGAATAATATGAAAGCCTCAAGAGCCCTTTTATGTAATCATCATGTCTTCCTTGCAGCCCTTAAAATATATCAAGCTGTACAGTATGCATGAAGCCTTCCTTAAACTCTGAAACACAGTGTCATGGGTGAGTCATGACCCAACACAGGCTTTCAAGCCTCTTTTAGCTCAATGTTTTGCTTTTAATGCATGCACAGTGAAGCTTTGGCGAAAGCTCAAATAACACATATCTTTTCTCTCATGTTTTGCCTTTATTACTAAATTTCTGCTTTTTCTTCCCACTCTAATCTTCTCTGTCACGTCTGCTTTCCCACACTGCCAAATTCTGACATCACCTTATCTGACCAATAATATCTTTGCCTACTTTGCCAATCAGTCCTTGGATGCTATCCTATAGCTATCCTCAAATTCTGTCTTTCAGACTTACTTTTGCACAATCCAACACCCCCAACTCACCAAAATGAGCTCCAGGATGTTCCACAAGATTCAAATGAGATGTTCACACTTCTTATATGTGGTTTCACTTCTCCACCACCACAAGCCTGAAGACTCGTGTTCTATCTTCGACCTTCATGGGCCTGCTCTTCATTAAGATGCTCCAAAAGGAGGCTAATAGTCAAAGTCGTTCTCAGTTGCTTATCCATCCATCCATCCATCTTCGTCCGCTTATCCGGGGTTGGGTCGCGGGGGGAGCAGCTCCAGCAGTGGACCCCAAACTTCCCTTTCCCGAGCCACATTAACCAGCTCCGACTGGGGGATCCCGAGGCGTTCCCAGGCCAGGTTGGAGATATAATCCCTCCACCTAGTCCTGGGTCTTCCCCGAGGCCTCCTCCCAGCTGGACGTGCCTGGAACTCCTCTCTAGGGAGGCGCCCAAGGGGCATCCTTACCAGATACCCAAACCTCCTCAACTGGCTACTTTCGACGCAAAGGAGCAGCGGCTCTACTCGGAGCTCCTCACGCCCATTTCGGCCGCTTGTACCCTGGATCTCGTTCTTTCGGTCATGACCATAGGTGAGGGTAGAAACAAAAAACATCGGTTTCCTTCCATTGCTTATATCAATAAATATTGTTATATGCTTCAAATTTATTTCACCTTATTAAACTGTATGGGGGCTTTTGAGCAACTTTTATCAATCCCAGTAGGCAGCGTTTTCCACTAATATGGCTCTGATGAACCTGTTCTACCCTACTTGTAATCTTTCTCAGGAGTTGGTTAAGAACAAAATAGAGCCCAAAACAACATTCGTCGATGGCACGAAATCAGTAAAGTCAGTTTAGTATTTCCAGAAGGAAATTATACTATACAGATTTTGTGTTTTAGGTTAATTCCTTTTTTTTTTTTGCATTTTTTTTAAATCGGAAAACATTTTCCTAGCATGAACGCATTTTATACCTCTTTGTTGTGTTATGTCTAAGTACACCGCATTCCTAATGTCACTATATTTACATTTCAGTTATGGCAAGTTAATTACAGGGATGGGAGCAGAACAAATATGCTTAAGGCCCAGTAACTCTCAGGGACCCTAAAAGTTTTGGTTAAGGAATGTGATGGAATCATAAATACCATCTTTCTCTCTTGTTTTAAAGGGTCACGAAGATGCCAGAGTAAAAGCCAGAGGGAAGTCAGGGGACACAGTCACACAACTCAACCTTGAAACGGTTATAATCAGAGTGAGTGCACATCATTTTTATACCTGGTCCCAGATGTAATGCACTCTGCGATCTGAAAAACAGATCCTGTCATCTTAAAAACTCTGTATGTCCTCTGCACATAACTGTTGATGATGTAACTCCACACTCTCCTCATGTAAAAGGGATGTTGATGACTTTGCATTGCCTAATATTGCATAATTCTTTCTTTGTGACCCTTTTTACTGTGTTGGTCCATTTGCCTCCGACTGTATCAATTTATGCCTGGGCTTTAAATCGTTATCGAACATTACGGAGGCCAAGTGGTGCAAGCAATAACATGAATAATCCATTGGCAGTTCCTGTTAGACCGAAAGAGAATGAGACCTCAATCACCATTATACTTAGGAGGAGTGAAACCAGGCAGTACCAGCATTTGTCTTTCCCCCTAAAAACTGAATATGCTTTGCATATTGAAGTTGTAAACATCAATCTTACTAAGGATTGTGCTTGAAGGTATTCAATAATATAATTGAGCATTTCTCTGCAAATGTATTTTTGGTAGGGCTTTTTTGTATCCCCACAGCAAACCAAAATATACATTCCTTAACCCCTTAAAGACACTATTGTGAGAGTAGAAAAAGTAGTACTAAAAGCTTCTATCACAGAGCTTCTCTATTAAAAATATGAACCAGAGCCAACGTATGACTTTCCTTATAGTCATATAACTGTTGCTCATTAGCTTACAATACAATACAACCCTGAATTGTCTAATATGCAAATATTTTAGAACTACTGCTAGGTTTCTACTGGCTTCACATAAATCAAGCTTTAGATCACGGGTGGCCAACCAGTTCAGCATAAAAAGCCACAAAAAAACCTGCACCATAGCAAAAAGCCACACAACACATGCACGTCCACACTACAACAGCAACAGTGACTTCCAGATCTGATGACAGTCATAATACATAGCAGTTTTCATAGTTTTTTTTCCTCACTTAGATTGACTCAGTGGGAAATCTGACAGTCTTTGTTATCCACAATCCTTTTCAGGTCTTGCTAGAACTCGGTTGTGGCCACTCGAAGCGACTCTTTCACTCGTTTGTCACTAAAGGGGCTTTCAAACAATCTGATTCAGCAGTGAAAGGGTTAATGAGGAAGGTGATCTGTGGCAGCTTTTTTTTCCTCGGGTTGTAGAATTTGTCCTCAAAACTGCTGCTGCATTATTTTTTATTTTAAAATAATTGGCAAATGTATTGGCAAGTGCATTCCATTTTTTTTTCTACTTATCTGAAATGTTTCAAAAAGTAAAAAATAAAAAAATAAATCCACCAATAACACAGCCCCCAGCCACACAGTAAGAGCCTCAAAGGAGCAGGCAAAGAGCCGCATATGGCTCAAGAGCCACAGGTTCGCCACCCCTGCTTTAGATGTAAGTTGTAAAACGTCTTTCTAAGAATACAGAAAATGTTTTCCCCACTCACTGCACATTTTGTAATTTCTTAGGAAGAAAAATTGATATATCTAACAGCTTCTTAGAATAGAGACCATTTTAAATTGATCATGCAGAACAATTGCCTATTCCAGGCACGTCTGTCAATCTGCCTGTGAAATGAAGAGCCAGAGGCTACTGACCCAGACACATCAGCTCCTTTTCAGCCATCTAACAACACTTTCTGAAGTCTTCCCATTCATTTCATATTTTTAGCTTGCTGCTGCCTTCTAGAACATGGCTCGTGCTCCGTCTTTGTGTGGAGCGAGTGGGCAACAAGTACAGTTTATGCAAAGTGGTTATCATGACTGGTGCAAAGGCTTAATAAGAATACAAAATAGGAAACAGTGAATTGAGCATTGAGGAATTTCAGTCAAATAATTTAATAACACCATAATTAATTTGCCTTATTACAAACACTTGTTGTAATTCCTTCCTTTTTTTGTGCAATATTCTTAGGTGTAATATGCAGCCAAAAAATACTGTATATTTACTCTTAAAGCAACACAAGGTAATTCCAAACCATATTACATACTTTAGAGCAGTGTCCAATTTAAAATGCTAAGACTTTTTCCAATTCAACTTTATCACAAGCATACGTATTTTAGAGATGCTACATACTGCTTTACAGACACCATTGGAAATGCTTTTTGATAAAATATTTACTTCATTTTCATTTGATATATACTTCAATGTCTATTCTGGCTTTTGAGTAATACATTCAAATGACAGATATGATTCTGTGTTGTTACAATCCCCCATTTTCTGATATCAATAGTGCAAATGTTTTGCTAAACCTGTCTGGCAGCTGATTTCATGACACTAGCTGGCTTGGTTGAAAACGAACCGATCTCTAGGACATTGTTCCAGTTATAGGAAAACATGCTCATATTGGTAAAGTTACTGAAATGACTTAAATGCTATTACAATGTACAGTAAACAATTCTTTGACAAACTCCCATACTAGAATATATGAAACCATAGCATCATGTTAACGTTTTAAGGTAGACATCAAAAGTGCATCTTTTCACAGATGTCCAACAATAATAAATAATGATCATATTCTATATGTTTTAAGTATTCTTAATGAGCATTTCTTGTTTAAAAAGATGTGACAAACACATACCTAAAAAATGAAGATAACCCTTTTCCATGATATACTGCACTGACAAAAACTCTAGTACAAAACCTGTATGCAAAATTATAACCTCTAATAAAATAATCTTGATAAGAGTACATATTTAAGTACCCTGCTGCATTCATCTTCCCCCAAAGTCCTTAGACAATTGTACAAAGTGACTGTAGGTTCTTTCTAAAGTGCATTTTCCCCCATATGGCGAGAAAGCATACGTATGTGACCTGATTGTGTGTTCATTGGACCGATATGTACCAACATTGGCTTCACTTAAGAATAGAAAATATAACCTGTTCAACAGATTACCCTTCCCCATTTCCATTCTTGATATGCAGTTTGTAAACCGATAATGGTTCAGAGCTGACCTGAGTCTGTTTGTCATCCAGCTCATTGTCTTCACAGGAGTGTCTTACATTTAAGTCTTTACTTCCAGAGAGAAATTAAGACACTAATCATGATATCAGGGACATAAGAGTGTTGTCCTGCTCATCTTCTCTGTGCGGCATCTTGTTGAACAGACATGATGCTCTGTTTTAACTTCTTCGTGAACAGGTGACTGGCTCTTCCACAGTAGGTATTTCTGGTGGCCTGTAGCGACGCTTCTAGCGGCTGAAGCAGTGAGGTCTCCATGTCCTCACCAAATGTGTACTGTAATGAAGAAAAAAGTGTGCAGGTATTATAATTTTGATTTCAGAATGAAGAGCAGATTTTATTACAGCTTTTTACATATGGTTATGTGTCTTTAATTTAGCCCTTCTCCTAATCCTGACATCACTCAAGAAAGACTCAATCAAGCAGAGGTATGCGTTTTTATGCCTGTTGCCTGCTGTGACAGCCATGATCGTACAACAACAACAACTAACAAGAATTAAGTGCCACATTTATCATTGTCACTTCAAGACAATGCCATTCTGCATTTGATTAATAACTGTCAATTCAAAGTGTGTTTGGATGATGAATATCGGTTACCACAACTATACAAGAATGGGCTCAGTAGGGCGTAACAGCATTGGTGAATTCTAACAGCTGCAGCATTCGAGATATGCTTCATTATTGGATGCTTTTGTGTCACCAAGTGAACACCAGAGATAAAAACGTCCAGCTCTTGTTTTTGTATAGAGGTACACCATTCATTACTGCTTCAGTAAATAAGAGGAAATCACTATTTTATAGCATCTCATTTGACTCCAGTTTGGCCAAGCATTAGGTAACTCAAAGCACACTTTCTTTATTATCTTTCATATACTGCAGCAGGCAATAAAACACCATTAACAGCTTCCTATCGATTTTAATGTGGATGCTGGTGCGTTGTCCACACAGCCATCATGATGTCTCAAACTAGCATCAGCACTAAAAATTTTACAACTCTTCTGTGGGCATGGCTGCGTAATGGTAGTGCCCTTTATTACAAGCTCCTCTGCTGCCTGGGAGAGCCTCCCTTGGGAGCGGAGCTGACTAAGGAGCTCTTGGTGGGATGGAAATGAGAGTTTCCTCCAGAATTGCCTGCTCCAGGCTTTAGGATGCTGTCCTCAAAGGACTGAGTGGGAACAAAGTGGGAGGGGGCCTGAGGAGCTGGAGCAACAGGAAGCACTGATAAAAGCTTCAACAAAATATAGCAAGCTTATGACAACAAAGAATGAAATGCTCTTCAGTAAGACCAGGCTATTTTCTAATGAGCTAATTTTACAACAAAGCCCTGTATCTTACTTTTATCTACCTAATACAGGACACATGTTATGATGATGACTAATGACAAACCACAGGACTTCTCCGCCTCCTAAAATCAGAAGTCTGGTATGTTGTGTCTGGGATGCTGTATGCGCGTTTGTGCTGTCGGAGAGACTGAGACTGAGTGCCCCATAATGAAGCCCGCTCGTTTACTTAATGGCTGAGAACATTGCCCGCACTGATAGTGGCCAGGCTGAGCCCTGTGGAGGTAATGGATGGAGACCAGCTAATGAAGCTTCCCTTACTCCCCTGATTGCTGCCTGCATGTTGACCGGTGCGCTGAAATCAACAAGAGCAGATCGAAGGCGAGCCGCCAGCACAGCAGTGAGAGAGCTTTCCGGCTGGCTTGCTCGCTCACTGATGACGGATGTGTAGTGGACTTTTAAAGCTATGAAAGCTGAAAACACATAAATAACGCATAGTAAATTTGACAGATGTCATTCTTTTTGTATTCAAAGTTCTGTGTTCATTTTGAAATGCCAGTAATGCATTAGCAGTGCTCTGTAGGGCATCATACCAACGTAAGGATGCTACAATTTTGAAAATGTTGAGTTTACAGAATGTGTAAAGAGACAGCCAGAACTCATCAGCTGTTCCAAGTGAAACAGGCCTCATACAAACCCAAGGGGAGAATATTCAAAGGATGAGGATGGTGATTATATATTTTTTCTTATTATCAACAACAAAACAACAATGAATTGCTCCCACTAACAGATATTGTCTGTGTCCCAGTTCTGATATAGCTTATACCTGTGTGCCCTTGACAACTTAAACTGTTGTCCAAAAACTTTTAAAAGCACATCAATGAGCAACACAGTTTCACTGGCTGACATGTTTCTTCACTTATTAACTCTACTTCTTCACTTGATTTTAGTCTTTTAGTTGAAAACATTTAAAGCAACCATTCCAGTGGTCAAAGCAGGGTGGGGCTGATTTGTCTGGTTTGGGAGAGCCAAGACAGGATGACTGAAATGTTTAACAGGCTATTGATTAGGCACTGGTGGAAGGAAGCATCTATGAGAGAAAAGCAATGGCCTGGAGTGCCTATTGATAATGTAAAGACAAGAAAATGGTTCTCCAAATAGTCTGGTCTACCTACACAACTGCCCTCTGAAGAAACAGAGGCACCAGAAAGAAAGTCAATAAAAATGATTGCTCCTTAGTAGAATAAACAAAGCCTTTTAAAACTTTACTTCTCCATACATTAAGTTATCCAGTTCGCTGTGTCTGGAACTCTTAACAACATTTTTGGATGAATAAATATACTCAATTCAGGAATATTTTACAAGACATGGTGATTGTTAACAAATATTGTTTTTCTATTTCACTGTAGGGGCTCAGAGAAACCACAGACTTCTAGTTAGAGAGGCTGTCTCTACCTTTTGGATGGCCTCGTAGACAGCTCGAAATGCAGGCTGCTTGTCATCATGGTAAACTCCCCTGTTACCGTGGAGAATGAAGACACCTTCCTGATCAGCCTGTTGACAGTTACTGCCATAGATACAGTGGTCTGGACGGTAGTTCCACTGGCAGGGGAACACATATAGGCTTTCTGTAACACAGCAAGAGACATGATTGGATCGATTAGGATTGTCAATAACTGGGTTACAAACCCTCAAATGTTTGTTTATTTGATGGTAAATGTCCAAAACAACAAACGTCTATAGTGAAGCCTCGTTTGTGTCCTGAACTAGCGCAACATTCAAGACTAATAATAATAATAAATAATGATGTATATGTGATAGCACAAACCTGGGTTATAGTGAAATATGATATTAAGAAGGTCCTGGTCACCCCAGGTGATATTGAGTTTATACTTCTGGAGAAGGGGCATCAGAATTTCCTCCCACTTCAGTGCAACTATTGTCATGTCATTCTAGAAGATAAAAATACAGCAATCAAGAGAGCATTTATATCATTTTGCATCAGGAAATCATAACTCTGCAATTCTGGAAAAATGATTCCTTTTGTCAACACTTCAACTCAAATAAACTGTTTTTTTTAGAAATTACAAGAGTGACCTCAGCTGGTCAATCTTGGTGCTACAGCTACTAATAATAATTTCATAATAATACTAATTTCAGATCTGGACATAATACAACTTACATTTTAGATGTTTCACATCTGCTTAGCACTTCTTGCCTTCATAGGTGAGCACTTAACCTTAGTTTTAATGTCACAATGGCCATCATGCTACACTGGTAATATATTAAATTGGCAACGATACATAGCAACAGCAGAAAGAAGTTATCATGCATCAAAAAACTTGCAAGAAAAAGATATTCTACCTGCACATTACCTTAAAGGATTTCTCCCTGAGGCGCGTCATGTTCATGAGCATGACCCCTGAGTTGATTCCTGTCTTGCCATAGTAAGGATGGCGGGCAAAACGGTTGTACCAGCCGATGCGTGGCTCCTCGTGCTCTGGAGCCATGGCAGCTAAGTGGCTCGATTTGAACTGAGAAAGAAGGGCCCAGATGTCCTCTACTGGCTGCAAAAAAATGATATCTGTGTCCACATAGAGCAAAGAATCCACCTCCTTTAGAATCAGCTGGAAAACCGACCACAATAAAAACATATGAGTACAATTTGCAAATGTGTAATTGTTAGAAGTTATACACATGAAGGATGACTTTAGACATACTGGCAGGAAGAGCCTCTGAGAGGCACACGGTTTGAAGAGCTTCTTCCACTCCTTCACATTCTCCTTGGGGAAAGTGATGGGGTAGATGGTGAAGTTAAACTTGGTCTGAACAGTCCTGGGCCAGGAGTCCAGCTTTAAGAAAAGATAAGCACAAAGAAACATTGTACCTAAACAATATCCACACATTGTAAGATTTTAACTTAAGATGTTCTTTCAAAAATGATGCATCTCAGCCTTTGGGCCCAAAAAAATGACAACTGTGTAAAAAGAAGGCTTTACTGTAAAAACATCCATACATTCAGAATGGCAGACTCTTTTTCAAACATGCCATGAGTTTGCTTGCACAATTTGTGCAATCATTGCAAGAATGCTTTCTTAATGTGATTCTGTATACGCTAGTTTACAATGGCATCAGCCATCGTTGACACAGATTTAATCATAACTGGGCCATTGCTTTAAGAAACTGTACAACCAGAAAATGAATACACAACTACAGTACATAAAAGTTCTGGTGTTGTTGGGAAGAAACTTACAGCATTTCTGAAGCGGTCATGTAGATCATCCTCAGCAAAGATGTAAAAGTGCAGAGGCTTTTTGCTGAGGAGAACAGCAGACTTCAACATGGTAAGAGTCTCCTCTAGCCTGGGGCCACAGGCCACCACAGCAAGGTGACTTCTTTCATCACGATGTTCCTTGACTGCAGAGCCTGACCTCTCTCTAAGAGCCAAGACAAAGTGAAAATGAATCAGTAATTAACCCCGGTTGTTATTGTTACAACAGCACGGACACACAAGTGCAGGAGAGAACAAAGTAATGAAGATATCAGCAGGCTCAGCTGACTGGTGCTTAGCCCTGTAGGGTTGGAACTGGTATTAGGTTTAATGAAAGGACCACTTTAACAGTTTTCAATCATATCTCTGTATACATGTCATAGTATGGCATGTTACATACACAGTTATAATTGATAACATTATTTTAATTTTGTACAAGGCTCTAGTTATCCCCCAAATCTGCATCTGATGTTATTAAACTGTAACAAGACAAATTCAAGAAAGCCCCAAGACCTCAATTATCATTCTCTCTGCAAAAACTTAGACTAGACTAAAGATACTACTCCACCTATGACTGCATTGTGTAGAGTAGAGATGATAAAAAAGTACAATAGACATTTCAGGTTAAAATGTAAAAGTATTTGTACTCCAAATTACTACAGCCTCTAGGTATTCATGATGATTACAATGACTTTACACTAACGACTTAAAGTGTTGTCACTAAGTTGTCAACATGTTTGATTTCTGAGAACTGCTTGTACTATGACTTCAAAAACTCAAGAGTAGTTTCAAGGTATGAGTGCAGGAACAGGCTGAGCATTTACTCTTAACTATGAACCTAGGAAGTAGGTGAACGTTGACAGTTATAAATAACAGTAGTATCTATTTATAGAGATGCACACAAAATCAGTCATACCTAAGAGATGATTCCAATAAGCAGTTCACTCCACAAACATCAGCAGGTAGTCTCCAATATGGATTCCAGTAAGAAACTGACAGTGATTTACACCTGACAGAATAAAAACATGATCTTTTGCATCCTCAACGTTAAATCTCTTCGACATCAGGCATGTTTTGGGGTTAGTAGTTTAACAGGTGGCCGTCCTATAAATCCAGCCAAAAGCTAACGAGGCACAGAATTAGCTAGCTAGCTAGCTAGCGAGTAGTAACGTTAATGGTAAATCAATTATCTAGCTAGCTAGCTGACAGGTGGTAGCTTTTAGAATTATACAAGAAAGTCATTAGTAATTGTTAACACATAAAGTTATATACCGTGGGTGTAAAACAGCACAATGAATACGCTGGCTATATTTTCAATTAAATTATCAGCCTGGTAACGTTAACTAGCTAGCTAAATTAACCGGGTCATACGTTAACGTTACGTGCCGTTGACGTCAGCTTTAGCAACTCAATTAACGGTAGCGTTTCAACTACAACATTAACGTTATCATTTTAGTCCAATTTAACAGTCACGCTAGCTTCAGAGCAACTGCAAATGTATGTAACGCTAACCACTAGCCAAGTTACTAATGTGCTCGTAATTAAATGAAATTAACGCTAACCAAACTACCTGTCAAGCTCTTCTACGCGGTCTTGAAGGCCTGTCAGTCCAGGCCTTTTCCTGAGAAGGTGCCCATAACCATGACTGCGCCTGTCGGGTATCCCCTGTTCTTCCAGGTTCCAGTCGTCTCTGTCCTCTAAGGTGGAAGCGAGTTGATTGAACACATACAACAGTGAAAAGAAGGTGAAGACCATGCACAGGAGAAATGCTTTAAGATAGCATCGCATTTTGCGTTTCAAGTTTTATTCGCTAACGGAACATTTTTGTTGATCTCAGCTACCATCTGATGATGTGCTACCAGCTAACAATCTATCTCATAAATCAAGTCAGAAGCTAGAGTCAAATAGCACAGTTGGTGTTTACAGTTTTCCGCCCCACCCACATCGGTTAACGTTACACGTGTTTCGTTTGATCAACCATTTCTCCAACCAGTTACAGTGTGTGTACAGTAGACAGCCAGGTAACGTTAGCTAACAAAAATTCAAAGCTTGGTGCATAATTACATCTATTATTCAGATTGTGTCACACAGGATGGGAACACAGGGTCAAACATTCTGGTAGATGGTTGAGAAAGTAACTCATGTACCCCAAATCCCATCTGTACATGGTAAATTAGTTAAAAATGAGGATTGTGGAAGTGGTGTAAATACAACCAGACCCCTGCCTGAATTATCAGCAATGTATACTTTTAAGTATCAAATGTAAAATTGATGGAAGTGTAAACTTTACACATCCATCAATTTTTTCTTTACACTGTGAAGTCAAAATCGGTTTAATTTTGTAGTAGCTGTTCTTTAACCTGCAACAATGCATCTTTTTATAATTGAGCACATATTTAGTTTGTAGTGAATGAAAAGTACAAAGTTTCCCTCTGAAATGCTGTGAGGTATAAGTATAAAGTAGCAGTTGGAAATACTCAAGTACCTCAAGCTTATACTTACAGTATGTACAGTATGTGAGTAAATGTAATACTTCCCATCATTGCTTTTAGGGCCTTCCTTTCAAGACACAACTACAACAAGTGTAAGGAAAACAGTGCAGTGAAGTGTGTAACTCATTGATTGACCTGAACTGGCAACATAAGTTAAATACCAAGTCAATTGCCTTTTCATGTCTTGCCTTCATGGAACATAGCAGTCATGATATGAAAAAGGTTGTTAACACATTCAAAAATACAATATATTAGCTGTGGAGATGCAATAGAAAATAATTGAGGAAAATAGTTTTGTTCCAGTAAAGCAACTTTTAAGAAATCCATGTGTTTTACAAACTGTTCCGGTTTGTATTGAAAAATGAAAAAATATCCAAGTATCTACAACTTATTTTATTTAACATTATTTTACAATATAAACCATTCTATAGATAAAATCATGCTCAACTCTACCAACTGAATGAGAAGCATACTTAGAATAATTATTCAATATTTTTTCTTAAATGTTACAGTTAAAAAATGATTGCATCCAATGGCATAAAACGAGAGCTGGATAAGGCTATTAACCAACAGTGTTATGGTTTACTGATAATGGCAAAGTGGAAATAATGCTAAAAAAATGTTATGAACATAGGATGCCATTAAGTGCAAATAATGATAACAAAATTCAAGGATAAACTACAATTCTGAGATGACTTCTTCCTATTTTCTTTCATAATGCATCATTTATTCGGTGCAGCAAAAACCAGCTCAGTGTGATGCTGATGTAACACTGAGGTGTTAAAACACAAGTAACCACAACACGTGGCACAGTTCCACTGACATTCAGGATTTAATGCTACGATTCCTTTTTCAGTTCATCATGACAGATCTTGCTGCAACAGTTCTTGGAGTTGAGCATACAGCATACGTCCTGACTCCTGAATTCTTTATCATTATGGGAAGGCAGTGAAAAATACAGTCCCAAACGAAGTGAATGCTATCATATTGGCATGTATAGTATTATTAATGCATGTTGAAGTTTAATCTCTAGTCGAGGCTGTTGAGAGTGCAGAAGAATGGGTTGTGCTGACTGGGAGTGTGAAGGTTAGTGAGTCTCTCCATTAACCGGCGAGCCTTCCCCGCGGGGCGAAGAGCATCTGGAGACCCCTCGTTCAGTGTTATCAGAGCTTGAGCCACTTTGGCTGTGTTGGTCTGCTGAGGCAGCACTTGTTGAAGTGGACGTGGGTTTGGCTTTCTCCTTAAAGTCTGTGATTATTACAGTCAAGTCTCCAACTGTGACCTCTAGATGCTGGGCGCTGCTCCTGTCTATGTTTTTTAACCTGGGCCTGGTGAGGAGACAAACCGAGACAAACAAACAGATTTGAAAACTGCTTGGCTGATACTAAATATTTCAGTGGTGGCAAAGATCAAAGACCACTGAATATGAATAGCTATTCTGCTATTTCCTTTGAAAACATTAATTCATTACCTCATCTTTTTATAGCTTTTCTTTTTTAGTGTTAGTTCTTTATCACTCTTGTCTTTCTCTGATTTTTCTTTCTTCTCCTTTTTGGGGAGTGTGGGTGGTGCAAACTGCTGATTTGCTTGCTGTGCAACCAGCTGAGAAACAGGCCGTGGTTTTCTGAAAGAGACAAAAAAAAGTTATTAGCCTTATAGCTACATTTATATTACTGTAAGTAGGGTGAGCATGTGGTTTGCACTGCTGAACTGTGTAACTATTCAATATTACCAGGTGGAGCAGGCGGCTTCAACAATTACTTGAATTGGAAAATCCTGGCTGAATGTTAACTCTCCAAAGCTCCCTAAAACTCTAATAAAAAGTTAAAGGATAGGTTTCAGAATTGTTCAAGGCCATCTTAAAATAGTAATCAGCTTCCCATATGTGCACTGAAACAGGTTTTGCTTGCTGTAATCATTCCTCCTGGCCGTGAAGCAATCTATTCCGAAAGCCAATTCCAATGTAAGTGATGGAGAACAAAATCCACAGTCCCTTTTTTTGTGTAAAATTACATTCTAAAGTTTATCTGAAGTTAAGATGAGGCTGCAGCAGTCTGGGTTTATAAAATGAAGTGGGTATCTTCTAAAGTTAGTCTATTAAGTATGAAATGTCCTCTTCCTGTTTCTCCAAACAGTGTTTGCTTGATGAGCTGTAGTGGAGGTATAGTTAATATAAAGAGGGAATTTCACACTAAAAGCAACACTAACTTTGGACAGGAGAAATTATTATAGCAAACAAATCAAATCAATGTCCATATGTGCACCTGACTACTGTTTTAAGACCAACTTGAACATTTGTAAACATATCCTTTGAAGACATGCAAAAATGTACTCTGCATTCTGCCACCATGGCACTATATTTAACAAGAGCACTGATGAGCTTGGCAATTTAGGCCCAGCTTTAACAATCTGATTGGTTTAAGAAATAGGCACCAGCAAGATCACTTTCTTCAACAAAAGTTTGTTGTTTTTTTAATGCATGCATGTCATAGTCCAGAAAAAAATGGATGGTATTGGTATGGTTGTGTTACAAAAACTGTAGGCTGGTGCAAGTCGATTGTTACAATCTTTATGGAAAGACCAACATATCACATCACAGCACTGACGCATTTCTCTCTTTTTCTTCTCTTACTTTCATCATTTAAACTTTCAAATTTTCCTAATTTCAATTTTTACTTGTTACTTTCTCATTTTGTTTTAGGAGCATTGGTGAAAAGTTTCACAATGACTTCCCTTCATTTTTGGTCAGATATGCTATCGGCCTCACTGGCACTGAAGACTATGCTAACTCAAGACTGGCAGACTGGGATACATAAAAAGTGATCAGGTCTGCACTAGATCTTTTGAGATATTAATAACACCACTGTGCGGTTAAAACTGACCAGAAATTAATAAAGAGGATTTTCCCCAGGAGATGCCTTCGCAGACCTAACTCTTTGCCACCTGCTGCCTGTGAGTTACCTTTTTCCTCTTTTTATACACCTTTCCTGGATAGGCTGTGATGTAGTCATAATTTATTTTATAATTATGATACCTGGTATGATCTATCCTGATGGGGTTACTCTCATCTAGTCTATATACACAACGTTTCACTTCCGGGATTGCTCCAGTGCCGCCGGAAATTCCGCCTGATGTCCCTCATTTAGGCCAGATATACGTTGCCTTGGGCTTTCTTTGTGTTGGCATTCTAAACTCCGGTGGCTTTATGAGGACTATCGGTTAACTGCTCCTCAGATCTCTGCAGGGTAAATCCAAAATCCACAGCTAGCTAGACTATCTGTCCAATCTGAGTTTTCTGTTGCGCGACTAAAACAACCTTACACGTTCCACCAAAACAAGTTCCTTCCCGAGGCTATTTTGCAGAGGCGCCGTTGCTCCGTACGGAGCTCAGCACCACCCAAGACGATTGTGATTAAAGTGTTTAAAGCAATGCCAATAAACCAGAGCACATTTTTCTCCCATCCCGGAATGCTGTGTGGACTCGCCAGACCTTTCTCCGCAGAACTGTGGAGGAAGGTCTGGCAAAGCGAGACTACTCTCGTCACTCAGTTGCCAGTTCATTAGATCCCCTAGCTAAAACTGATGTAGTCTTAATACCTGCCCTGCAATAAACCCTACCTTTATCATGTTAAGTTTTTAAAAAGGTGTTGACTCAACTCTATGGTAACTTTGGAGGCTGTGGATTGTGATTGTTAATAGTTGTAGTTTTTACCCAGATATTTTCTATTCAGTCAAGTGTTGAGCTGTATTTACTGCATTTACCCCCACATTGAGTTATTAATTTTTTAAGTTTTCAAAAGCTTCTCCCCAGTATCAGGGATTTACTCTAGTGGGGAAATGCTTATTTCGGTTTCCCTTAAAACTCCCAGAATTTCCCAACACAAGGATGACCTCATGGTACTGTAACGTATGGCCCTGACTACTCTCAAAAATCCAAGTTCAATCAACAACTATCTAAAACCTTTTCAACAAAAACTGAACATTAAACCCGTCATGAATATAAGATTTATTGCAGGGCTGTTGTTGATAGATGTACCTTAAAAACCTACAACCGAGTATACTTTTTTTTAATCGTACAATTAAAATAGTTCTGCAGTGCTTTGTTCCTTAAAAATAACAGCTGCAGTTATTCTTACCGAGTTGACGTCCCCTTCCTGACATCACACATCGTGCACTTGAACGCCTCAGCGGTGTTCCTGAACGTGCAGACGCTACAGTCCCAGTACCCATCGTCGGCGGAGGGCTTCGATTGCCGCTTTGGCCTTCAGACAAAAACAAAACAAAACCACTGTGATAACGCCACAATTTAAATGAGCGCAATGATTTCAAAGAAACCCTGTTAGGTGAAGATTACCAGAACAGGAAATACACTGCTCTAAAGTTCTTTTCTGCTCAGAAGTCAGTCTTTGAGGAAAAGGGAGCTTTCAGCTCACACAGGCAGTTGCCCCATATTAAACCAGCAGCCAGCCGCCATGAACACCAGTAAAACAGCTCCATCCATTGACCGAGCTTTCTGTTCTCAAACGGCCCGATAAAGTCTTCTTTCATAGAAACTAGCGACAGTTTTACCTTGTAGGGCTTTTCTTGTCTCCCATTTTACGAAACTTCGACTCACTGGAGTTAAAAAGGATCTATGTTACAGGTGAAAAACGTATTTAGCTGCTACTCAGCTGTCGTGGAAACTCCTGTCGAAGGGCGGTCACGTGACACGGCTCACCCAATCACCTTTAATGTAATCACAACAGAGGCAGAAATAAATGTGATACATTGATGAAAGGCGCTTTGTACATTTTTACAACATGGTAAGAGGAAGGTGTACGCACGCTTTAATGAGGAATTGGGAAGTGGAAAAGTATACTTAACGGTTTATAAATCTGCGCTTCAATACATTGACATATTAGGGATTTGTGGGCTGTTTTTTGTTTGTTTGAAGAGTTAATATAGTTTTACTTGCATACTACAATTTCGAGGTAGGTGTGGCTACTTTACCTGTTTGTATTTCCATTTTTTAAGATAAAGTTAACCTCATTGGTTCCACACATGGAAACTGAACAGTCACAGCAGCAAAAAGAACAAGAGATGCATATGTGACCTTAAAAACGAATAACACTATCTTAATTATGACCATCTACGATGTGAAGCTTGAAAAACAAAAAATAAAACCGTGCATAAAGCGAATTTTGTGCGATTATTTGTGTATCTGTTGATACACAAATAATCGCACAAAATGTGAGGAAACAATGAAGTTGCAGTCAATAACTAAAAACAAAAAATGTATCTGAATGATAATGGTGTACATCTGTACTTTATACCTCTGCTCCTAATTTATTTATTTGACAGCCACTTGTAGATACATTTAACAGCTAAGACGTTATATAGCGAACCTATGATGACTTTAGAAACTATACTATATTGTTATTGATCAAATTCCCCTAACTCAGTATATGCATTTAGTCAGACTTAGCTTCACAATGGCAAGCTACAACATTAAAACAGTGCTTACAATACAACATGAATTATATAATACTACCAATGTAAAAATCTAACACTGAAAAGGGAAATTTTGCTTTCTAATGAGTACTTTTACTTTTGATACTTCAATTTCAATACTTTTACCTGTAATTGAGTATTTTTACATTACGGTATTGGTACTTTCACTGAAGTAAACCATCTTCCACTACAAGCCAACATGAGTGAATTTGGACATTCCCATCATCCGCCTCTAGATGGTGGCAGCGCATTGGTTTCCGGAAGTAAGTTCAGCGAAGAAGAGCAGACAGGAAACTGGTTGTACCTACTGTAGTACAGTCTATGGTAGCGGTGCCTGTTTTGGTTTCCCTCGCACATGAACATGAAGAGGAACGTCTGACTGATGTGTAACTTGGATTTAAGTTAGTGTCCTTTAGAGTTACGATAATATGTAAGACTCACTCAGTGACCAGGACTATTCAATCATTTTTTGGTGAGTGAGTTGTTTACGACTTCTTCCTCTGTTGTGATGCTAATAATCTAGCTTTGCTAACAACAGTGCTAGTACCGTGGAGTTTTCTCATCCAGTCATAATAACATAGCTACAATTTAGCAAAACGCTCCCATTCACTCATTGCCATTTGACAGCAGTGTCTCTATTATGTCAAGTCCCATTGCTCTTATTCATGAGGACTGTTCACATTCCCCACCGGTCTTTAGATACTTGGATCATTTGGATATATTCAGTTAAAAGAAGAAGGAGAGGAGTAGGGCTGCTCCCTCTTAGTCGATTAGTCGACTAATCCGTCGTTTTGGTCTTAGTCAACTTAGATTTCTTTAGTCGATTAGTCATGTTTTATGTTTTTTTCATGCTGAATGACTTATTTCCAAGAAACGTACGAGCACATCTCTGGTAAACACAAGAATTAAAGTGGTGCTTTTGCATGAATCTTTGCAGAGAAACTCAGATTTACAGATCTGTCGATTAAATCAACTAATCGATTAGTCGATACAATTGAATGAGTGTTAGTCGACTAAGAATTTCTTTAATCGAGCACAGCCCTAGAGAGGAGTAGCAATGCCCTCTGCAGAAGCCACCGTTTATGAAAAGAAAGCAGACTGTTAACAAGGATGGGTATGGTCAGCGACCCATTAGAAGTGTATATAAACTCATTATTTTAAAATCAATCAATATTTAATAGAGTGGCTTAATTAAACATTTGCGTTGTTTTGGCATACCAAAAACTTATGGCAGACTGGCCGGGTTGGATTAGTGGGTAGAGCAGGCGCACGTATACTTGGAGGAGGTTTATGCCTTGATGCAGAATCCGACCTGTGACGATTTCCTGCATGTCTTCCCCCCCTCTCTCTCTCTCTCCCCTTTCTCACCTAGCTGTCCTGTCGAATAAAGGCAGAAAAGCCCCAAAAATAATCTTAAAACAAAAAAAAATGACGGCAGAGTTATTGGTGGGGAATCATATAAATAGAATGAGGTTTATTTCTATGGTTAGAAATGATGTTGAACTGAGGTCAGAGTGTGTGCGCGTTAGGGGTGTGAATCTTCACTGGTCTCACGATTCAATTACGATTGTCCTGCCAACGATTCGATCCGATTCAATATCACGATGCATCACTATGCGTCACCTCCTTAATATTATTATTTATTGCTACACATGGTTTTCATCAACAAATTCAAGCAGTCAGATATATATGAACTCCCCTTTTTATTGTATCTGCTCTTAGCAGACAAAAGGCAAAAACAAAAAAAGCAGCAACTACAAAATCAACACGTAACATCGATAGGCAATAATCGATTATGGCCTGTCACTGCAGAATCGTCCACGTCCGCATCAATACGAAGCTTCATTTCAACACCCCTAGTGTGCATGCGTGTGTTAGAAGGCTCTATTTTCTTTGTGTTTGGGTATATGTCCAAAATAGTCTGTGGTAAATATGCCTATGCTGAGTCAGATAAACAAGGCTTTACCCCTTTCCTTTATAGGTTCTTCATTCTCTACTGAGACATTGAGGATACCAGCCAGGAAACCAAAATCATTCCAACAGTAAGTTAAAACAACAGCATTTTGGATGTTATATAAGATTAGCAATGCAATTTGTAGTCTTTCACACATACTTCAATCTCTAACTGGACTTTTTTGGCTGTACACCTTTTTTAAGCATGCTAAAATTTTGACTAACAGCATGCTTACATTTTTAACAACTTTTTTCAGCATGCTTACATTTTGACTGCATATGCTCAGCAAGTCCGTATAAAACATTGTGGTGCTTTGCTCTTTGCACAATTTCCAATGTCTTAAAGTTGTAGTCTGTAAGATTTGAGTTAGGTTGGTTCTAGTGGCAGCTATGGCAGTAAGATGTAATAGCAGGCGCGCAACTGGGACTTCCAGATTTCCTTTAAAAAATGAACAGTGTCGACTGAATGACGTCGGTAGATTTCAGCTCTCACCTGCATGATGCCTTCACACACATGCTCGAGTCCACACAGGTAGCAGTTTAGTCTAAGATGAGCTAAGAGCTAATACATTCATAAAAATGTGAGCCGTGTGGGGACATGTGCAGCCGTGGAGATGATAGAGCTGGGAATGCAGCGGCTAACTTACATGCTTAACACGGTCAACAGTACTAACACCAGCCAGGGTAAAGTTAGTGCACTTATGTTCTAACCAATGTGACACAAACACCCTACAAGCCACTGAGGCAGAATGTGACATAAATGTCAGCTGATGAAGTGGAGGTCGAGGAAGAGCAGGCAGCAGGCACAGCTTTCCCCTTATTCACCTCACCTGGAGAGAAAAGGGCCGAACATTCCCTCGACCCGAGTGGGGCGCCTTAGCTACATTGCTAACATTATTAGCTGACACAACATGGCTAACGGTGAACAGCTAAACCAACCTGAGCATCAAAAAGTGCAGGGAAGAAAAACTTGAGCCCATACAAAATTTACTCCCTTTATTGATAAAATAAGGGGGTTGTTGTTGGTGGTGCTACCTTCTCCCGAACGCAATGTTATGGGCCAGCCTGAGCCCGAAGTTCCCAATTTACAATGGGAGTAGCAGCATAACCGGCAACTGTCAAGCTCCACCTGGGCAGACTGGGAGAGACCAACCACTGCTGACTGATGTAAAAACTGTGCCTGTAACTAACTGTGCACACACATTTGAATTTAGGGTGGGAAAGTCACCACAGACACTCAGATCCTATTACTTGACAAAGCAGCAAATACAGGCACTTTCATCAGTGGGTCATATGCTCAATCACCATTGTTTTAACTCACTTTTTCATAGATAGGAACCTAACAGACAATTAACTAGATTGAAATCAGGAGACCTGTTTTCACAATTGGCTTTTAGTCTGGAAAACATCCAGTGTCATACAGTAGCTGTAATTTGAGCTCATAGTCTGACCAACACACAAACACACTCCTTTTTCATTGTAGTGGCATATCGACGTGGTCGAAAATCAATTAGAGAGGAATACGAAGAGCGCTTCTCAGCAATGGATTCAAGAGAGGTAAGGGAATATGTTAATGTTCATGGTCAAAATGTATTAGTTGGACTTAGTGGGAAAAACTGGTTTGTTAACAATCTTTGGTATCATGATGCTGTTTCTTATGTTGCAGTCTTGTGATTAGCTTTTTATGACCATGGTATTTATAAAATTATTGAGTGTTCATTCACTTTTTATTTTTTAGTCACTCCTTAGATACTATGCAAACAACCCAGAGCGTTTTTTTCTCCTATCCTACAATTTATCTGTGGTGTAGCCAGACCTTATTCCACAGCACTGTTGAGATAGGTCTGGCAATGCGACATAACGGCAAATTTATTTTCTGTAGCTGTTGACGTAAAGTAGCCATAAAATGTAAACGTTTTGTTTACCATCAAGTACGTTTCTTCATTTTCTCCCCACGTTCCAACTCTCCCTCCATGTTTGCCAGCTAGCTGAAATTATGTTTGAATAGAGTTTCAATCTGATATGTTTGAATGACGCCGGGCAAGTGTAGATTTAATATTTCATGGCTCTCTAATGATGAGACAATTTGTATCGGTCGTTAGAGAGCCTTGAAATATTATGTAGTATGTAGGTTACATACTTGTTGCCCCAGTGTTTTTCAGACGTGCATCCAGAAATAAGTTTATAATCAAATGCATTAAAAATATGAACATAACCAACTGTTTGAGATTGATAAAGGTTGCTGTTTATTTTTATACAATAATTAACATTTAAAGTAAGAGTAGAGTTTGGGCTATATGCTGTGAATGGTCATTCAAATTTTATTATGGGTCCTTGAAAATTCATGGAAAGGTTTTGATATTTTACCTATGAATATGTGTGGGAAGGCTGATCATAACATACTTTTGGACATTGCAATGTCAATTGTCATCATAGGAATAGGTAATTGTATGATTTTAAAATGGGGATACTTCCAAGCATTCTGTCTACAAATGTAATTTGTGTAAAGAGTAGCTATATTATGTAAAATGTAATATTGTGTTATTTCAGGTGAAGGTCCATCGAGTTGTCAATATTGTTGAAAAGAGGAGCCCCATGCCTCGGCCACTTGTGGAATTTGACAGAGGTTTTAGTGATGACCAGTGGTATGGTGGTCCTCGAAATTACCCCGATGCAAGAGAATGTCCCGGCGAAGGCAGTTACCCACCCAGTGATCGCCAGTACTTTGATGGCAATTTTCGCAGAAATGCATCACCCCCACGAAATGTAAGACAAGCTTGGCATGGCTAATTTATAAACTAACATCTGTTTTGTGTTACAGGTTGGAAAACAAGTGTAAAAAGTTAGAGGATCATAGCCATAGTGAAGTGTCTGTTTAAGTGTTATTGTTTTTTTAATCATTTTTAGCTGATTAAATAGAAACATTAAGAAATGGCATACCAATGTGTATGACTCCACTCGAAGTATGTCAGAAAGTTACCAACAGAATGGCAAGTTGCATTACTTTAATTGGGTTCTTGTAGGCCTTTTTGTAGTTACCAACAACATCATCAATCATCAATTTGCAGAATTTTCCAATTAAAAGTTCCCCGTGGAGTTTTTCTTGTAAACAAAGTTATGTTGACATTCAGTATTACTCACCGAAATATAGTGTTTATCCTTGAGGTCTAACAAATGTGTTGATTGCATTTACATCGTCATAAAACACTTTGTACATTGTTTACATCCATGTCTACAAGGAAACTTCTTTGCTGTCTTTGCTGGCACTGCAGCATATATTTTGTGCACTTCTGCCACTTGTTGATCAGTGGAAGTGTAAAACCACTGGCAGGAATGTGTACCACGTCACTCACGTGCAAAAATGCATTTGCATCCTCATGGACATACACAAAATAAACAAAAACAAGGATCCACTCATAGATAACACCTCCATAAGCTTCTAGAGGTCAACATCTCCACAGGGAACCTTTATGATTGTTGTAATTGTGATTTTGTTTTCAGGAGGGCCCGCACTCCCAACAGTCTTATGGCAGAGATGATTTGAGGCATCAGTTAGGTTCAAGGTAATTAATATTGATTCTTCTACTAATTGACTGTTTGTTTGTCACATCCTGGTTATGTCAGATTGTCAATTGCTTCACTGAATTAGTTGTGTAATGCACCATACTGCCCACAGGGTGGAGGCAGAGTTCTGTCTTTTTAAAAGGTGAATATTATTAGCTTGATAGCTATTAAATGACCAACATGGTGTGATTTTCTTTTATGTAATATCATTGAGAAAATAGGGGTCTTGAGTGTAGAATCATCTTTTTAAATTATTTACTCTTACAATCCACCTAACAGTAAATAATATAACATCTATTATTACAAAGTGTTGCTTTGGCAAATGCCTTGCTAGAAAAGTATAGCTTTGGAAAATGTAGGAAGCATAATTCAATTATCTGTGACCACACTGCTCTTGAGATAATCAGAAGAGCTTAACCCCACACAGAGCAGCTAAGTCCAGCAGCTATAACTCCTACATCAACTCTTCTCGCCCCGGCCACTTCAACATACCAACAGTTTACGGGCCCAGGCGCCCCTTTCCAGGAGTCATACCAGGCTAGAGAGGGGGACAAAGGGCACTAGTGTCTACTCACTCAGCCAAACAACCCCACCCCCACCCCTTACCCCACCCTGAGAGGAAAACTAGCTGGACCACTCCCTCTTCAGTCCAACACCCACACACTTCTCAGATATTCTGAGCAGCGTGTGTCTTGTGTCTCTTTTGGTCCTTTCTGCATTCAATTTAAATTAAGATTAAATTTATATGAGATATATTCAAGTTCCGAATTACACTAAAATTTTTCTGTTTAATGTTTTTTTTTTTTTTTTTTTTTTTTCACAGAATAGGACTGAGGATTTGAACCTCCATCACTTACATTGGAAGCACATTATGAATAGATATTTTGATAGCCAGTATGAACAGGAGGAATTACAACAACCAAAATATGTGACTTTAAACGTGACTATTGTTTTAAGACAGACTTGAAGAACTGTCACAAACCTAAACCATTCTTTAGTGGCACTCGTGTAATAATGCTCCATTGTTTCATCAGAACAGTATAATAGCAGTGTTTTTGGCAAAAGGAATACAAATGCAAATACTATCATCAGGTGTTTGTTTTGTCTCTTGGGACCCACAGTTATGTTTAGGCTTCATGAATTGATTGTCAGTATGAAGAGTATACTTCATACAGTATATCTCTGCTTCTGCAATAAGGTATGGCCTTTTCAATATCTGTAATTTCTGAGTGAAGGTCTGTCTGATAAATGCTTAATTTACTCTCCAAAGAGTTTTTGGGTTTTCCAAAATAAAGAACAAAACTTGTTTTTCTTTATTCGTAGCCTTTTGATGTTAGTTTTGTACTGCATGGATGGCAATTCAGTGTTTGGCAGAATGCAGGCTGGGTCTTGGCTACTTCAAACAGACCATGAGTCGTAAAAGTTTGAAGTCTTGTTAGACCTGCTCTTTGTTTGAGATGTGGCTTGAGTTCAGGCAGAGGCCATGACAACCAGGTGCCTTTGGCTCATGTATACCTCTGGACCTAAAGGTTGTTGTTTGGACACAAGCTTTGAGCCTGGAAAATCATAAAAGATGTAGGTGCACTGAACACTGACTTCTCAGTTCTTGTGCTAGGCCTATCACACGTTAGACAAATGCATTTTACATTGCATGGTTGAATAACAAGTTTGGTGACATTGCTTTGTGACTTCAGCTCCATATTTAGGCTTAAGCATGGCTCTACCTACAATTGCAGACAAATAGGAGTAAAGGAAGACCAAAATTGGTCCAGCTGTCTGCCAACAGTTACATGTGCCAAAGTGGAAGATTGCCTCAATTCCACAAATTGATCAGTGCCCCACTGAGACTGAATTTAAGTCTTTGTGGTTTTGTCTTCTATTTATTCTGTTTCCATTACCCATCTTAAGGCGTTCACTGACAAACACTTTTTCTTTTTAAACCAGTAATGATGAAAATGGATCATTTTGAATTCACACTTAACATACTCTTGATTTTATCATATTTTCCCTGGACCTTTCTTTACCAAACAGTTATTGCCAGGTTGCAGAGTAGCTTTGCCAGTGATTGATTTTTCTGAATCTGTATTTATTTTATGTTTTTAAGGAACAGTGGCAGAGGTAGTCCCTATTTCCGCAGCAGAGGTCGAGGGTCAGGCCCTCCTTTAAGGTCAGTGCCAGACAGAAAAGCCGAGTCACTGCCCCGCATGGTTTTCTAGTATAAATGTATCAACACAATTATTAAAGGGCATTGAATTATTATTATCATTATGATTGTAATAATTGACATTCAAACACACTATATCTCACTCAATGTACACATTTAAAAAAAAAAAAAAAAAACAGATTTATTAACAACCTGTCACTGCGAAAGGTCTTTTTTCTTTTGAAAATCTCACTCATTAGGAAAGTCTAAAAAGTTATGAAAGCTAAGCTTTTTTTCAGGTGAAGCTCCCTCAGAAGAATTAATGCCAAACATCTCTGCAGATATTCAATAATTACATTTTAAGAAAGTAATATAAATTCCCACGGCCAGTATTATATCCCTTATTTTAAGTACAGGACACTTATAAAAATTGTATTCCTTCCTCAAGCTGCCATATCAACACACAAATGGATACATACATGTATAGACATTGTCATCTAAAGCACTCCAGACTCCTGAATTTGTTGATTGTTGCTTATTTTCGTAGAGAAGACCACGGTGACTACAGGAGCTCTCTATCTGTAGTAAAACGGGATCGCTCTCCCGGAAGAAGGGACGCCCAGCCACTTGTACCTGCCCGCTCTGGATCAAACACCAGCAACAGGAGCTTCTCCCCCGACAGGGAGAAAGGCTTCAGCTACCAGCAGACGCAGCAAAGGCGTAAGTATTAAGTACTCTTAAGTACTGTAGCTAAAGTTTACAGATTTGAAAAAGCCTCAGTTATGATCTAACTTTCAAAAGGAATGAAAGGAAGTGCTACCAGACTAACAGGAAGAGTTGTAGCAATGCTTTATTAATCATGTATGGCACTGACCTATTTTATGGAAATAGATTTATTTGTTGAGTCTATTAGCTTTCTCACGAAGCATGTTTGTGTCATACATGTATCCACACTTCTTATGAATATCAATAATGAAACTGTGGCATAATAGCAGCGGCAGAGAAAACACTCTCATCCTCTGTCTTACACCTTTGTTTTTAAACTTTTTGCAAGAAACTAGCAGTGACGGACTTAGCTGTCTGACCTGCTGCCCGAGTGGATTGCATGACATCCAATAACACTGCACCACTCTGAACTACCTGGCACTCTGTGATTGGCCATAGCCTGCAAAACCTGAAGGAGCACATATAATGGGAGTGCAACAGTGGATTTGTGAATTTACCCATATCTAGTACAATGTTTGTCCCTGCAGCTGTTATACCCTCTGTAATGACAACAAAAGAGGCAATTTTCCCATTTCACAGGGGCATACATATAATTATAATAACTAAAGGTATTAAGCCATTCCAGGTGAAGCATCTGTTTTCAGAGGTGGTGTGTAATGTGAAAGGTCAGGGTGTGCTGAAACACGTTAAGATGTTAATTACACTAACACCACACTTTTTCGAGGCGGGGGAAAAGGATACCCTTGGTTTATTGGGGTGGTTTGGCTTTGGATTCAGAACCTGACCTTTTCTTCAGTGAGAAAGCCGCTCATGCACTGGCTTAACGATGCCTTCAAAATCAGAGTCTGTCAATTTACTTGCTTTCTTTTGTGACTTCTACAGGCTTTAGAACTTTAAGTTAATTTATTTCAAGTAGCGCTGTCAAACGATTAAAATATTTAATCACGATTAATCACATTAATGTCATAGATTTCTTTATGTCCAATTATTTTTTCTCATTTTAATGCTCTTGTCATCATGGAAAAGTGGATCGGCTGGACGTGCTGCGATGATAGCTCAGTTCACAACGACAAAACACACAGATCACTTTGGTCTTGTCTATGGAACCATTTGGCAACTTTTTAAAAGTAAACTTTCCATTAAGAATCGTATTGACATCCATTTCGGCGTCTCGCGCTCACCATCCACTCAAAACACAACGTTAGCCTACTACTCTTTGGCCGGCTCGCAAGCCCAAACAGAGTGTGCAGCGTGCCTGTTTTTGTTTCCGGTCTAGCTAGATCCGGTGTGGTGTTGTAGTTTTTCTAACATTACTAGTTGTTGCAAGAGCATGTGAAAAAAAACTACAAAGTTTGCTATGCCAAAAAGAACGTTAATCTCGCGATAAAAAAATTGACGCCGATTTCAAGTCAAGTCTTGGCAATCTTGAGCTCATAAACATGTATGGATTCACATTTTACAAAAATCTTGTTTAAAGTGATCTGACATAAGCAATATTATTAGTCTTAGACAAAGCAGTGTGGACAGTAATTTCTTCAGGGCTTTGATTTTTAAGACACAAACATATTAATGCGTTGAAAGCTTAGCTCCATGTCGTGCCACTCTTTGAAGATGCAATAAAACTGTGAGAAAACAGTTGTACCTCCCAGCTCCACTGCCATCTGGGATAACAATTAGACCAGCACAGCAAAGTACACACAAAGAGTTTTAGTTTTAGTGATTGGGTATGTATGCTAAGCTTTGTCATGCACACAGAAGCTGTGTGCAATGTCTTTTTACAAAATCTTGGTCAATGATGACTATGGGCCCACCACCTGCAAGGCTTGGTGTAATGTTCTGGTGAACTGGCAGTAAGGGAGCAGTTAAAGGCCTTCGGGACCTTGGTGGATTGAACTCCATTCACAAAAACTGTCTGTTACAATGTGGAATATCACCTAGAGAGGGTTTCAAACTAGATACAGTCGGGCCTATGGAACCAAACACGTGGATGTGTGCTGGATCACACCTTTTCCCAAGACATTTAGCATTTAGAATCACCTCCCCCCACATATTTCCGACATCATAATTAGGGTGGCTATGTCCAACAATTTTTGTATACATGTGTCCACTGTTATCCCCATTTGAACAATTTGAACATCAAGCCCCTCTGTGCTAGGATTGGGTTAAAATAATCAATTCTCCAATTTGTTTGAGTGATCTGATATCGATTAATAAAATCTAGGAATCGATCTTTTAATATATGCCTTTTCACCATGGATGTATAAGTAAAACATAAGGGTTGCTTCTTGCTTGTATAATTTACAGCATTAGTTCTCTGGGATTCTGTTTTATATCCAAGGAAAATTGGTATTATAACTGAAATTTTCCCAACCTAATTGATATTGAATCGAATCGGAAATGTAATCAAATCGGGACCTTGTGAATCAGAATCGATTCGGGAAATTATTGATGATACCCAGCCCTACTCTGTACCATGGCAGGCCTTTTTGCCTCTTCAAGTGTCGCTATTTGCCTTTACACATAATCAAACAAAATGTTGTATTAACTCATTTGTTTTATGTATGTCTGTATGGTCCAAACTACAGTATCTGAGTATCCAGCCTTTTTGGAGTCTTTGTGGGTCCCCGAGAGAGCGCCACCTGGGGTCTGCATAGTCCCCGCTGAGACTTAAATTAAGATGGAAGTTTTACCTTGGCTCACTCTTAATCATTGTGGGTGATTCCTTCAGTAAAAACAAACAACATATTTGTTTTTTTTCCAGACACATTGGAGCCAGTAGAGGACAATATTTCAATTTAGGCACAGCTGAACTCCACCACTATTGTGTGGGAGGATCCAACCGGGGAGTATTAAAAAAACAGTGATATATATACTTTTCAGCTGCCTCATAAGGCCTTGGCTTCACGATTGTGCACAATGACAAGAGTAATTGTTTGATGTCTTACAGTAGAAAGTAATTATTCCCCTGTCACAGACCACCAGGATGCTCCCCCAGGGTTTATTTTAATACAGAGCAAAATAAGATAAAAGACTGCTGTGATCACCCACATGTATTCTTTAAATAAACCTCTTTTTATAGTTGTTTCCCCTTAGTCAGACCTTTTTATTTACAATAGTTATCTGAGGAGAATATCTGCATGTTTTCTTCCTGTTCTTTCCATTAGTAGTAATGATACTTTCTCCATAGATAAGACCAGTGTGCTGATGAGCCACACTCCCAGCAGCTCCGTGGAGGAGTCTCTTCACAGCTCTGGATCTTCAAAGGTAAAAGCAGCATTTGATGGCAATCGCCATCTGCTCTTACAAGAAACATGTTGCAGTGGGTAAAAAAAAAAGAATAATAATCAGAATCTACTGAATTTGTACCGTTGCACCTAATGTAACACCTTGAAGCAATCTCAATTATGTGAGCTGCGCAGAGGTGTGTATATATACTGCAATTACCTACAATTATAGTATCATCTTTACATTTCATAAGCATAGCAACACCTTTGGTAGAACATATTTACTCCCCAGCAAGACAAATTGAATTTGTTGCATAATTCTTGTGGTCACACCACCACAGGTTTATGATATTGACATAATCGTTTTTATTGTAATTAACATAGCTCATCTATTAAACACTTTTCCAGTCTTAGTGTCTTTTTAATCCATCAACTTTATTGCAGTGACAAAGTAACTTTTACATATAACTGTACAGTATATAGTTACGGTATATAAATATACAGAACATGTGTAGGTAATGGGCCAAAAACAGGCAAAAACACCAGTATGATACTGTAAAGACTAAAATTACATAAAAAAGAATGTTCTTTGATTCCTGGACATTTAGGTCAAGTTTCCTGAAACTGTAAGTATAACTGACTGATCTATTTGTGTCAGTGGGCCTTTACTTTGATCTTTGGCTGTAAGGATCCTTTAATCAGAGAGATGTGCTGTATGTGGTACCTCTTTTCTGTTTACTGTTGACATGCGGCATGCATAATGAGACATGTACCAAAACAAGAACTTAACACCCGTAAGAGAGCAGGGTTGTCTCTATTATTTGAAACACTTTGAAATCAGAACCAGCTTCTAAACCTGGTGACCTCAGTTCTAACCCTTGACCTTTGGCCCGGCAGGAAAAAAGTCCTGCATTTGTAGCGGAGACGGAGGAGGTGGTTGCTGCCAGCATGGAGCCAAAGCTGACACCAGAGGAAGACCTCAAGGCTCGCCGGTTGGAGGCCATTAAGGCTAAGGCTCTTGAAATTGAGAAGGTAGTAAGATTTTCTCCATAAAACAACCTAACTTTTGTGGATTCTCCATATTATAACTTGTCTCACACTGTACCGCTGGGACATTGTAACCCCAAAACTGAGGCTCTGAATGGATTCACCTTACTGTGTGGTTGCCCTATGTTACATGTGTGGGCTTTACCCTGATCTCAAGGTGCATCACGTATCCAGAAAACCCTTTTACGCTGGCTTTACGATTTGGCTGAGAGTCAAAGGGTTGTTGTAAAAATTGTACATGTATAAATGTGCCTTGGCATGCTACACTTAATAATCAACAAACTGAGAACCATTTTTTAGTGGAGAGAAGGCGGATAAGTCAGCAGAAAAGTCCTTAGCACCTCAGGTTGTGATGCCTTTTGTGGCCAGCTATTTGGAGTTGAACTTTTTTCCCTCCCCTTCATCGCTCTGCACTACAGTACCACTTATCTGTTCCCGTTAAAGCAGGGCAGGAATTGCCCTGCAGGATGCAGGCGGCCCACCCACAGTGTGGTACGTCTCTTGGCATTAGCACACATATGCTTACCCTGCCATTTCCAAATGCTTCTACAGACGTGGTGAGAGGCAGAAACCTCTACCGTGTCTTTACTGTAACATCTGCCCCAGGCTCAGTTAAACACACACCGATCCATCACTGCTGTGTATTGCCAAACTGAGCAGATCAGGTAGTGGGCAGAGCTGGATCTCGTAACTCCTGATTTGAAGGAACGGCTCCAATCCACAGCAGTTAGTGTAAAACAAGTGTGTCACATACACCAAAATGAAGTACTCCATCATTTTCTTGTCTTTCCTAAATGGGCTATTTGTCTGATAAGCAAGGTCTTAACCCTTGTGTTGACTTCGGGTCACATTGACCCGTTTTAAATTTTTGTTTTATATCAGAAAATATGGGATGTAGAAATAAGTGCTGAAAACGTGTAGAAGAAAAATTGAAAAATTTAAAACGTTGGAAAAAGCAAAAACAAACTGAAAAAAAGGCGTCGAAAAAATAAGTGTTTTTTTTCAAGGTTGAAGGGAAGACAACACAAGGGTTAATACTTTGTATACAGCCCTGTTAGCATGGGGCCGGATCATTCGGAAATTGATTCGTCACAACAGCATAACTTATAATTGTTTTTTAGCCAAGAGCTTGTTGTAATGCATACTTTCTGTGGGTGTTTCAGGGTTCTAAATGACATTAGAAAATCAAACAAATCCATTTGACACTGTAAACATCCCTGCATGTGACACTGCTTGTCATGGGATTTTAAAATATTAAATGATTTTGTTACAAGTGTAATGACCAGCATGCAGTTGTTTTGTAAACTTTGTGAAGCAACAAGATGAACAATGGAGCAGTTTATCATATGTTTGGGACTGATGACAGAAAATATGAGCATGTAAAATAACAACAAATAGAACAGATATGGTCAAAACTTAGCTGCCTGGGAGTAATTTTCAGAGAAGTCCATTCATCATCCCAATCAGCGCAAATGAAACATATCCATTTCAACTATTAGCCCCTCCATCGAGAGGTCCGGTTTGCAACTTGAGTGATTAAAATGGCTCTTTTAATATCCCCTAATGTGTACCAGCTCTCAAGTCATTACCCCACTTCCCTTATTATGCAGGACCCCTGCCTGCATCAATGCTCATTTAAACAGAGCCTCACTAAATGTCCATGTGAGTGCCTTTTGTATAATCACACTCAAACCCCCAACCTCCACCCAGTACCCCAGCACACTCCTGTCATGTTCACAATTTGGACCTCCACAAACATCCGATTTGGGCAGAAGCCCACTTTTTAAGGCTTCTCCTTAGGGCCCCTAGTGTTGCTGTTTCTCTTGGGGCTCCAGCCCATCCTGTGTGGCCCCTTAGTATCAGACTTAAAGATCAGCTCATGGCTCCCACACGGACGGGCGGGCTCTCTGCAACCTTTTCTCACAACATACGGAGCATACTCAGGTCAAAAGCACCCTTCCTGTTTGTTCAAGTAACATGGGAGCAGTTTTTACAAAAAATAGCAGGCTGATTAAAGTCACTCCGCGATTGTTCAGTGCTGTAATACATGTAGAGCTGGGCAATATGTCGATATTATTAGGGCTGCAACTAATGATTATTTTAATAATCGATTCATCTGTCGATTATTTTTTCGATTAATCGATGAATCGGATAAAAAAACAAAAAAGCATTAATTTACATCAACTCAATACATACTTACATACTTGTTGTTTTAGTTAATAGTTGTGTAAAGGTAAGTAACCCAAAGAGTAGATACAGACAACACACACACACACACACACACACACACACACACACACACACACACACACACAAAGCTTATTCATTAAATTATTACCATCATTGTATTAATTGCAAGTTAAGTTCATTTGTACACCACATTTAAACACAGCTTGTGGTATAAAATAACTTTAAAATGAAATTAAAAAGTACAACACACACAAATATATTTGTGAACAATAACTGATATGGGACCAAACACAGAATATATATATATATATATATATATATATATATATGTGTGTGTGTATATATATATATATGTGTATATATATATATATACTTCACTTCAAAACGGAACAAAAGTAGGATTGTGTAGTGACTTTACCCTGCTGTTGAACTCCCTTCCTCCTCATCAAGGACTCCAACATGTTTACGTTTTAGGTGCTGAATCATCACCGTGGTGCCCCCGTGCCATGCCATGTCGCTTTTGCTTATCTTGCAATTAACACGTTTTCGATTTATTTAGCGTGAAATGTTCCCACACGTTGGATGACTTAGGTCGTACTGATTTCTCTGCCTCCGCCATGTGTTTCAGAACGTTACGGGTCTCTCCGGTCTCTCTCCGTATTTCCTCTACTCCGCTCTGCTCTTTTTTCGTTTATTTCGCTCCGCACCGCTCCGCACCACTCCGCACGGCGCTCAACTCAATTGCTTTTATCTCTGCGACTGAGTGGCGTGTCGCGCGACACAACGAATCGATAATGAAATTCGTTGCCAACTTTTTTAATAATCGAATTTTATCGATTCGTTGTTGCAGCCCTAGATATTATATCGATATCGTGATATGAGACTAGATATCGTCTTAGATTTTGAATATCGTAATATGACATAAGTGTTTTTAAAGGCTGCATTACAGTAAAGTGATGTCATTTTCTGAACTTACCAGACTGTTGTAACTGTTCTGTTATTTGCCTTTACCCACTTAGTCATTATATCCACATTACTGATGATTATTTATCAAAAATCTCATTGTGTAAATATTTTGTGAAAGCACCAATAGTCAACACTACAATATCGTTGGGGTATCGATATCGAGGTATTTGGTCAAAAATATCGTGATATTTGATTTTCTCCATATCGCCCAGCCCTAAATACATGTGGAGTATTGCTCTTCATCTCACACACATCTACATGTGAAGTAATGCGCATATAAATGTACGCATATGATAGACCACAGTCTCCAGTACCAATAAGGGAAATTTCTTAATTTGAGTTCATAGTTCATTATAAGGCCACTTTTTCCAGTCCTTTCCTCAAGGCTTTCAAGTGTGTAAAACTGTGTATACAGGATATAATGAAGTGAAAATGTAATCACTGTCAACAAAGGTTGTAGCTTGGGAAAAGCTTAGGAAGGTTTTGTTTTGAAAGATGGCAAACATAATCAACCCTAAGTGATTAGAGGGGTACTGGTTTGTGGGACATACACCACATGTTAGTGTCTCATTTAGTCCATGTTTCCTCTCAGATCTTTAAACCTGGAACCAATCTTTGCCTCTCCTGAATAATGCTCACTTAGTGAAGATGTTTAACAAAGGAGAACTCTGCACTCAAGAGGCAATGGTGTGGAAATCCACCTGTGTAATGTTAAATGAAGAGCATATGAAAAGGTTAAAAAATAGCCTGGAAAGAGACTCATACAGCATGTAGACAGATGGAAACCTGTGTTGTTGATCGAAGGAAACCTGTGTTGTTGAATGAAGTTGACCCTGAGCTTAGCTGGCCACACGTGTCGTGAGTCTCTCACTTCCTTGCGGTCGGGGCTAAAGACTATCATTATGTGGGGCCGCGAATTCGCTTGACATGATCTGCAGACATTAAATCATCAGCATGAGTCCAAACATCTCCCACAGTCTGGGATATTTCTGTCGGAGTTTACTCGACGTGCCTTCCTCTGTTTGTGTACAATGCATGTTGTAATACAGTGATAATAACCTGTATTGCTATAATATTCATAGTCATAATAGTTATTTTACCCTATCATAACATTTGATACATTTTTCCCTGTAACAGGAGCAAACATGGTTTGAATTGTATGTACTGTACCACAGAATGTGGGTTAGGGATGCGGGAATGAACAGATAGGTGTGCATCAGTTATCTGAACATGCTGTAGCTAGTTCAGCAGGGGAATTATCAAGGGAGAGAGAGAAATTAAATTTTTAAAAAGCCATGAAGGAGAATTGAAGTGAGCTAATCATTGTAATTAGCAGGTAGAGAAAGAAAATGTAAACCCTTCATTTTCTCCCACCAAGTTTTGTGTGTGTAATTTTATAATTTCACATAACCTTATTTAGCCTACTTTAGTCCTAGTCTGAATCACACAATTCACAATGAATTGAACACCTGGGATGTTTGTCTCCCTGGCAATATGTATGCTCGATAGCCTCTCTTTTAGACTTTCTTTTGCTTGAAAACACAGTGTGCGTTTCCCCTGTGGCACATTGTTTCCATCCTTATTGTTCCAAACTGAATGTCATATTATTTTTGTTTCTTTGACCTTTTCTGTGTGTTCAAAGCACCACCTAGCCAAGCTCCCTGCCAGGTTTTAATGGAAAATCATCTTGATACACACTGACAAATTTCTTTAAATAATTGTATATTAACAGTCATACCTTGGGTTTTCTTTCTTTTCTCTATCGGTTGTGACAGTCATATACTTCAGTAAATTATAGATTACAGAAGATTTTCTTGCTTAAAACCGTCATGAAATTCTCATCAAGTACAGTTAAGTCATGTGACAGTGATATAATTTACAAAAGCTTTCGTGATCGCTATACATATTGATGGATACATGATCATGAGTTAGCGTAGATACACATTATGTAATGTGTATCTAGGCAAAGACACAGCAGTTGTGGTTCTAAATTTCCCCATAACTGACAGAACCCTGGAATATAGCCGCTTAACCGGTTAACCTCACATTCTGCTCAAGACTGGACTCTGATTTAAGTTGACAGGCAGCATTTTTCTTTTCAAAGTTAACAAAGCTGATGGGTTGTGTTTTATTGCATTTAACAGACAGTTGATGTTTAATGAGATACTGTCATCTAATTTTGTTCTGCAAAAGCCTACATTCCTGAAATGGTTCTGCGGTCTGAACATGACACAGATATACAGTTCCTACAGGAAGCTGCAACCATTCAAATCATTACTTCAAAGAAGTAGGTCATATCTCCTGACACTTCAGTAGAATTGATGCAGAGTTTTCCATCTGATGAAGTGATAACCTACAGCTGATTAAAGAATACAAAGCATGGTCTTTAGATATATAGATTTTATAGAATAGATTTATAGGGGATGATGTTTTGGGGCTTAAATATGTCCTCTGTGACCACATATATTAGCCTGTTTTTGTAAGTAGACGTGTATATAATCTTTACTGGTAATTTTATTGAATTTCTTACTTGTAGTGGCCAAGAGAGTGGCTGTTTGAAGATATGAGAAGCCCTCTGTCTGCCCCAGTGACTCTAATTTGAGGGGAGAGGTGATCTGGGCTGCATTAACTCATCCTTGGAGGACCCCGATGTCCCAGACTGTTCTTTGGCAGGCTGGTGTAGCCCTAAACATCTAGGGTGGCTTCAGTGCCGGGCCTCACATTTAGCCTTTTTTCTCCAGGTGATAAAGATGTTGTGAGCTTGCACCTGGGACTCTAATAAAGGATTTAACAGCCATTTTGGGTCAGCAGTAAAATCTGAGAGGGATGTGAGAGCTTGTTACAATGTGGTGTGAAAGAATGCTACAGCACATTAACATACTCTGACACCTCATGTCTTTTTTGTTATGGGTGGACATGCACTTAAATAGGCTCACATGCACACATTCACACAGCTGTTTCACGGAAAACACCAATTTACCAGAACTGGGTTCATTAAGTTCACAGCTTGGCGTTGATACAAAAGCTGGTCTGTAGTATTCAAAGAGCTGTTAGATAGAGATGCTTACTTATTTGTGAGGTCAGTTGAAATTTCCTTTTGTATAATATTAAATCTGTATGCAATAGGTATTCTATGTGCATAACATACCAACATAATGAGGTGCTCAGTGTTGTACCTTGGCCAAAGACTCAGAATACCAGAGCCACTTTCCGATTTGATGTTCAGCCTTTGAAGTAAAGGCACAGTAATAGTTAAAGGCACTATCTTGGTTCCAGCCTAAAACTCAAGGCAACCACACCACCAAGATGAAAAACACTGGACGGCTTCGCTCTCAGGTTGAGTTTTTTTTTTAAAGCTTCAAGTAAATTCAATATATGAATAACCCTTTAATTTATATTGACCTGGAAACATTCAGAGTGCCTCAAGAACAGACCAATTTATAACGGTCCTACAAAAAAGGTGGACTACAACTATACACTATATACTTCATTGTATCATTATGAATATTGACATTCTTGACGTGATTGTTTTATGTTCAGCATTACAGGCAGGACTGTGAGACATTCCGCACAGTGGTGAAGATGTTGGTGACCAAAGAACCCAGTTTGGACAATCTTCTCCAGGCTCCACTGGATGAGAACCTGCTGGAGATCAAACAGCGCTGCCTAGATTCCCTCAGGCACTTTGTGAAGGAGCTGGACGAGGTATTAGAGCAGCCGGACACCTCGGCGTAAGCCACAGGTCATAAAACAATAAAATGAGTTTTTTGTGTGTTTTAATTATGTTCTTTAATCAAATAATAGTAACTGAATAATTTTAATATTCATATGTATTATTAAGTAAAGACAGGATATCTGGCAGTGGCACTTTTCCACTTGTTGAAACATAATAGGATTTAAGACTCAATGCTCGATTAAATAATTATTCCAATGGATACAGTGAAATACCTATAGTATTATAAGTAAAATCAAAGGGCACAAGACACAGTGTCTAACCTCAGCAGTCTTTTTACCATGACCAATGTCAAATTATTACGTTCAGTCCATTACTGATGATAGATTTTAAATGGATATAAATGAAATATTTGCTTGGTCTTATTGTTGAATTATTCTGTAAGAACACTAGCAGAAAAAATGGCATAGTCAAATAATTAAACTTTCCTATCACAACCAAGTCTTTAGTGATATTAATTATGTATAATGTATTGCGTTTCCAGCATCTGTATTTCTTGCAGATGAGGCTGCGAGAGCAACTGATGCTAACTGTAACAAGTATTCGCGAACCAGTATCGAAGGGTCCAACTCTATATGCTGTTTTACAGTGCAGCGCTTTTTAAATATAGAAGTAGGTCATGATTTTGTTGTCTTCTTTTGAGTTGTAATTAAACAGCTTATTATATTTTAGATTTTTGGTTAAACTTTTGTAAATAAAAGCTTGGATTAAGTGATGTCTCCTCTCACTTCTTATATCTATTATGTACTTCTGTGCAGGAAAGAACAACTCAAATCATGATATATAGTTATTTTTATTACAATTATCATCTATCTTAGCCTTATATTCCAGTTTGTACATTTATACAGATTACAATGATTTGCTTACAATACAGTGACCCATGAATACACCACTCAACCAGGCTTTTTAATACACACAGTGTTTCTCTTATGTTAGAGCTGCACAAGCCTGGAAGAAAAACATTTGAAGACCTTGGGTCAGAGTCAACTTGTCAATTTCAGACCCCCTTATGGAAAAATGTCTCTGTACCAACTGCCAATAGTTAAATGTTACTGCCATTTTGATACAAAGCAATGTCATGTCATGAACTCAAGGGTATAAAAATAGCCATTTAGTTTTTTTTAATTCTACAATATATACAGTAATATCTTCACTGTTAAATAAACACACTTTAGATGGTGGTTTATAAATATGTATTACTCTAAAATACTTACTAGTTACTTACTGGCATTGTTTTCAATGCTATGCACACACCTATGAAGACGAATAGGGACTTGTGTCTTACACAAACACCTGGGTAAATTTAGTGCTGTGAAGCATTTAACTGCAAGCAGGATGTTACTGCATTTTAAACCGTGGACATGAGGCAGAGGTGAGTGGCAGAGCATTACCTAAAGCTAAGGATAAGAGAGTAATAAAAGTCTATGAAATTATACAGTTTTTCCCCTTGTGCCCTTTCTTCTTTTTGGACCTAGTCCGTAGGCCATAAGGAGGAGAGGACATGGCTGCCACAGGGCGGGGCAAGTCATCAGTGTAGTAGTGTCTATGGGGCCTGGGTTGAGGGATGGGCTGACCCAGGAAAAAGCCTTCTTCCTCAGAATCAGAGGAGGAAGAAGAGCATGTGGAGCACCAGTCATCATCATCCCCATACAGCTCCAAGAACCTCCCCATGGCTTGGCCCTGTAGCCCATAGTCTGACATGGCAGCAGGACTGGGGTGGCCATTGAAGGCTTGGTGCCCCTTGGGGCCGAGGGCGTTCCCTCTATGGTCCACTTTGTAGCACATTTGGGCTCTCTCCTTGGGCAGAAGGTTAAGAGCGTTGTCAGAGCGAGACTTACGACTGCGACGCCTCCTGTGGTGATGATGGTGGCGACCAGAGGAAAGTTCCTGGCCCTGCTCCTCAAAGTGGTACACTCTCCGGCGAGTCCGTTCACTCATAGGTGGTTGGCGCACTGGGAGATCGCAATTGCCATTGTCCACCACGTCATCAGAGAACTTCACTTGCTGCGGCCTAGATTGTGAACGTGTTCTCCTGAGGGCAGGGATATAAGGTTTGGGTCTGTCCTGTGGGAGAGGCGCCTCCTCCTCTTCTGGAACATTTTCCTCCTGCTCAGATACAAGGCTCTTCAGGGAATTTGCACTTCTGTGTAGCATAGAGGAGTTGAGGGTTCCCATATTACTAGTTTTCTCACAGTCTTCGGTCTCCAGTTCATGGAAGCCTTGCAGGGAATATACCAAAGGTCTATCTTTACTATCACCATCTACTGAGGCCCCTGGAGAGGAGAGAGAAAAATGATATAAAATATTTGCACATGGACTCAAGACTCTGTTTTATAAAACAAGCATTGCCATCCCATAAAATATAATTTTCTAGGATCTGACGCATCATGTCACGTCTACTCACCGGTAATATTGGAGAGTGCCAGTGAGTCCATAGAGTCTCGGACACTCTGATCTGTCTTCTTGAACTCGTCCGTGATGCACTCCAAAGAGTCATTATACCATTGTGGCTCCTCTCCCTGGAAGCCTCCTCCAGCCCCGTGATCCAGCTCCAACTCCTGGATCTTTCTGCTGCTCGCCGGACCTGGGTGGCTACCATAGGCTGAGTCCCCTAGCCCATCTTGTGACTGGGCCCAGTACATGTCAGCCTGGTACTTCTTACTGGCCAGGTTACCCCTTCCTCCACCACCACTGCCGGCTTTTGATGACTCCTGCTTCGACTTGGCATCCTTTTCAGTTATCCAGAAATCTGTGGGTCTGGAGTCATTGGCTTGCTGAAAGACCCCATGTTCTCCAAACTTTAATAGTAGCTGAGTCATGTAGTCTTCATGCTCAGCCCACTCCTCCTCTTGGTCCTCAGGTGCCTCAGTCTCCTCACCATGTCCCCTCCAGAAATGCTCATCAGATAAGTTCATGTGGGCAAGCTTGTTGGTCAGGGTGTCGTCAGTGTTTCCACTGAAGCCAGGGAACTTATAGTTGACAGAGGGTGAGAAGAGGAGTGACTGTCGGCATTGATCGGCTGAGCGACTGCTCTTGCCCATGCGCACACTGCGGCGGGATTCACGTGAGCGTGCTGACTGGAAGGCAGAGTCGGAGGAGTCAGAGGCATGCACGTCTTCCCCGAGACTGCAGGCCTTGGAGCAGTAAATGCGGCCCTGGTGTGGCAGGAAGGGGCAGCCCAGCAGAGAGCTCTTACACTGGGCACAGCTGAAGCAGCTTTCAGTGGCATGCCAGTGGATCCCATCATAGGTCATCTGAGCATGATCAACACCTGGAAAATGGGAAATGTTGAGGTGGTTAGCAATACTACTCTAAAGTCTAGACAATAATGACAGGTGCTGTATTTTAACTCTAGAAAATCCTCATCTTACCGATGTGTTCGCCACAGGCCTCACAGTACTCTGCATAGAGAGACTCAAAGCAGCCACAACAGTAGGGTCTGCCGTCCTTCATGATATAGCGCTGCCCCCCCAGGATTGTTCCACATTCAAAGCAGGCAAAATGCTTCATGTGCCAATGGCGCCCCTCTGCTTCTGTGCACTCATCAGCAAAGATAATCTGTAGACAGACGTACACTTCATGAGACAAAACTGCCACCTTTTGCCTTCTTAGCTGTCATCAGTCTATATATTCATGTGGATTTATTCAAGACAGTGGAGATATAAATTAAATGTTATTACTATCCCAGAGTAATTCTGAAAGGCCATAAACTTCAAACTCTGGATGTTTTTCCTTCACCACATTGTTTTCTCTCAGAATTTCAGGCTCGTGGTTTTACCTCATCACAGGCTGAGCAGCGTGGTTTGAGGAGCTCAGCATGGTGCCTTCCACAGTGGATCTTTCCATCATGGTAGAAGTAGATCAAATCCACCAGCATTTCGCTGCATGTGGAGCAGGCAAAACATGCAGGGTGCCAGCACAGCCCAGGGCCTGCCCTCGAGGAGAACACTGCCATTTCTCCACCATTGATGTTTTCACCACACTGCAATATGCAGACATGTTCAAATGGTTGATTATAACATCCTGTAATGACTGTAGTTCCAAAATGTTCTGTGATAAGACCATCTGAATCCTGCATAGGTGATTACATCTATCACACAACTGCATGGATATAGCTGTAACACAAAGCCTAGCTCATAGAAACTAGAGCATCATATTGAGGAGGTAAATATGTGGCCTATGTGTGTGTGTGTGTGCCAGTCCATCAGGTTGTCCTAACTGCAGTCCCAGAGTGGCAGATTTGTTTATCTTTCCTGACCTGTCTTCCTGAGCAGGTCATCAAATCAACTACAGTGACTTTGAATTATGAAAACAAGAGAAAGCATGGATTTCTAGTGGAGAGCTACATTAATGGGAGTATGTTTTGACAAGGTTTATGGGCACCCTGTGGCTGCTCAATGATCATTGTAAATTCTAAGTGAAAGACTTAGACACTCCAAACCACTCAGCAGTGAGGTCAGCATGGCTGCGAGTCCAGCTTGTGTTTAGGGAGCTCTTGCATAGCACGTCTGACACTAAGATCTTTATTTCAGCTTTCCCTCTCAGGCTTTAGATAAAATTGGATTCAAATACCAAATGCATGTACAGAGGACAGGCAGCAAATATTTTTCAATACTATAGCTGAAAAGGGCTTTGAGTTTAATAACAATATGGGCTAGATCCTTGACTTCAAAACAATGTTATACCACAAACACTCTCCCAGTCCTCTGCACAGTTGTAAATGATAGATGCAAGACAAGGAAACTTACATGCTCACAAATGCTGTTCAGAACATTGCGGGGCAGCAGTTTCACTGTACCCCTCCCCAGTGCTTCCTTCTTCCTCTGGACACTGAACATAAGTAGCTCCTTCTTCTCTTCCTCACTGAGGGACTGGCAGTAACGCACCTGGAAAAGGGTAGTGATAAGTTATGGGTACGAAGGCCATTTTTACAATCACATACTTTTACATCAATTAGTGGGATTCCTTTTTTTAGGTCAAATACTGAAAGAAACAAATCTGCTGAAAAGGTCACGGTTCAAGTGACCTTTTCATATTACACCCCTTGAAGGACACAATTGCAAGACTGTCGGCCACTAATAAAGGTTATAAACTTAGCCGAGTATGAAAGAGGGCAGAGTGCATACCAAAGCATGCTGAACAAAGGCAACTCTTGAACCCAGCTTGCCCTCCCTACACCCCCTGCATATCTTCACCCACAGTTCCCTGATTGAGAACATCATTTTTACTACATGTCTTTTTGATGTTTCCCAAAGCCTTAACAAGAGGGAAAGCAGACGTTTACATAAACAAAAACTGTATTTAGAGTGAAATTAAGAGGACGAGCAACAAAGGAAGAAAGGCAGCCAAGTTGAACTGTGGTGCCACCGCGGTGGTGGCATCACATAAAGCCTCTTTCAACCAGCATCCCTCTCTCCCGACGAGCAGTCCTCGTAAAAACCACTGCTATGACAAAAATCCTGCTGGTGGGGGCTCCCGGCAAACATCATAAAATCATCAAGTCAAAAGTCACATTGTGCCCACACTACATGTCTACAAGATTGTGGAACAAAAATCCCCCAGTGTGATGTCAACGTGAATGCCAAGGGCATAGAGATGGTGAGGCTGTTAACACTGGGTTTTGTGGGAGACAGATACGGCTACTAAAGAAAAATGGAGTGTAAATCCTCTCTGCAGCCGTGGCACAAATTAGAGGACCTGGGTTAAATTTTATGATACTTGGCATTAACGCACATGCAAATAAAATATTCTCACCTCATTATCATGCGGTGGAAGTTGGTAGAGGAGCTGCTTGATTCTAAACTTCTCTCCAGGACTGTTCACATAGGGGATCTTATCCTCAGGCAGACAGGAGAAATATAACTGGACCTGGAGAAATCATGGCATGGAGTAAGGAGATTAGACATAGAAACACCATCTGACACAAAGCCAATTCAGAAAGCCTCAAGATTATGTACTTGTTTTTTGTTGACAGTGCTGAAAAACATTTAGAAAAATCCAAATGTATCACTGATAATGAGGCAAAAAACATTTTAAGGTTCAATAAATCCCCACACAAGAAAAGTGAAGCCTCTTCCAAAAGATATATTCAAGAATGTGTGGTCATCAATCTGAACATATATCTTTTTTACACCCAAATCTTCAGCTATATATTATTGTTATGATCTTGGATAGAACGGCCCATATTTATGAACACAAGTTATTTTCCAAGGAACCAGAGAACGACACATTAATTTGTGACACATTCTGGGACAAGTCTGTGTAAAATCTATGGAAGACTGACTTTGTGGAATCAAAGTGTTTGCTTGAGTTTTTCCTAACCCACAAATCAGCTTTATTTCAAAAGCACCACACATAGCACTGATGCCCTTTGATGATGGCACTGGAGAAATCATTTTCTTCATAAATCTGCATTAAACAAGTCAAAACAGGTCAACAGGTCAAACCAGTTTAAAGGTTTTATTTCTCCAGTCATATGCTTGTCTCTATAGGGACAGGACAAAGCAGCCTGTTGCTGTGGCACTTTGACCCTTGGGGCTGACCACTGAAAACTAAACTTTATGAGGGAGGAGCTTTTACAGCCAGCCAGATAAAGAGGTGGGATGTGCTTGTCTTGTGTGTTGGGGGGGCTTCCTGCAGCTTTGGCCGTCTAGAGGGGGGGTAACAGCAATTTACCCTGACAATCAGCCTAATGTTTGCCCCCCACCATAAATTATGCATTTCCATGCTGCTATTACCCCTTATCCAGCTCCCTAGGGGCAGCTATCACCCAGGCCTTATGTGTGTCTTCACTGTAATGATGACCCATAATACATGGCCCATTCAGGGCAATGGCTGCAGTAAAGGCTTTACAGTTGACCCATGCATTTCTAAAACAAAAGGCCCTGCATGTTTAAGATTTAAGGTTCTCTGTCGCTGCGAACCCATCCCTTCATGCCCATCTCTCCCTCATTGCTTCCATGTGTGTTGTTTAAGTGAAGCGATGGAGAGAGATGGAAAGGAGGAGAGAAACAGAAGGAAAAGAGAGAAATGAGGAGAAGAGGGGGAAAAATGCAGCCAATTTGGGAAAAGTGCCGCATCACGCTGGCTGCCCTGTGGACACAACTAACAGCCCTGCCTATGTTTGTGGAGGAGAAGGCTTGTTAAAAGACGGCCCCTTGATTCCTGATCCTGCCAGCAGCAGTCAGCTCGACCCACCAAGTCCTCCTCTTAACAGATCTCTGATAATCACAAGCAGACTTTGCCATACCATAGTTAGTAAATAAAAGTACACACATCCTGCCTGTAAGTGGCTGCATGGTAGAGCCTGACATGTCTGCCTCAAACAAAGGGACCAAGAAAAAGTTTTATGAAATATGTCTTCTGTCCAATAAGTGCCATTATCCAGACACTCTAGTTGGTGTGTTATTCCGTAGTGTACCGAATAGCATTTATCTGGGCCAGGCAAATGGGCTAGAAGGGAATAAAAATTAGGTCAGAGCTGTTTTTACTCTCTATCTGGAGGATAAACCATATTTCACTGTGGTAAAGATTTGTGAACCAATGAAATAGGTACCAGAATAAAAGAGAACAATATTGTTCAATACGTTTTCTTTGTAGTACAAGAAGGCCAAATCCTAACTAAGCAGGCTTTTTTAAGCTTAGCTCAGAACGCCTTTATGTATTTCATGATTAATGTCAATAATATTAGTCCATTGTAAGCAATATTTTGCTCACCTGTTCAGGCCTAAGGCCAGGTGGTACCCAGGCGTACTCCTCCAGCGCGCAGCCTGAGTCATCGTCGGAGGTGGAGCTGCGTTGGAAGCCTGAGGTCATCTTACTGACTTTGTGCTCCATCATCAATTCTCGCTTGCGCGCCCCACCCTGGAAGCCAGCTGCCGACAATGCCGCACTCGCCAGACTCATCAGACTCTCTTTTTACTAGACAGACAAAGCAAAAAGAAATGGAAGGTTGGGGTGGAGGAAAAAAATGGAAATTGGGGTGAGGATAGGAAGAGGAGGGAGGATTGAAGTAGACAAGAAAAATAAATGTTGGTTAACAAGCCATTACATCAACCAATCCCCACATAATGCTATTCTCACTCCATCTAATCCAGTTCTCTCATTTCAATCCCACTTTACTAAATGTTAACCACTGCCTGAATCACACCATCACTGTCTCTTTCATGAGGCCAGCATCCCTCCTCAAAAGCCCATTATGGTATCTGAGCAAGCTTTTCTTGGTTCACTTCTGGTGATGAGTCTACTTCATAAAGACACTCACAAAGAGAAATATACCCTTTCACTGCTATTGTGGTGGCAGTTAAACATGTAACCTCCTCGCTTGGCTTTTGAGGATAAGAGACCATTAGGAAATTCCCAAAGGTTCATGAGGTGATGTCTGATCTCATTATAGAATATATATAGTGACAATAACAAGCAGTTACCTATTCATAAATACACAGTGAATTCAAAGCTGCTTATATGTATGCCCAGCTTTGGGCAATGTTGCACAGACCTCATATTCCTTCCTATGCTTTGATTCAGTTTTCCATCAACTTAAAAGCAAGAACAACACCAGACACTGGCTGTTACATTTTTAGGTTTCACCTTATCTGATGAGCTTGGGTCTGAATGAGTCATCATTCAGCCTGTTGAGGTGCTACGTCATACTTTGTCCCAATAGGGGCCACCACATTAGCCTGGTCCTACCAGACTCTGGTACATTTCATTTGTACAGAGAGCCTGGCCTCTCTCCATTGACAAGTGTTAACTTCCTTGAAGGCAGGTACTCTGTTGAAGTTTAAAACTATTGGATCTGCCCAGAGCCACTCTGGATCTGCCATAACCAATCGCTAAGGTTTGGTCGTGACGTATGTCATGCGCATGTGCAACAAGAGGGGAGACCGACAACAACTATCTGCTTATATTTAGCATTAGCATCGCTAGTGTTAGCCTTAGCCAACTCCTTCACCACTAACGGAGCGAGCTGGAAAATCAAACTTTTCCCGAACCCCGTGGGGAGGAGGGCCACAACATCATGGCCACCAACACAACTCGGGCTTTAACTTCTGGATATTCGGCAGCATTGCTGCCACAACGGACCGAATGGCTTCGCTCGCATCTTTCTAGTGCACGTCCTCAACGTCATCGTTCTCAGCCACACCCTCTGTTCGCTGATTGGACCTACAAATATTTGACCGGAGAAAACCCAAGGGGGTAAGCTTCTCCCAAGGGGGTAAGCTTCGCTTCAGACCTCGAATCTCCTATGGCGCCATTTTGATGCTACAAAGCGATCACCCAACGTTAGCATTCCATTGACTGCCATTCATTTTGACGTCACTTTGACAGCGGATAACTTTACATCTGAAGCGTTTAAAGACTTTATTTGTCCATTGTTTATTTCTAAAGAAACACGACAATGTATAAAAAAGTGCTTCTAAAGGCCTTCACTGGTCTCCGTCCAGAGCAACGGGATCTGTTGGTCCATTCTTATATACAGTCTATGGCTTCTCCTCGGACCGCGAACCTCCTATGGCGCCATTTTGATGCTAATAAGCCATCACCTCCCGTTAGCATTCCATTGACTGCCATTCATTTTGGCGCCACTTTGACAGCGAATAACTTTACATCTGAAGCGTTTAAAGACTCTATTTGTCCATTGTTTATTTCTAAAGAAACACGACAATGTATAAAAGGCTCCATTACCTTGTACCTCACGTTATGGCTCCGTAGCAGACGTTTTTGTAAAAATAGGCTAACGATTGTGTCATAACCATGGGACTTACTGTCGCATAGTAGAGGAATTACCGTATAGTACAGGAGAAGCGCGCAGGCAGTTTCGACTTACATTAGCTGTTTAAGTGTAATTACTAATGTTAACTAGCATTTTAGTTAGCAATAATTAGCCTGTGCCTATGTTATCTCCTTACATATACCTACGCTCTCCGTCTCTGCAATATTCGGAATGATTGAGATTTCTCTTGGCACAGCTACCAGAAGACTTCCAACTTTCAGACACGTTGCTCACGGCACATTTACGTCGTCTCTCTCAGTTGGAGGCTGCGCAGTAACGCTCAGCCATCACCGGAAAAGTGCTTCTAACGGCCTTCACTGGTCTCTGTCCAGAGCAGCGGGGTCTGTTGGTCCATTTTATATATGTCAATGAGAAAACCTAAGATTACGTAGTACTGAAAGGAAATGAAAATTGAGCGGAAGTAAGTAGGAGGGCGGAGCCAGGCTACCACCACATGGGTTCTGATGTTGGCTTGATCAGTTGAGCCTGAGGTCTGTATAAACACAGGCCTGGCCTTAAGAAAGGGCCACCATATGGGGAATGTCCACAAGCCTAGTCTCTCCCTTCATCTCCCCTTTTTCTTTGGACTGTTTGTTTTCCAACCTGCTGCAGTGAGTGTCTGATTATCCTTTCATCTTTTAGATAGACAGAACAATGCCAGACAGGTGAAGTAGTACAGAGAGATGGATAGAGGAAGACATGGATGGATGGGGTCAACAGATACTCGGTTGGACACTGACAATGCAACAGAGGGAGAGAAATAGAGCAGGGAGATCAAAGACTGGCACAGTGTTGATCTATGTGTGTGGTGGCCATAGTCACTAATGCTTTTCTTTACATCCGCACCAGACATGACTGTACTGCAACAAAGATAGTAACAATATAAACCAGTGCATAGTTGGATTAAATACAAAAAAAAGTTATTGAATTATTAGTTATCTTTTTTGTCGAATCAACCGATAATGTCCGTTAAATAGCAATGTCATCCTTAATTGCTAACATGCCACAATGCTACTGGTCATACCAGACCAGGTAAGGAAACTTAACATGTTCCAGCAAGTAATGAACACCTGTTAGTTACTAACCAAATCACTTCTAGAAGCCTACTTTATTCCCTGTGCTGCTGTTAGCTTTGCAGGACCAAGCAGACATGGAGCTGATGAATGTGTGTCCAGTTGTGGTCATCTCTCACAGGCCAAGGGCTCTAGCTGAGATCAAATGGGAGCCCAGCCAGCATCCAGCACCCCCCCCAAGCCTCTACCCCCTATGGCCGGCAAGGGCACCGAGGGCCGCACAGAGACAGCTGACAAAACCAGACACACTCAAAGCCTTTGAACACCGGCATGACAGTAAAGGGGCCTGAAAATCTGCGCTCTCTCGTGGAATGATATATATGCCTGGCTGCCCCTGGGTGTGTGCAGCTCCTATGCACACATGAAGAGGGAATGCACACATTTATGCTGGAGCCAACACTGATGCAGGCGTGTGGACATATAGACACAGGCTACTATAGAGGCGAAGTTAGTCCACACAAACACACTCAGCAACATAAACCTGTCAGCTATATGCACATGTACCCTACTTCTTGTTTAGTGACAACTCTTTCTGAGATAGTGGCAAACCAGACCCTCCTGTGGATGATTAACTGCTGCACACACAGCATGCCAGTTGAGGTGGCTACTGGCTATTCCTATCAACCCATCTTCCTCAAGAACAAGTCAGCCCTATGGCTTCGCCGCCATCGACGGGCATGGCCTCCTCTAGCCTGCCCAAAGACTATCAGAGTTAAGCGTGATAGATAGTGGTGGCAGTGGATTCATGTGCTTTTTTTGGGAATTCGTGCCTGCATTACACCACAAAGTGTCAAGTCAGGCGGATTTGCTTATGACATGTCCCATTAAAACAGCTCTGATGTCCTACACAATGGCGGCTTTGTGAAGGAATCCACTGAAGACTTGTTCCATCAGAGCCTGTTTATCTCCCTTTAAGTCTTTTTTTGTCTTGAAGATGTGTTGGGTTATCTCCTTATACATGACAGTTAAAGCCCTCAAACCCAGATAACCTGTCTTCAGATGATGGGGGGGGGCGAGAAAGAAGACACTCTCTTGTTCTATTCACATCTATTGACTTGCAAATGAGACCAAAATAACCTGCAAAAATGTGGCCTTGTTTGAGAGTGTCTTGGGTTTCACATGGGAGATAGCTAACTATAGGCAGGTTCAGTCAGGAGCCCAGAGATTCACATTTTATCAGGCATAGACTCACTCGTGCGCTACATTTGTTAGAAAGATGTTTGCTTTCACATGCTGGCCAAGTCACCGCAAGGATTTCTCTTACATAGCCAAACCTGACTCACAGGAATGTCAGGCTTGAACTTAAGCCAGGCGCGCTAAGAGAAATAAAGGATGTACACAGTTTGATGTGAGGCAAAGCGCCTTACAACCACATCTGCTTGCATGCTAATTTTTCCGTTAGATGTCATGCAGTTCATTTCCTCCCAACTTTGCCCAGAATGCTTCCTTAACTTTTTGAATGACGGAAGCACTGAGCCAAATAACTTAACCATGCTTATACTGACTTGCCAACTCACTGATTCATCACTTGTTCTGGCTTTTTAAGTTTTTCTCCCAACAAGGGACCCATAGTTTGTGAGCTTAAATTTCTCCCCCTTCTTATTGCTCTGCTCCCCCTGCCCTCCTCCCACACTAGCCAGACCCCTGCAGTCCTGAATGTTTAACAGCCCCTCGCTCCTTTGTAAAGGTGCTTGTTAACATGGCTTTGGGAGCTGCAGGCCTGCATATCTGACTGATCTGCCCACAGAGGGCCAGAAGGTGGTGGGGTTGCTGTCAGACTGAGGCTAAAATGGGGTGACTGACATGTATGAAAATGTTAATGTGTCATGTTCGACAAAAGAGATGAAATGTAAGTTGAGGCAGGGGAAAGAGGGGAGTTGGAACACATGGTTGCTTTGAATGGTTTTCAGTGAATGAAGATTTTAAAACATCCCACAAGATACTTTGAATGAATGAAGTTGCCTGTGTTCTAGAAAAAAGGTGCACAATGACTCTGATAGTCTTGTTGCACATAAAGCTTGTATTCCAACAAGCTCTATATAACAGCAGGTCAATGAACAAGTGGGTGCAAACTTGATTCATTAAGGAACAAAAATAACCACAGATTTGTATTCACCCTTAAAAAAAAAAGCACTGCAAAGACTCTGCATAATGTGTTAACTACAGTGTAATGCTATTTATCACTTTGTGGGATACAAACCTCTCACAGGACCTCATACTGTGACTGACCAATAAATATAGCCGTCAGTGACATTTTTTGACAGTTTTCAGCAACACTTTAACCAGAGTGCCCCCAAAATCCAGACACTGGAGCATTGGATTAACAGCCCTTGGGAGAGTGCACAGGGAAAATAAGCAGCTTCTGGTCTGAATTACTGTCTATATTCCTCTAGGAAGTGGATGATGGACATGCACACAACCCAACACAGTGCCCTCTGTCAGTTGGACTGGCCCAACATGTTTAACTTGGCTCCTGCAGGATAGGCTCTACTTCAAGAGAAAAACAAGAATTTCTGTTCAAAATCCTTGCTTACTTGAGCTTGAACTGAGACAAATCAGTTTTTATGTCAGAAGAGATAAGTCTTAACTTGCAGCATTTTATTGCTCCCTGCTGTCCCTGTATACACAAATATCTATAAATGATAGTCTGTCAACTGTTGGCACCTAATATGTTGTATCCCTTGTAAAAAATAATTCAGAGTGATCTAACAAACTAACATTATCATCGTCCAACGTTTAGGCCAGATCAGATTAGTTAGACAATTAGATCTGTTTGTGAATCAGCAGCTTCACACGTATAGCTAAGTAAATCAGCATTTTAGATTAAACTTGTAATTGAATGATCTAATTTACCAATTAACCGTCATAAAATCAAGAACTGAAAAACAACACAGGGGATGTTCATTAATGACATTTCTGCCTGCAGAAGATTTGAATCCAATCAGATTGAAAATGCAATTGTGGAAAAGCTGCTGGAAAGTCTGAGTGCACCTAACAGGAGACCCAGAGAGGAGCTCAGTTTATGCAGTGTTGAGGTGCTACATGGCTGGTTTGGTCAGCTTATTGAGGCCTTTCATGGCCGGGGCAGTGTTTTTTCAAGACCAAATGGATGGGAGTGACATCCCCACAGAGCTCAACACTATGGGGACCACCTGCATGCACTGGCCAGACTGAACTAAGACTCAACACACATGTGCTGCTGTCACATAGCAGACATCAAACACATTTACATCCCAGTGAATTCAGTTTGCAGTATACGGGACCTAAAATCAACTTAAATTTGAACATTGGCACCCTTTACACCATCTGAATGGAAAAAAAGTCTATACATGTAATGTGCTGTATGCCTTGTGAATCATGCAAAACACAGATTAATAATTAAACCACCCTCCCATTAAACTAAATAATCCAAGAGACTTTGTGTACATGTCTTCACTTTACAAATCGCCATCAGGGTCAAATAAGCTTGGTTCTAGTAGACAGATCAGGATTAGGTATGGTATAATACTCTAACATCTCTACTTACTCAAGTATTTTTTCTTTCAGCCTCACTACAAACAAAACCCATTCCTCAAAAAAACAAAAACAAACAGATAACATATTCAGTCATTTCCCTGCTGGTCTTACCTCAGTGTAGGCCAACTCTCCTGAGGCGAGCAGAAAAAATGATCTTATAATCACAATATCCAGTCCTAGATTATTCTTCAGCCTCCATATCTATATGCAAGATCCTCAGAGCTCTAATTCCAGGACAGAAGCAGTCAGCCTTCGTTACCAGAGCTGTCAGCAAAGCAACAGCCCATATCAAAGGTGGGACTGTAAAAAGTCAGTGAGATGTCTGAGTGCGTGGGAGAGTGTGTCTGAGAGGGGTGTGTGCGTGTGCGTGTACATGAAGGAGCTCAACCAGATGGTCATCCCACCCTTTTCTCTCTCACCCACCACTCCTCCTCCTCCCTCCCTCCCCTGACCCAACCCCCCCTAACCTCAGCCCGGCCCCTTAACCTCAGAACAGCCAGTCACGGCAGGGTATGGAGGAGCGAGGCGTCTCTCCTCCGCTGACCCTCCCCTCTTACTTCAAACATATGCTTCCAAATGAGAACCACCGTTAGAGCTCCACGCAGCTCACAGGAACGGTGCTTTTAAGTAGCACATCAGTGATGGCAGAGCTCGTTTTACCACGCTGACCGCCTCATCTCCACAACAGCTTTCACATGACATTCTTCGTTCTCCTTCCCTATCAACAGCTCAAAGATGTGGGGAAGGTGGTGAACATAAGAGTCAGGACTTGGTTTATCTGGTGGTTTGTTTCTCTTCTCTCGCGCGCTAAAATGTCACTAAGTTACAGAGAGCTGTTTGCTAACTACAGCTTTATGATTACGAGTGATTGTTGGATCGGGTGAACAAAACATGCTTTATTTATCCCACTATGAAAAATTGCTTCCTACCGTCTACAACAACCTGGCTCAGCCTCACATAAGCCTTCCCTCTAACTGAACATGATGTCAGCAAGTCTAAATTATCAGTCCAGTTCTCAGGCCTTTAAGATAAATCACAGAAGGCCTATACAAAAAAATTATTTGAACCACAAAGCTGTTAATATCTGTGCAAGGGTTAAAAATGTCCCACATTGTTCAGCTCAATGCAAAATGGATAATGTGTAATGGGAATCCCAATGGAGTCACCTGAGTTCACCAAAATGCTACAGACACTAGATATTCAGTTCACAGCCTAAACGAATAGTTCATTAATTGATTAGCTGATTGACAGAAAATAAATCTACAACAATTTTGAATTTTTTTCTGCTGCCTTTCTTTGTCTTTTTTATGATAGTATACTGAATTTCTTTGTGTTTAAGACTGTTGCTCAGACAAAACAAGTTATTTGAATACGCCAACTTGAGCTCTGGAAACTTGTATTAGGCATTTTTAGTTGCAAATATAATGCAGTTGTATGTATCTTCATATCCCAAACATGAATAACCAGGCATAATATTCAACATCTATTCAAACAAATCTTAGAAAAATCATCAAAAGAGATCGAAGATGCAAGCTTTCTGTTTGCCTTTATCATGTACTGGCAGGACAGAAGCTTTATATAGAATTATAAGCATGTTCTATAAAACCCAAATGTACATATCCGCCTGGCGCCAATCCAGGGAAACTCCCTGGGACGCAGTTGACCTCTGCCTCTCCTTCACCTCTGCAGGAATGTCAGAACGTGATTCTCTTCCTGTTGTCTCAGAAAACAAAAGTGACCAGTTCAGGTCAAACTCTGGACAGTTGCACTTTTTGCATCCTTTTGTGGTTGTTTTGGTTGCAATGTCAGTGTTACTTTCTCCCAAAAGGACATGTTTTATAGAGGGCATAATTGTGTCTAAGAGAACTAAAATGTTTTTTCCATCCTTTTCAACACAAGGGTAAACATACTTTAAGACTGTAAAACAAAGCAATAGAACATTTTACTAGGAAGCAAGAAACCTATTAAACCGGTAGAATTGTTTTCTTTATTAACATTTTAGAAGCTGTTTGATTTTATGGCGATGACGTCAGGATGTAACACATGCGGCCAGCATTTACACTGTGGGGTTTTTAAGTGGGGGCTGATAATACAGGGTTCACACAGTTCAATACTAGTATGTAGCAGAAGCAGTGAAATTGTTTGAAAAATTTATGTTCACATAGTATTAAAATGGAACAAGCACTACGGAATATTTGATTTACATGCACGATTCTGCCAATTATTTAATTATTTAAGACAAATACACAGTATATTTTCAAAGCTAGTTTGCTGCAAAGTTCACAGTCTCCTTTAATCAGATCACAGCTCATGGCTGATATGTTAAACTTAGGACAGCAGAACATCATTGTGTATATGCTAACTGGTCAGAAAACCTAGTAATCATAAATTTAAAAAAAAAGTAAAAAAAAAAAAAAAGAAAACCTAGTAATCAAAATATCAGCCAAAAAAAAGAAGAGCAAAAACATGGCCACTCATTCCTGGTTTAGCACACCTTTCATGACTGACAGCATGTGACTTTGCTCGCCCACACACCTCACATTCACACCATTATGTGTTGAAATATCACTGCATGGGTGGTTAAATGCTAATTAAAAAAAATAAAACAGCTTAGACAGTATTGAAGAACTGATGAACGTTTTATCCAAACCAGAAAAAACACAATTTAATAAATTGATAATTGATATTTTGGGGCTTATATACTAATATTTGGGTGTCTGCGTGGTGCATGTACCATTGGTGTGTGGACAAAGCCATTGTAGCAGCCAAGGCCAGGGAGGAGAGGCAACCTTTCACAGCAAACCTCAGGCCTTTGTGCTGGTCCAAATGACTCTGAAGCCTGCTCCATTAGCAATTCTTAGAGGGGAGGGACAACACAGCATCCTGTCACTGGGGGGTGCATTCATAAAATGCAAAGTTAAGATGGTAAACTAATCTGGACAAAAAGTTGCAGAGCCTATATATAACAGAATTGTGCCCGAATTACTTATAATGTAGAAATGAATCACCTGTTTTGTAATCCACATTTAAAGGTAAGGGAAACGGTTCTTCTCATTTCAAAGTTGCAGAAGAAAGTTAAATAACAGGTTAAGTGCAAAGAAGCCATCACAGATATCTTTGAAGTTCAAATGTGGGGACATCTTATAGTGGAATTTTGTAAAAGAGAACAAGTGGCCTTTGACAATGAACTAATGCGAGGACGACTATTTAAAGGCATCTGTGGATTATCTTTATGTCTCCTAAATCAGAATAACAACATCCTCAGTCTCATTCAGAGATCGCACAATTCTATAGTTAGAGGTAGCTGACTGCACAGTTCAAGGTTTGCCTCAGATGGTTGAATAATATAAAGTTGGACAAGTCATGCATCCCTGACCTTTGACCCTAGAAGCACCAGATGACCCATAAATCTATGGCCCCGGGGCTTTACGGCCCATTCCCCTGTCATAGCCACAACGACCTGAACAGCACCTCACACCTGGTCTGTACCTTCTCACCGCTATAAAAAGAGGAAAAAAACGCCCCATGCAGCGAGGCAGCAGAGGTGAGCAGCATGCCCTGACAATGACAGGTACAGAGTTGATGGTCATCAAAACCAATGCCCAACAATAAAGCTGCATTCTTCTCTGGTCAAAACACGTCCTCGAAGAAGGGGACCCATAAAACAAAGCATCTAGTCAAAGCCGAACGCTGTATCTTACAGTAAGCATGTAATCCCCATGTGAAACATTGTGTAAAGATGCACACTAGCATGGATTAAATTCTTAAGTAACCTGTTTAAAAAATATAAATTTAAGGACCAAGAAATGCCATAAATTAGGGTACCAAAGGAGGCAAAGGGAAGGTCAGTCTCTAACTCACCGTCATTGATGACCATTGTTAAGAACAGCTCTCACTGGTATGTGAGCTACCTTATAAAAAGTAGGCATTGTCAAGGTTTAAATGACTTGCCAATGGGTATTAGCAGGACACAGGCCCAAGAAAAGCCTCAGTTATAAAGGCCAATAAAAGCCTATCACTCTACTGTAACAACAATCCTTTTTACGCCCCGAAAGAGGGAGGAAAAGGTCAACTGGTGGAGCAGTCAGCGCATTGATATTGACTTAGCTAGATTGGCACTGACAAACTCAGGTCAGACAGTGGGCTGGTTAACCCTATAACCCTCACATAACCCCTTTTACTGTTTCACTCTGACACATTGGAGGCAGCTGAGGGCAAAACTTAGATCTAAGCTTAGTTTCTGACAGGAGACATTTGTAAAATATTAAGGAGAAATATATTCTCACTTGACCTCACTAAAGATCATGTGTTTCTCAAGGGCGCTGAATAGTAAAAATCTAAATGAAAAAAGGACAGGATTCAAGGTTTATTGGACTGAATTACTTCTGAACTTTTCAACTCTAAAATCTAATTTCTTCCCAAACAGCAACAAAAAAAGGTCACGTTCCTTAAATCCTGAGTCCATAACCAAGCTGTCTGTGTCTGATTATTAAATTACAGTATGTAATGCTTTTGTATAAAACCAATAACATGGTACTTGTTAAGTAGATGATGTCAGTTTGAATAGCTCTGATGTAATGGAGGCAATCTATGAACATATTACTTATGTACCTATTCATTTCTGCTTTAATTAATTTGCTGTAACCCTGTTGTGTCATGTATGATGTAATGTGACATGAATGTCCAGTTTCCATAGAGTAACCTGTAATACATGACATAACACATCTCTGCTGAACAAAGCCATGTGTCAGCACACTGGTTGTTTCTTCCCTTTATCAAAAGTACACCACTGTCTGCTTTGCCAAACATCGCAGCGATGTACGATTGGGACGGCTCATATTTCACCCTCAATTTGACACCCTCTCACCTAGTTGTAAAAGCCGAACTTCATTGGGAACAATGGGAAGTGGAGCGACAGAGCTCCTGGGGCTGTTAAAGGGAGGAAGCCCCTTTATTTGAGGACACTATAACTCAACAAAAGCCTGTGGCTGTCTACACACAGAGCAGGCCGAGGATGAATGGGCTGCTCTTACACTACTCACTTGCACTGACAAAAGCACTGGATCAGCAAAGGGCAACGCCTGTCATGTGTGGTCTCCATGGACAAACTGAGAATATAGATATACAATTACAAAACAGCCCTATAAACACCTTAAACCAATGAGTTCAACCAACAGGTGTCTGTTGTCACTATCATGTTTTATTTCTTCATTGAAACTTTAAAATTCAGTCAGGTTTTCCATGCCTTCAGTTCCATGCTATGTGATCACTCCTGTTGAAACAGCACCCTGTCAATGTCCGGGTTCAACCTTTTACGACTTCACTACATTTTTAGCTTATGACCTCACACAGAAACTCTAGCACACCACTTAAACCTCACACCTCACACATCTGGGCTTTTCTCCTCAACTTTCCTCACAGTTCAACAGTATATCCTTCTAGGCAAGAAAAGTATTTCCTGTGTTTCCAGCCCTGGGCTCAAACGGACACATGAATGAGACCGCCGTAACAAAACAGGCAATACTCGGGCATGAGTGCACGAGCAAGTCGCTGTAGAAGGAGAGGATGCTGGGTTTTTTTTTAAAGGAAGAGAAAGTTGGTAATTTCCACACGTGGAAGCATTTTCCTGAGCCGCACGGCTTCAAAAGGCAAACCATGGAATCCAACAATACTCTGAAACAGTTAAGAGCTGCTCAGTCAGGATCCCACTAATGATTAACATTCCTGGAGAAACACTCTGTTACAGTCTTTTTAGAGCATTCTAATTAAACACATGCTCCAGTGCCACAGCACAGAGGGAACTCTGACCACTGAGAGCGGGGATGCTTCTTTCTAGCTCTGCTTAATTGGACACAATTTAAGTCATTTAGGTGGTAGTAAAACAGCGGAAAGAGCAGAGGAGAGGCCCAATGATCTCCCCTGTAAGGCTCTCTGTTGCTCTGATGTTGACCCTTTCACCTCCTCATGTGACTCACATTGAAATGTACAGGAAAAAAATTCTAAATCTCCTCTCTTGTTTGACTTTGAGAATTTATCGAGGCTGGTCTTATATGTGTGTCTTTCAGAAAAGGACAACAAGGTTCCATGTTTGGAGGTCCTACATCTTGGGAGGCCCACTTTTATATGTGCATCTGTTTGCCACATTGAGTTGCTTTTCTCTGTGTTCTTTGTGGCTTCGACATATATTTTTTGACACTTGTGATATATTGTCTATAACGAATTGCTGAGACATGATCTTTTTGCACGGGATACCAGAATGATAGCATGTATTGGGAAACAAGTTGAGTAACTAAATGGTAACAATTTGACTTCTTCCACTGTTTAAGCAGTATGGTGACTTACGTAGATTGTTCCAAGACCGAGAATGGTCGGATGATTGAAACATTTGTCTTGTCACCTTTTTGCCCATGTTGTATTATGTAAGGTTCCTTTAAGAAAGTATAAACCATAGGGCATCCTGGTGGCTTAAAGGAGCAGTGTGTAGGATTTAGGGGGATCAATTGGCAGAATATAATATTTAATTAAGTATATTATATTAAGTATATTATAGTATATTATATGTAATTATAATTACGTTTTCATTAGTGTATAGCATCTGAACAATGAATCGTCATATCTACATAGGGAGCAAGTCCTCTTCCATGGCACCTGACATTTTGCACTGCAATTTTTCTACAGTAGCCCAGAACAGACAGACCAAACACAAAAGATTATCTAAAGATGGTCTTTAGAGTTTACCCGCTACCTAAAGGACACCGTAGGTTACTACATGCTTGGAAAGGGAGCGATAAGGGAAGGGGTATACGGTTTGTTGCAATCTGCAACCTCACCGCTAGATGCCACTAAATCCTACAAACTGGTCCTTTAAATGTTTAAAGCGCTGACCATGTAATCGCAACCTGACTTGACTCTTACCGGGGATCTTGCATGTTATTGCATACAATTTCTCACATTTCTCACCCCTCATTTCCTTTCCGCTCTCTTCTATCTACTTCTTTTATTCTTATGTAAGATAACAAGGCCAGGAATTGCTGTGACATTAACAACTTGAGTTGATGGCCTGCCATGACTGAATGAATAATACTGCTGGCAAAACACACTGAATTGTATAATAATATTTACAAAGGAACTATATTTAATGTGAATCGATACCATCATACCAGATCCAAGAGCACACAAGCTTGCCTGTGGACAAAAGAATACATGAGTAAGCTGAGTGTGCATTTTATGTGTGTGTGTGTGTGTGTGTGTGTGTGTGTGTGTGTGTATGTGTGTGTGTGTGTATTCAAGTAAGAGCCAATCTGAATCCCTCAGGAGGCCTCACTCAGTTTAGCAGATATACAGGCCAGACATGGGGTCATTAGTGCCTGGGATCTGTGTGTGAGTGTGTATGCATGTCTGTGTGTGTGTGTGTGTGTGTGTGTGTGTGTGTGTGTGTGTGTGTGTTGGCACAATATATGTGTGCAATGGAAAAAAGGGCACAACTGGCTGCCTTATCACCCCCCAATTAAAGATACCAGTCCCGCAGAGCAAAGCTTATTCTTAGTAACCTCACATGTAATACGCCTGTTTCTGTCAGCATCAGTGTGTTATTTTTGGAGCTGCTAATACTGAGGTCACTAATGACACCAAACCATTTTTAGCATCATGGGCCAGCATAAAGGAACATGTGACAGAGTGAGCATACACGCTGTGTGTGTTTTAAAAAATAACAACCCTTTCCACATAATCCGAGATGCCTTTTCTTCAAGTTTTTATTCCTTTCCAACATCATAAAACATTCTCCCTGAATGGTCAAGTGTGTGTGTGTGTGTGTTTGGACCGAATGCACACCCACACAGATGTACACATCTGGTGAGCCACTGCTCTTGTTTTCTTTGGGAGCCCAGCCCCGAACAGGAAGACAGTGTGAGCATAGCAAACAAAAGCCTGGCTCTTTGAACCGGCCTCTCACCAGGAGCTGCCGTCAGGTTGTTGTGGCCAAACGAACTGTTTCTGTGTCAGCTCAGTGGGCCCATTGTGGGCCTCAGGCTGCTGCTCTGCAAGACATGTCCTCAGTTGGCCTTTGTCAATATTGACCCATCTGTATGTCATCCTACAACCTCGGCCTTTACTGTGATGTATTTCCAACTGATACTAATACATTCCCTCTGTGTAAAGAGATGAATTAGATTATAAAGTAGTAAATGCTAATCAGGACTCCTGCAATAGTAAACTTAATAATAGCAGTGAAAACATGCAGTAAATATGAGAGAGTGGAGGTGGTAGAAAACTTTGACAGTCCCTTGACCTCAATGTCGCAAACCAATTTAGGTCACAAATGCATTTAAAAATTGCATTTGAATATGATTTTTGATAAATAATAATAACAGAAAAGTAATGCTCTTTATAAATGCCTGATAGGAAGTCATTCAAAATTAGACTTCCCATTTTAATTTTGGTTGCAATGTAAAATTAGGAAAATATATTTATGTTCTGGCCTTGCACACCTTGAATGTTTGCTGTTTGACACTTGTTTTTACTTAATTTATAAATGCCAGCATTAGCTGATTTTGAGGCAAAACTAATGGACTGGAGGACTGCATTCTTATATCTTATATCTGGCCTCCCTTCTTTGCATGATATTACTTTCGCTGTATCCCAACCATTGTAAAGACAAGCGCATTAAAGTATGCATAATATAGATGGACTTGCAGTAGGTCAAACATTGTTTTGAGCAATTAGTAAGCCTGATCGTGCCAGCAGTTGTTATACATTTCCTGTCCGCTTCACTTCAGAACCTGTTCTCGATATCCAACCCTGTCAAGGTGCAACACTTCTGGAGCTAAACTAATTTAATGCTTGAGATGAAATGGGAAGGGGGTCTCATGTTTCACTATGAATGTAAAGCATGTGCTGTGGTACATACAGTATCTGGTGATATACAGAGCACTTGCTATTCTTGGATGTAAGATCCCATTAAGGAATTATCTTTGAATTAGCCCACATGAAAAACTCCTCCATTAAAAAGAAAAGGAAGAAGAAGCAGCAGTTTAAATCTTTTCCAGAGAGAGCCGGAAGGGAATAAGGTATTGATGTATTGCTTTGTGATCTTTTTAATCTTCTTAAGATGTATTTTAGGAGTTATTCAAATTGGTTCTTACGATTAAATCCAGCATTGTGTGTTTGTGAATATGGCCAATCTCTTGTGTGCATACATTTCTCTCCAAACCTAAATAATGGCATCATAAAATATGACAGGATTAAAGTTTTAATGAGGAAATGTTCTGAGAGGAATATTCTGGCAGACATCCAGCAACTGTCCCCACTGTCTGAAACTGTAAACTCTAACCTTTCCCAAAAATCTCCAAATACCTTTGTTGTCAGTCCAAAAACCTCTTGCCCTGCAGAGTCCATTTTTAAACCCTGATGACCTTTTCTATATCATCCACGCTTACTGACTTCACCCCTGTGACAATGCCAACAGGAAAGGAGGAACAAGAGCCACAAGAAGAGGAAGGGTGTGTGTGTGTGTGTTTTGCATATTTCCAGCAGTGGGTCCGGAAAGCTTTAACTGAATCCCCTGTTGTGTGCTGGGGAAATGAGCTGGGCTTTTTAATGACTATCTCAGGGTAATATGTTTTCTTTTGCTTCTAACCCTTGATGCTGTGATTGCTTGGATGGATCCCTATAGATGTGGAGGTCAGAGGAGAAAACACACCCTCCTGCAGTCGGCCATGTCTGTGTCAGATGAACTTTCCAAAACTCCATCTGACATTTGGCATCCTTACATCTGTTGTTCCCCCTTATTAAGGACAGACATGTCGATAATAACCATCTTTGTAGCGCTGCACCATAGTTATCATGCAGTATCCAGAGCTGAGCATCATGCCTATACATGGTGGTGGTGATAATAAAATACGTGTGTCAAATATGACTTTCATCATAGTGGTGGTCTGATGGTTAGTCCCGCAATTATGCCATGTGGTTACCAGAGATCTGCTGGAGCATTAAACTCCAGTGTGAGAGCCAAACCCATTTTCCTCTAACATCATCCTGCATCTCCTAATAAACAGAGTTGTGCCTGGAAGCGCTAAATCACTAGCTACCTTTAATCACTTTAGAATAATGCTTAGCATGTGGATCCAATGTGTGCCACTGCTGCAGGCGCTGAGTCTCATATATGATGCCGTTTGAAAGTTACAGGAGGGAGAATTTTACAGCACGGCACAGACAGCAGCATCCACAGTGGTTATCCTAATCTCTACAACAGCAGTGTAACAGTGCCCTAAATGTGACCATCCAGGCCACCGTCCATTCAGCCGAGACCAGTGACCACAGATTCAGGGACCACCAGCGTTTAAACAAGCCATATTTCATACAGCCTCCTGCCAACCTACCACAAACAGTTTACAGTGTCAATGCGCTCTGCTCTCTGGAGTTTGTCTATGGCAACCTGACTCTATGCCACATCTCCCCATCCAGAGGCTTGAAAGACTGGCGTCCTCTGACAGCTCCTCACAACACACAGCCCTGTCCCAGTCTGCTTTTAGTCCTGCTGTAGTGAGCTGGACCACGTCTGGGGATAAAAGGCTGCCAGAGTGTTTGGCTTGCAGGCGATTTACATGGACGCAAAGGTGATTCATTCTAGCTTTGCACAAACAAACCTCTGTGTACATTTCACTGGTACTGGGCTTTTAAATCAACAGTGGGAAACATATACAAATGGGAACTGGGACTTACATTCTGCTCATTCACACTCAGCTGGGTGTCTGTCTGTAGGTGTCAGAGAGTGTATGCGCGTGGCAGCCATACACACATATAGGTGACCACTTTGTCTCTGTCCATCTGCTTCTTTCGGACACACGCACGCACACATGCACGCACGCACAAACACACGCACACACACACACACACACACACACACACACACACACGCCACAACATGCCCCACTGTTTATGTGAGACTGGCTTCATGTCTGCGATTTGTCTCCACCTCCACCACTCTTGCTGTGCACTAATGCGAAGGCACACAAGTGTACTAATGTTTTAGCTAGGTCCTATAGTCGAAATGTACATTATGAGGTGCTCATACAAAAAACAGGCCTTTTCTGCTGCAGAGTCCTACATCCTCTATGCACTTTGGTACTCAAATAAACTATCAACATATTCCACATTTATTAAGCGAGCACTCATAAACATCCAGTTGGCAGAGGAGGATCAGGAATGGTTTCTTTATGCTCTGTCCAAGAAAATGTATAAGGCCAGCTATTTTATTTCCTTGCGTTCTTGTGTTCACACACAAATTTATAACAATATGATTTTAAAGTCTTTTGATTCTATTAATGGTACCTTTGATTCAATTTGGGGCTTTGGAAATGAAATGTGAACAAGTGCAGTGTGACATGTGGAGCTGCTCCAAAAACACCACGTGTAAATCATTTCGTCTATAAATAACTTAATATTCACAGAGAATTCTCACCTCCAGCAGATCATTGAAAGTAAGACCTAGGCTCACGTCTCCCCTAAAACAATCCTTTCCTGCTAGATCATCTACGTATCTGCAGCTGTGAAGCATGAGACCCAGATTTGAGCAGATATACACTATGTTGATACATCCAATAACAGTTTAGAATATGTATGACAACACAGAACTTTTATTTCTGCATTAGAAGCTGGGTCTCAGATATAGGCCATCATTTTGTATGTCAGTACTTACAATGGCTTGTGTTGAACAGCTGTCTTTAGCTTACACAAAACCTCAAAAGTGTTTTTGTTTACTCTTATTTCGATAAATATGTGAAGTAGTTCAGGTTGTAAAGGCAATACTACTGATGAGTTTCTGTGACTCCTTGGCAGTGAAGGCGTCAACCTTTATTCTAGCCACTAGGTGACACCACCCCCTTGGTTCTGTGCTCTGTCCTCTCTGTACCTCTGTCCACAACACTCACACTCACTCAGAGTATTTCTTTCTGTATCCTCTTCCTTTACTGGCCAGGGAAAAATAAATACCTCTGATAGGATGGTTAAAAGTGCTTCAATCATGGATGGAAGTGACCACGTTTCAAAACACCTTCTGGTGCAATTACAGCAACAATTTTGACCTGGTGGATTACACTTTGAAATGGAATTGCTGACATTGTGCAGAACCTGCAGTTCCTCCTTTTTACTCTCAACGTGCTCCAAGGTATAATTTAATATATTTTAATCCATTTTACTTGTGTAGTCCTACAATACCTCAAATCAAATCACTTCCACAAGCTATCCCCGTGTCCAAATAAAGACCATGGCATTTCCTGAGTCTGTCCTCTCACCTAGCTGTCAGGCTTCAGAATTGTTCTGGGATCAGCAGTGATCTGTTTTTGTCAGCTGTGGTCATAGTGGCAGATTTTAGGCCAGTCTGACTTTGTTTTTTTGTGCTTGGTCTGAGCCAAGTGGGTCTGTCATTCTGTCAGACCCCAAGAGGGCATGCACGGGACTTAATGGTTTAAAGTGATGTTTACCGTGTTCCTATGAGAGCAAAATATTTTCTTAGACTGCCTTGGTTAAATATAACAGTAACTGCTCTCCTGTGCCTTGTAGGTTTAGCACTGTCTGTCACAGCTGAGAATGGAAATGTTTGAAACTTGAGGGTGTGTCATTGTTCTCCAAAGAAAACTTTATGGCATGTTTAGCTCTGCGCAAGGTCCACAAGGAGTGATGAATTCACTCAAGCAGCATGCAGGGTTCTTTTTATTTAAAGAGCTGACTGCACTGCAAACATGCCCTCCTAATAAATCCTCTATGCTCATGCTCAGTTAAATTTTTCTTTAGATTTTTATCAAGAAACAATGCAGAAAAGTGCAGATCACACACATCAGGGGGATAAAACCTGACACAAGAAATGTCTCTAGAAGTTGATTTCTAGTTCAAACAAGTTGCTAGATGTATTCACTTACTTTAATAAAAAAATGTCAGTTCTGAATCTAGATTAAAAGGCTCGTCAGAATGGGTATTTTTTTTTGCAGCTAGTGCAATTTTTTGGTCAAGCCATTCCTTATGCATCATGGTTGGACTTACAGAAAATGAGAGTGACTTCTCATACTGTAGCCTATGTGGCCAGGGTTCTTGACCACATTCTCCCTCACTCAACAGCACTCTTGACAGCTATGGAGCCTTGCAGTGGCGTACAAGCGGCGGTCACGAAGTGCCGAGCAGTCGTCACCAAAGTGACAGGCGACAGCTGAGTCCATACATCTGGAGGCCCGGGGGACTCCACATTTCCACCCGTCTCTGACCCAAGCTTTTTCAGCGTCAGAGAAATGAGGTTAACATGCAGGGAAAGTGAAATGGTGCTGCGTAAAAGCACAAAGGATTGTAAAATGAAAGCCAGTGTGATGACTTTTGGGGGCTGACACAATTAGCCTCTATATAGCATCAGTTGCAACTGATGGAAGTTTTGCTGTTTTATCTAGGCTACTATATATTGTTGAAAGCGCTTTGTTTTATTTATCAAAACCACAACTATGAGGTTGACATTTTCTTCACCACTACGTAATACTTGAAAATAAAGTGACTACAAACAAATCAAAATACAGATTGGTGCAACGTAGTGAAATTATTTTAAAAGCGGCACAGACTTCTGAAATAAAGTCAAAAAATGACTACTCACAAAATACTCACCCCCAAAGCGTTTAGCCGCAGTGAACCGAGTATCCAGAACCAATATTCCTGAAGTGAGAAAAACGATTCACGCTGCGTCTCATTGGCATAAGATGAAAAGTCCAGAGAGGGTGCACCACTGTGCCGCAAAGCTGAACACAGAGCTGTGCAAAGCGATAAGCTTAAACTCCAGATACTGGCTGCATTGGAGAGGAGCGCTGAAGGAGCCTGGTCTGACTTCACCCGCTGTCACCACATCTCAGTCATTACAGCGGCGCACGGTGCGCTATGGTGTTCCTCTCGACGGTCACAGTGGAATGACATTAGCGTTGCTCCCTGCCTATTGGCTTAAACAAGCAGCCCCCACCAATCCTGGTGAGACGGACCAGTCTGGAGCTCAGTGGACAAATGCTCCTGTGAGTTTAACTCCTGCTGCTACAGCGGGGAGTTCCAGAAGTGTTTGCGTAATTTAAGTGCTTTAAAACTACTAAGTGAGTTAATCTTCTTCTGTTGCCTTTACCTAAAGGCTGCCCTTACCTTTATATGAACTTTTGCCTTTATCAATGCTATATATAAACCAATAAAACTTTGTGAACTTTAAAATGTAATGTTTCTCTGTTTTAAATATTAACAACTCCACTAATTCATGTTCAAAAAAAGACTTCATGTGCAAAAACTTTGTTACCAGGTATAGAAATATGATCTTTTTTTGCAAACCTATTTGTCCCTAATGCCGCCAATATGAAATGTTACATTGTTTTACAATGTGCTTTATGTTCTTCCACACAGACTGTGTAACACTACTCCTATTTACAGTGTGCCATGAAAGGTAAGCTTATATGCTTATACTGAAAAGAGGCTATGGCCTAGCTGTCTATTGAGTTAGACAAAATGTTCTGGGGTGATCAAAGAAATGAAGAGAAAGGCCACCGCCCATAAATCAGTGCATGAGCACAATGCAATTGTAAAGATTCAGGTTTGTGGCGCATTCAAAGTCACGCAAAAGGTTGTTTTCTGTAGATTTCATTTTGCTTGCAGAATCAGCCCACTGTTTTCATTCATTTTATGGCACCATTGCAGTCATGTGTGCTAACCACATGTCAGGTTGTCAGAACATGACAACTTAAATACAACTAAGATAAGATTTTTGACTTGTGGACCTTTAGAGAGTTCTCTGACCTCCTGTGACCCAGATAAGGCCTTTCCATGACATCAAGAGTGACACTGTGCCCCCAAACAACTCAACCAAATCTGGATCTTTTGTCGTTTCTGAAATCAAGATCTGAAGGTGTCTTTGGAATTCTGCCGTCTCTAAAACATGACTGCTGAAACATGAAACATAAATGTGACAAATGCATCCATTTAATTGCGTGCCCTTTGACTTTCATGGCTCTCTCTCTCACTGGAGCAGACGCTACATCTCTGACTGACCTCGGTTACGACCCAGTGACCGTCACATAGATCTGAGTGCGTGAATGCATCTTAAGTGAAAACAGCTTTAGCAAGCTCAAACCTGTCAGTCATTCTCTACACAGCCCTGGCATTCAGCAATGGAACATATTGTCGAGTCCAGATGGATATAAGCTACTATTTGTTATTGCACTTCACTGCAACCGCTCACTGTGCATCTTCTTTATCAGAGCTGCAGATATGAAGATGATTTATAGAATTGAAGCTAACCTGAATGAGGTATCACATGAGTGGTACCTCATTTAACCAATCACATCACACAGGACGGGTAATCGGTCACAAAGAACTAAGAGAACTAATAATAATAATAATAATAATAATAATAACAATAATAATACATTTATTTTATATAGCGCTTTAAAAGGTACTCAAAGGCACTTTTCAAAGTAAAAACAAAGAAAAACAATAACAAGATCGTATACATCTTAATGTATAAAAACAAGACCTACATTAATCTAACCATAAAATATTTTTCTTTTTTGTCTTTGTCATTTTAGCATCAGAGCTAATAGTTTTTTATGTACTTATATATATATATATATAGATATAGATATATATATATATATAGATATAGATATATTTCACCTAAATTCATTTATTTCAAAACTACACTGATAAGTCTAACTAGGATAGAATATGCCAAAAATATCCCTGCTAGCATTATCTTGAACATAAGTTACAGCACAACATCTGAAAGGAGGACAGTTCTAAAATTAGTTGTGTATGTCAGGTTTCTGTTAACACAGCACTGAAGCAAATAGATATCATTTCAAGCCACTGATTATTTTGTGAAGCCATTTTGCCTTAAACCAGAATGTTCAACTGGCTCGACCTGAATGTTAAACCTCTCTCGATCACTTATCTTGTCTCTTTTCAGAGCTTATCTCCAGCTTATCTAATGGGATATTTATGGTGGCGTTGGAAAAAAACAACTGACCAGCATCACTTACATGACTTACATGACCCATAAAGATGCTTGGCATACTTTCCAGCATATCTCTCGTTAATATGTGGCATGTGACTTTACCCCCATGATTTTTAATAACATAGAACTTGATTCTGATTGCTGTGTGTCAAATGTAATCCTGTTGAATTGCTGAGCATAAGTGCCTCACTTGGTCAACAAACCAATATATGTTTTTCCCTGTCACAGCTGTTTTGTATTTGTCGTGCTGTGTGACAGAGCACCAGTGAATGTGTTGGTTAAATTGCTGAACCCTCTAACAAGATTTAGGAGCTTAAGGCACTGAAACCCCTGAAACAGTAGCTCACCAACAAATCTGCTTTAATTACAGAAGATGATGATTTTCTTCTTTATAAGTGCTATTTACTGTTTGCATGTAGATCCATGTAAGGGTGCAATGACTTGACAATTTTCTTTGTCTTTCTTTGCACTCTTCTGTCTCTGCCTGCAGAACATTTGTCCTTCAATTGAAGCTCTTCATATTAATTATTGAAAGAAAATCCCTAATGTGAACCGATGTGTTTTTCAGCTGTACAGAAACAGTAATGGAGCATTTTTCAAAGTCAGACCACTGACTTGGAGACCCTGTTTTACAAGCTTGTGGGAATTCTGCATTCAGCTTAGGTAATTCCCATCTGCATCTATATTTTACACTCAGGAAGAGTAATTGCATCCAGTTAAGTGGTAAACAGTGGCATACATTCAAGAACACAAGTTTCAGTTAGTGATATTTGGCCTAAAATTACAATAATTAGGCTGTCTAAGAGATACAAGTCTCTATTTAACACCTCAAGCCACCAACAGTAATGCAGTTATAACCTTGGTTGCCAAGTTGAGTTAGTGTGGTCCTAATCAAGTGGCTTGCTCTGCCTTCCATGTTTGCTCTACTTTTTATGTGTGGCTGTATGTTTGCTTGAGCCCAGGGTGAGTGAATATGAAGCTGCGTGTGTAAACTAATTTTGCTGAAACAGTTTGATGCAAGTTATGACTTCCTCTAACCTGCTGGGGTATTAGCATAGTGGAATATATTATATTAAGAGATAGGGATGGAAATGTGTCTACCCCAGAAACATATTCCATACACATATTTCATTCCAATCAAGAAAGATATGAGGTAATTGCTTGTTGCTGGAATAAATCCACATTGAGTCACATTCAAACAATTTGGGAGGGGATTATTTTTTTCTCAAAGAGATCTTGTTTCTTTGAGTTTAGAAAGGAAATCTCCAGTCCAAACAGGAAAACAAACAAACAAGTGACTGGGACAGAGGCTGGAAGGCAAACCAAGGCGGGACCAGTCGACAGAGCAGCTGGACCTCTTGACCAGTCACCTGGCTGCTGTCCATACTCAAACACTGGTGACCAATTAGGGACCACTGGTCACCCCAGAGCCCAAAAGGCCCAGCTTTACTCAGTCTGTTGACCGGTTTGTTGTTGGACAGCTTGTCACAGATTGACAAATGGGATCACATTACTAAAACAAACAAGTTAATGCATGAGCTGGAGATAAAGCGCACCAGTCAGACCCTGATTGGTTTCCACTGTTTCTGTAGAATCCTATAGAGAATGGCAGTAATAGACTCCATAGTCTAAATGAGCTGCTAGAAGAACAATAGGCTGTTGGCATTCTGTTTGGCTTGCTGATGAAGCACTCTGTAAATACCAGACAATTATAATTGATATGTTACACTTTAGCCTGTGTTGCCTCTAATTGGCTCTTGCTCAAGTTCTCCTAAAATAACTACAAACACTCACTGAAACAAGAGAAGGCTTGTTGAATTATTTAACCATTTGGTAGATGCTTTAATTTGGCCAGAGCACATGCATAATCTGTCCCCTGGGCAAACAGCTAACCTGACTAACCTGGCCAAGAAATAGTCTGGCACATAACCTTCTGGAAACCTGAAAACTCTAGTTTTTTGTACGGATTAAAGAAACACAATTTAACACATAAGTTAGTGAGCTTTGAAGTGTTGGTAGTTGTATTTTGTTACCTTTATACAGTGCAGGCTAGCTGTTTCCCCTGGCTCCAGCCATGAGAGTGGAATCAATTGTCTCATCTTGAAAAGAAAGTAAATAAGTGTATTTCCCAAAATGCCAAACTATTCATTAGTTCATTCAGTTATGTTCTGCCTATTGAGGTTACACAACAACACATGAAATGTTATTTCACTTTGGGTTGGAGAGGCACCTTTCAGCAGTTATTCAAAGTTAATGTATTTTCCTGCTATTGTATCCGCCATCTGCAATCATACCTCTACTTTTCTCCCCAACAATCATTTCAATAGAGGTTCCACTCTTTGATTTAGATGTATCCCGAAGGAGGTTTATATATGCAATAATCCTGCTCACTGAAATGTATATTGTTTAACAGAGTAATATTTTCACCTTAAAATAAGGCTTGGGATGACCAAATTATTATGATAAAATAACTGTTCTACTGGTTTTGCATACAAAACTAGGCACCTTTACAGATGTTTATATGTCATACAACCATCCAAACCCTATTAAAGGCTGCCCAGAGGTGGTGCTTCTGCAAAATATGACTTTGATCTTTGGCCAATTTGTGGGGCCTTATTTTATGTGATTTCAGCAGGGAATGTGCACGTGGAGAGTCTGAGTGATTGCACTAGCTGACGTACACAATGCTCTCCCAGTCTGAGGCAAGCTGATTGAGGAAGGTTTGTGGGCCTCCAGGCAGGAAGACCAGGGAGCTGGGTGAAAGACAAACACTGAGAGGGTTTGACCAAGCCATGCCCCCAAACAGATCTGAATTTAACGTATTATCATCCCTTCTCTACCAGTTCAGTTTGCATCTTTGTTCGTGTGGGCCAGCTTCCCTGCTAAATTTTTCACACCCCTCTAGATGTTATGGCTCAAACATAAATTGTCATAGGATCAGACCCTGATGTCAGCTGAGTTCCGTTGCTTTTTTTTTTCCAACTGTGTGTCCGCCCTCAGCCTTTCATTCTTATCCCAGATACTGCAATGCTTCTGCTATTAATTCCCCAGCTGTGGATTGAAGCTCCTTTAGGCATGCTGCATTCCCCAGGCCGTCCTTCTGTCGCCTGTGAGATACCGCAGAGCACACAACCTGCACTACTATTAAGATTCCTTATGTTACCCAGATAAGGGACATAAGAGGACCTCTGCTTTCCCTCTGCCTCTACTTTCTTCTTGTCTCTATAATGTCTTCCTTCCTTCCTCTTTCCCCGTCTTCACTAAGGACTCTTGATGCTCCTGTATTTGCTCAATCTCTCCCTCCCTGTCTGAGTTTTCAGACCTCATCCAATCATAACTAGCACACTGGCTCCAGTGTTTGGTTTCTGAATCACTGTTGGTGGCTCTTTGACACTCTGCTTTTCTGGAACTCCAGACTGCAACCAACACCTCCTGAGGGATATCTCTCCCAGCAGTTATCCCCTTTTTAAAAGAACTTGGGAAGACTGACATTATACTCCAGGCAGTTTTTCATGTATAGATATACCCAGAGTGTGTGATTGCATGATTGCAACTCCAGGAGAGAAACTGATGAAGAAATTGACACCTTTATACACTTAACACAAGCTTGAGAATTGCTGTGGTTGAGAGATGTCGCCTGGAAGCTATTGGTATAATTTCTTACCCCGCATATATAATCCCTTTTCAGCATTATCCTGTCTTTACTTGGCGATGAGAACCATTTGCAAAGGTCCGACCCAGTGGATAGTGTACTGTACATTTTCAACTGCAATCCTGTGCCGCTTTCAGCGGCACTAGGCTGTAATTTAATGTGTGCCTGTGGAATTCAACATCAGGTCATATTGCTTCAGTAAAGTACCATCAACAGCTCTGTTCCGCCACAAAAAATACATTAACAAAATGAGGTCAGCCGCACTTCTGGGCGACTCTTTAAGTACCACACATTAGTTTTTACAGACTTGTTTGAAGCTGAAAAAGGCCAGATAACAAGATTTACAGCCCTGGTTCTAGTATCAGCACTAGCAGACATAGGTTTCTGCATTTTACTTCAACTTGTGACACCGTGATCGTGGAATTTGCTCTGATGAAACGTGTCTTTCCATGCAAGGCTTTTTCATGTTCTTGTAGATCAGTTATCCTAAGGATCATCAACCTGGGGCTGCGCCAGCACAACTCTGTCTGCACCTCTGCAGGACTGACAGGCTGATGGGGGAATGTTTTTTTGGAGGGTGGGGGTTTACTTGGAAAGGTAGTCTGAGGGTAGCAGCCTCTCAGAGGAATCGGCCCCATTCCCTAAATTCCTTGCTCGACAACCTGCTTTGGAGGTACATGTTTCAAATGGAGATGCTTGTTTGTCCAGCAACAGCTTTTCTGCAACTCTGGAAAAGTCAGGGCCCCTGTGCTGCACCCCTTTCCACAATCACTTAAACTCTCCTTTCTCCCTCTCGTCATCCCTCCTTCCCTCCTTCCAACCCTCTGTCCCGTGGAAATGCGCCATTGACAGATCTTTATCAGCAGCCCCATCCCTGCTCGGGCTCGCCGCTTGCCTTTGTTTTATTTCACCGACCAAGCGCTGAGCCAGGATGAGGGATTTGTGTGCGCTTCCCTCTGCAGCTCTGCAGCCCTAATGTGAAACTGGTGTATTTGTGGTCGTGACAATCCTTTTCCACTCTATGCATGTTGCTCTGGATGATAATAACATGGGTCTGTGCCTGGGGGACAATGCAGTGTGGTCAGGGTCAGCCGCAGATGGTTGTGCCTGTGGAGGATATAAACAGCGGAAATGTCAAAACATCCCTCGGACAAGTAAAAGGAGAGGGAGCAAAATACTGAAAAAGTGAAAAACAGAAAGGGGGTATAAAGTATGCCAATGAACAAAAGTTAAATAGAGATTGAAACAGCCATTACAAAGACTCTAAATATAGACAACATGTAGAAGACATGTGGAACTGACCGTTTGTCCTTGTTGGTGTGATTATATGGTAATGGTGAATGGAAAGTATGTTGAGCAGTATATAAAACACAAGGCTGTGGGCAGGAGGTGTCGCCTTTCATCCCCCTGGGCTGGGGACAAACTGAGGCTGGGGTTGGATGAGTCTCCAGAGAGGACCAATTCCACACAGACACTCCAAAACTACACTACATTACCCAGAAATCATGGCCACCCAGGCTTCTAAAAGGTAGAAAGGACAGTGAAAACTAAGTGTTTCAGTTTCTCTGCTCTTTCAATTGGCAGCAATATGACACCATATGTGAAGCCAACTGCTTGTGATTTTTTTCTAGTCCTTTTCACATCATGCTGTTTGTTAATATCTCTTCATTCATTTCACTCAGTTTCTCCTGTGTGTAAATTGTTAATAATATTATCTGAACACCAAAATAGGCCCAAATAAGTCACCTAAAGGACAGTTGTGTTTTTTACAATCTCTCAAGAGACTCATCACAGGATGTCACTTGTCATGAAAACGTATACACGGGTTGTTTTACGCATTTGAACAAACAAAATGTTAGGACTATTACTTCTGTTCCCAGAAGGAGAGGACCGAGGTACAACACATATAGTATTGGATATCACGCCCCCGCGTGGCATGAGTGAAGACACCTCTATTCACGCCTATAAGGCAGATGATCAGTCATCCTTCAGTTCAATGGCCGCTCTTCACCGAGCCCAGCTGCTAGTGGGGCAACCTAGTGTTGTACCTCGTTCCTCTCCTTCAGGGAACAGAAGTTATAGTCATAACATTTTGTTCCCTTTCAGTCGATTCACTCGGTACAACACATATAGTATTGGACATGTATTCACGCCCCACAGAGCAGCCACCAAAACAGAGTCAAACCTACAGCACTCTAGTGCATTGCAGGCCGGCAGAAAGAACAGAGTGAGCCACCGAAGGGGCAGTCACATCCTAACGATAGAACCAAACAAAAGTGTGCGGTGATGACCAGCTGGCTGCAGCACAGATGTTATTTACAGATTCCCCTTTAAACAAAGCCCATGATGTTGCTATATCCCTGGTTGAATGTGCCCTCACACCGTGAGGCAACGGACGACCGTTGTACGCTAGGGAGATGGCCTCCACAATCCAGTGAGAAAGCCGCTGTTTAGACCAGGCTCTAGCCCTGGCTGGATTAGCAAAACAGAAAAACACCCGGCTCACACAAACGCACACCCTGTGTGCGGTCTATGTAGGTGCGTAGTACACGCTGACTGCACCTACATAGACTGCACCTACATAGACCGCACCCAGGGTGCATGCAACCTCCTCTGCTCCTCGGATGAAAATTGAGGAAGACAGAAGCTCAAAAGTTCAAAGAACATAGAGCAAATACGCCGCATTCGGTCGTAACGTAACTTTGGAACCATCCAAAGTGAACTGGGTACAAGAGGGATGCACAAATAAAGCTTGAAGGTCGCCTACGCACTTTGCATAGGTCAAATTGTAATTTCCCCACTGGGGATCAATACAAATTAAAAATTAAAAATTAAAAATTAAAAATTAAAAATTAAAAATTAAAAATTAAAAATTAAAAATTAAAAAATTAAAAATTAAAAATTAAAAATGTAAGCAATATGACACCATATGTAAAAATTAAAAATTAAAAATTAAAAAATTACAATTTTTAAACGTAACCACAGGCCTCAGCCGTCGGACTCCCTTTAAGAAACGCATAACGAGAGGGTGGGCGCCTGGTGTCACTGCCTCTGCACGGATGAATCACCTCCCCTGCTGGTTGGGAGAGGAGGTCCCTGTTGAGAGGAAGCTGTCAGGGCCTCGCCGCCAGCATACTGATTATTTCGGTGTACCACGACTTCGCTGGCCACCGAGGGGCCACCAGGATCAGGGACAGGCCCTGCTGGCTCCAGAACCAACAGTATCATTTCCACCGGGGGAAATGCATGCGTGTTGGGCCATGGATGCGCTAGGCTCACTTTGGTCCGTTATGGAAAAGAATAGAGGACAGTGGGTATTTGCTCCAGAAGCAAAGAGGTCCACTTCCGCCTGGCCAAAACGTTTCCATATTTGAGCCACCACCACTGGGTGCAATCTCCGCTCTCTCACAAGCGGTCCCCCCCTGGGTGAAGGTCTGCCGACAGGTTCAGGCAGCATGGGATATGAGTGGCTCTGAAAGACAGAAAATGCACACTGCACCATAGAGAGCGAGACCGTTTTAACAGGGGAAGTGAACGGGTCCCTCCCTGGAAACCACCGTCGTATTGTCCGTCCTGTTTTAAACATGCTGGCCTGTCAGAAGCCAAAAATGTTGCTCCAGGTGGTTGATATGGAGTTTGCTTTGTATTGGTTTCCAGACCCCTCTTACTGCTGCACCATTGCACAGAGCCCCCCACCCCCTCAGAGAGGCATCTGTAGACACCAACTTGCAAAAAGACACCCTCCCTATAGGGGAGCCCTGGTGTAGTAGACCGGGCTCCCTCCAAGGAAGGAGAGCCGACATGCAAGATGGAGCTATCGTCAGACATGTATAAAGTACTACAGGCCCATACTTGAGTACGAGTACAAGTGCTCTATCAAAAAGTGACTTGAGTAGAAGTTGAAGTGCTCTTTAAGCACCACACGTAAGTAGAAGTACTAAAGTATTCAACATTTTTTGTACTTAAGTATTGCAAGTAGTTTATTTTAAGTACTGAAAGTAAAAGTACAAGTATTGCGTTATGTAGTTATTAAAGAAAGCAGTCAAAAGTTTGAATATCATATTGTTTATATTATGTGAAATGTTTAGCCAAGGTTGTAGCCAAAGGAATTAACAAATATTAATTAAATATTATATTAAAAATAACAAATATTAACAAATACTGAAATAAAATGTACAATTATCACACTGTGCAAGTAAAATGAACATCCTCACCAGCACAGTAACGATTAAAGCCCCAAAAAACGTATAACACACTAGCTAGTAAGATGTGTGATGAACAGGAAAGTTAGCAAGCTACCAAAATACAGATAAACTAGCAGCTTCACATCCCAGGGTAAAACGGTTAACATTCAGTACTCATGGCAGACTGAAACAACTCAGTAATAGCTTAACAATAGCTAAATAGAAAGAGTACAAACTTACATCGTCTCTGACTTCTGAACAGGCGACCGTAATAAAAAGAAACATGAAGCGATCTTAGGGATTTCTTACGTAACTAACGTAGCCGTAACGACACACACTGTAACCTACACAGTCTCCGTAGCGTGAGGAATTCACAACAGTAACGAGTAACGATGCAGCACATAAAAAATGTATCACCGTAAAAGTATTAAACTCATCGAAAAAATGTACTCAAGTAAAAGTGGAAGTAGGAGAACAAAATAATACTCCAGTAGAGTACAGCTACAGCCTTTTAGTACTTAAGTACAGTAGTGAAGTAGTTCTACTTCGTTACTATACATCTCTGGCTATCGTCAGCCTCTTCTGGAAGTGAGGTGGCGCACGCAGCCAGTGAGATCACGTCCAGCATTGACGTTGAGGCGCTGAGCCCCCCTGGAGGCCCGGTGGCGGGCCCCTGCACCAAGCAGAGTGTCGTGGAGTCTGACCAGCTGGTTGCTGCTTCACCGGCTGGGAGCCTAGACCCGCGGGCGGCGCTGCCCTCTTAGGGGGATGCGCCAGTATCGTGCGCCGGTTTCACAGGCCTGCGAGCAGTAGCTAGCTGCTTGGGTTTCCCATCACGTCTGGGGATGATGCTGCGCAGAGCCTCGGCCTGCTTCTTCCTCAGCTCAAATTTTGCCTGAATAGCGTCAAGTGATTGCCTAAACAAGCCCTCAGCAGACACTGGCTCATCCAAATATACGGCCCTGTCCCTATCCGGAAAGTCGGAGAGGGTCAGCCACAGGTGTCTCTGTGCAACCACTGTAGATGCCATCCCTCTGCCCAGGGAAAGTGCTGCACAGCGGGACACGCGGAGGATGTAATCCGTGGCAACACTGACCTCGTCGAGAAGAGGCACCAGCGGACTGTCGGCCGGCATTGCTGCCCCAACTCCGTCAGACACATGGCTTGATATGTCTGAAGCATGGTGACGGAGCTCAGCGCAGGGGCGGTGCTCAGTAAACCTTCTGCAGCTGAGAAAGCTGAGAAGGTTGGAGATATAATCCCTCCACCTAGTCCTGGGTCTTCCCCGAGGCCTCCTCCCAGCTGGACATGCCTGGAACACCTCCCTAGGGAGGCGCCCAGGTGGCATCCTTACCAGATGCCCGAACCACCTCAACTGGCTCCTTTCGACGCGAAGGAGCAGTGGCTCTACTCCGAGCTCCTCACGGATGACTGAACTTCTCACCCTATCTCTAAGGGAGACGCCAGCCACCCTCCTGAGGAAACCCATTTCGGCCGCTTGTACCCTGGATCTCGTTCTTTCGGTCATGACCCAGCCTTCATGACCATAGGTGAGGGTAGGAACGAAAATTGACCGGTAGATTGAGAGCTTTGCCTTCTGGCTCAGCTCTCTTTTCGTCACAACGGTGCGATAAATTGAGTGTAATACCGTACCCGCTGCGCCGATTCTCCGACCAATCTCCCGCTCCATTGTCCCCTCACTCGCGAACAATACCCCAAGGTACTTGAACTCCTTCACTTGGGGTAAAGACTCATTCCCTACCTGGAGAAGGCACTCCATCGGTTTCCTGCTGAGAACCATGGCCTCAGATTTAGAGGTGCTGATCCTCATCCCAGCCGCTTCACACTCGGCTGCGAACCAATCCAGTGAGTGCTGAAGGTCACAGGCCGACGATGCCATCAGGACCACATCATCCGCAAAAAGCAGCGATGAGATCCCCAGCTCACCAAACTGCAACCCCTCTCCACCCCGACTACGCCTCGATATCCTGTCCATAAATACTACAAACAGGATTGGTGACAAAGCGCAGCCCTGGCGGAGGCCAACTCTCACCTGAAACGAGTCCGACTTACTGCCGAGAACCCGGACACAGCTCTCGCTTTGGTCGTACAGAGATTGGATGGCCCTGAGAAGGGACCCCCTCACCCCATACTCCCGCAGCACCTCCCACAGTATCTCCCGGGGGACCCGGTCATACGCCTTCTCCAGATCCACAAAGCACATGTAGACCGGTTGGGCATACTCCCAGGCTCCCTCCAGGATCCTTGCGAGAGTAAAGATCTGGTCCGTTGTTCCACGACCAGGACTGAATCTGCATTGTTCCTCTTCAACCTGAGGTTCGACTATCGACCGAACCCTCCTTTCCAGCACCTTGGAGTAGACTTTACCGGGGAGGCTGAGAAGTGTGATACCCCTGTAATTGGCACACACCCTCTGGCCCCCCTTTTTGAAAAGGGGAACCACCACCCCGGTCTGCCACTCCTTAGGCACCGTCCTCGACTTCCACGCAATGTTGAAGAGGCGTGTCAACCAAGACAACCCCTCCACACCCAGAGCTTTAAGCATTTCTGGACGGATCTCATCAATCCCTGGGGCTTTGCCACTGTGGAGTTGTTTAACTACCTCAGCAACTTCCACCAGGGAAATTGACGACAATCACCCATCATCCTCCAGCTCTGCCTCTATCATAGAGGGCGTATTAGTCGGATTTAGGAGTTCCTCAAAGTGCTCCTTCCACCGCCCTATTACCTCCTCAGTTGAGGTCAACAGCGTCCCATCCTTACTGTACACAGCTTGGATGGTTCCCCGCTTCCCCCTCCTGAGGTGGCGAACGGTTTTCCAGAAGCACCTTGGTGCCGACCGAAAGTCCTTCTCCATGTCTTCTCCGAACTTCTCCCACACCCGCTGCTTTGCCTCTTTCATGGCTTGCTCCATGTTTAGGTTAACTCCGAAACGAAGTCGGGAAACATGGGTAGGCGGTTTTTGACTGTTGTCCGCTCAGGGGGGAGGAAGAATCCAGCGAACTGCGACGGTTTTTGGGCCAGTGGAGGAGAGGGCTACTCCACCTCCAGTCTTTTGGCTGAGCGGCGGTACAGCGAGAAGAAGGATGTATCATCCTGGCCAACCAGTGCAGCAGCGGTGGTGTACTGGCCCGACGATAAATCCTACAGTTCTTCCTCCGATAAACCATACATGTCCAAGCCGATGTCCAGCATGTCATCGTCATCATGGCAAGCAGCTAGCACAAGCTGCGGCTGGCTAGCACGTCGACATACTCCTCCATGTGATGTGCCAAGTTATCAGCGGGAGCTTCGACCAAAAGCTCCTCGCCGTCGGAGTCAGACAAAGCAGTCCTTTGACTCGGAGAGGAGGGGGTCCTGCTGTGCGACGGTAGTCTTTCCCAGTACTTTATCCCAGTACTCCCAGGACCTCGGGCCAGGGTGGAGGGCTCGCGGTTCGGTATAAAAACTGCTTTCAAAGTCGGACAGTACCCATTGGGGGTTTTTCCTCATTTGAACTGCAGGTGACCAAAGTTGGTAGTTCTAATCCGTTTTATTGTATTTTAATTTACCAACCCCCTGGGGTCTGAATTTAGTGATTTTTTTTTAATCATCTATTATTAAGTTGGATAAAGTGGCTGTGGTTGGAGATTTTAAATTCACGTCGATGACATGTCTTGCACTTTTGCTGCTGATTTTCTTAATGTCACTGAATCTTTTAATTTTATCCAACATGTGTCTGGTCCTGCGGGCACACGCACCACTCGGCGAAAAAGGGGAAAAGGGAGAGAAAGCAAAAAGAGACTGCGCAGCACGCACACAGCTCTTTTGTCTTTCGTCAAGAATGAGTAATTTATACATTTTTTAACATCATTTATTCATGACTAACGTAGGCTATAGGCCACTTGGAAGTTGGAACAAAGAAATAAAATAAGTCCTCCAGAGGCCAGCCTGTTTCACCTCCTCAGCATCCATTTTCGCGCTAATCGAAATGCGTCACCTGACCACTCATTTACCACGCAACCCGGAGCGCAAGCCCGAGCCCGGCCCAAGCCCGTGTAAAATGATAGAAATTAAGACCGAACCCGACAAAGATCTTCAGCTCTACGTGATATCCCATACTATATGTGTTGTACCGAGTGAATCAACTGAAAGGGAACAACTGATTTGGTTGTTTTTCTGATGAGGATTATCTCCTCTGTTCCATAAAATATTAAAAACCTGTCTGGTTCACTCATAATGCTCTTTTCATATTGATGGCCGCATCGCTAGCACTAAAGTTAGCATTAACTAATGTTAGCTTCACACTAGCTGGTGTTTTTACACAAATTTCAGTGTCCAGCTCAAGTTTTTTGACTTTAACGTGTAGTGTCTTTGTTAACCTCTGTTTGTCAGAATGACCATAACTCGACAGTGGCTGCGATGCTTCATTTTCAGCTTTGTCCAGCTGTCCACTTATTTTGCCTTTATGTGTTAATGACAAAAAAATGCCACTGCAGGGTCAAGTCCCAAAGTATCTATTCAAAAATGCTAATATATTTCACATGTCTTACCTGTGCGCTGGCGCCAGGGTTGCCTTGGCGGAGTGGACGCCATGCTGACTGCCGAGTGAATACTGTGGTGCATACATTCAAAGTCGTACGTGGAAGTGGGAGAAGTCATTGTTCCTGCTGAACTGCACAAGCTGGCACAGTTTATTGCTCTTATAGTGTAATTGGTACCACGTGTTGTCCAAAACTGTCAAAATGTCACTGGCATCAGTTTGTTTAGTAAAAATCACATGTATATGGTGGATAGAAAGCATTCAGTCATAGTTCTCGCAGTAACACAATTTCCTGAAGGCTACATGACTGAGGAGAGTTTTCTGCCTTTTTTGTTAGGCTGTCGCTCATAATTTCACGCCCCTTTGAGTTGAAGCCACGCCCCCTATGCAAAATCTGGGCCAAAAGTCTGAAACTGAAAAACTGATCTGAAACTGAAAAACTGATCTGAAACTGAAAAAAAAGATTTGAAGCCGGAAAGAAAATAAGTTTGGAATCTGAAAACATAAAATGTGGAACTGAAAACAAATATAAAAGTGAAAAATGAAAATTAATAATTTATTCAAAATAATTCCAGAATTTAATCTAAATTTTATTCAAACTGAAAGAAAAATTGGTATGCTTATTTTTAGTTTGAATACATGGTTTTATTTTTCAAGTTTTAGACCAACTAATTATATTTTTTTTCAAATTAACAAAACATTTGGCCCTGATTTAGCTCCATACGGATAACACATCCCAGCTTTCAGTCTCTGTCTCTTTGATTTGCTTTCTGTTTGAAAGCATTCACACACACACACACACACGCAAGCACGCACATACGCACGCACGCATGCACCCACATCTGCGTACACACACATACACAGACAAACCAAGTGGCATCAACTGCATGACTAGAGAATGCCTGCAAGAATGTCTCCTCACAAAGATAGTTTGCCTGTCAATCTACACTTTCCTAATTAGACACACTGTATCTGTGAATGTCCTCTTGTTTCATTTGATCGCCTTTGCTTTCAAAAAGATCTGCGTCTCTCACTCAGTTAGAATTTAATGAGGTGGGGACAATGAAAGAAAGCTGCACGGCTTCTGTGCTTCTCTTAATGACACAGCTATTACTATTGTCACAGCACATCATTACCATTTCCACTGTGTGATTTCTATTGTACACTGTGCTCATTAAAAGTGTCACTAGAGATATTTTACTTCTTTAGCCTGAAATAAGCCAACATGTGGCCTTTAAGGGACGGATCTGTCTAATTAGCTAAAAAGAGGATTTCCCCCTGAGATCAACTTCTAAAAACACACACACTTGACCTTTTGAAATTAACAAAACAATCCTACATCTGTGCCACGCAGGGAATTACTTGAATCTGATATCTGAGGAAACAATCATTACCTTTGATCCTGCGTGTGTGTGTGTGTGTGTGTTTATGTGGCGCACACACACACACACACACACACACACACACACACACACACACACACACACACACACACACACACACACACACACACACACACACAGTCCACAGTCACAGTCACGGGTCATGCTGGCCCATTAACAAGCAGTCTTCTGTGACGTTCAGAGACAAACTATTTTAATATGTATGACTCATTTTCAAAAGCTGCCATGTGTTGGAAAATCAGATGAATGTTTTCTGGGGAGATGACATGTGGGTGATTGTGACTGAGGAAACAGTGATGGATTGTGACTAACTGGTGAAATGCATCAATCAAAACCTGGTTTTAGTCTTCCACACTGAAGTAGTCATTATATGCAGCCTGTAACAAAATGAAGGCTTTGCTTTAGATAGGCTGCTGTTAACTTTAAATTCATTCATTTTTTCTGAATCAAGTTAATTCAGAGTTGATTGTGACTGTAATAAAGGTGACCTGATTATTTCCCGTTTCACACTGCAGATGAATAATGTTTTTCATATTTTTCTTAGTTTGGGTCCAACCTTGACAGTAAAGTTTAAAATTGAGGGCTGTCCGCATTTACATGATTACTGAATTGGAGTCTTTTTACATGCTCCTTTCTTTAAGCAACCCTGCAAAATTAGATTTGCATATGGGATATGAAAACACAGCGTTCCCAAACACTGTCATTCAGACTATAACGTGCGCACAATAAACTAAGAAAACTGGAGGTAGGTTTGTTAGCAATTTGAGCAGAAAGCGGTTGTTTTTAAGAACCTGTATGTGATGTAAAACTGACTTTACATACTGCAGGACAAATCACTGACCCCGTTTTCACCTGGCTTTAACATCCGTCCTGAGTAATCGGATCACAAGTGGACAGCTCTAAGTGCAGGTGAAAACTCTCTCAGGACACACTGAGATCGGATCGCATAAACTGCATTTGGAGGTGGTATGTGTCCACATTCTTACAGCAATGAGAACGGGAATGTGTCCTGTGTCCACATTAAAGACCGCCTACTCAACTGTAAGCGGAACTACGTACTCATTCAAAGTATATTTTCAGTCCTACTGTAGTTTTCTTCATGGATTTGGAACATAAAACCCTGAATTTCACATATTCATACATACAAGTCACAGCTTGACTATTTTTTGTGGGCATTTTAGGCCTTTAATTCCACAGGACAGCTGAATATGAAAGGGGAGAGAGAGGGGGAATGATATGCAGCAAAGGGCCGCAGGTCATAGTCAAACCCGCAGCCGCTACATAGAGGAGTAAACCTCTATATATGTGCGCCTCCTCTACCAACTGAGCTAACCCTGCCACACAGCTTGACTTTTTAAAAGACTTATTTGACTGTTAGGGTCACAAAAGTGGTGTTGGCCTTAGGGTTAGAAGGCCTTAAGTGTCCTAATTGTCCCTTTGTGTCCCATAGTTGTAGAATCAACCATCAGAAATCACTTGAGGTTGAGGTTTTTTAAGTTCGTCATTAGGGTTGGGTAGCGAAACACGGTGCCAATAGGGCACCGGTTCCGACTTAAACGGTAGTAACGAGACCGAATAAGAACGAAAATTTCGGTGCCTTATTTCGGTGCCTGACTTTACACTACACTCAACAGCAGGTAACGTTAGCCTACCTTTAGCTAGCAGCTGGATTAAACATGGTTAAAATGCTGAGAGCTAACGTTAAACAGTGTAAAGTGTGACTGTATTTCAACACCGGGACGCAACAGTCTGCTCTGCAGCACAGCAGATGCCGACGTCGGAAAAACACAGACGGTGCGTTCACTGAAACTGGTAACCTACAGTCTCACGGTGCATTCAAAGTTATTGTAAAATACCCTTTTCCCATGGTGGTTGTTTTTGTCATTCAACAGCAATTTACTGGTGAAATAAGTTATTGTTTATTATAAGTTATAGTTATTACATTACTATTAAATCATTTAATTTTGACCATATGGCCATAGTAATAAACAAGTTGTTCTTAAATGTCGCCGACTGTTGTTTAGTACCCTTCTTTTTTTTCTTCCTTTTTTTTTTTAACTTTCTTAAAAAGTACCGGTTCAGGCACCGTTTAGGCACCGGCACCGTTTTAAAAGTACCGCTTTAGCACCGGTATCGGAAAAAAAACAAACGATACCCAACCCTATTCGTCATACAACAGAGGCCACTTGGAGATCAGTGATAGCAAAGTCTGAGTAGCTGTTAGGGGAACAAAAGGTGTTGGCACTCAGATGGTGTAGCAGAACGTCTGTGTATACACCCCTGTCAACTGCTCTCTTTCTCTTGTTCAAGTGCTCATCCATCAGTTTAACCCAACACTCCTTCACTGTCTCCTGCATAATCAGCGCGGTGTGGAGTGATCTGAGCACCCAGGCGACCAACTGCTGCGAGCAACGGAGAGTGTCATCGCCCTCCTTTTCCTACTTCAGGCATGAGGCACATGAGACACTGCTGTGGATCATGTGCGCAGTCTCACAGACACACAGCACAGGCACACACAATACTACAGCTATACACTTTCAGGTCAGTGAAGTGGCGGTTGGAGTGTCAGAGCTGTGTTCATCACTGCGGATATAGTCTGTCACCATCATAATGGAATGGGATTTAAAAATATGCCTGCAAGAGAGAAAAATAAGAGGTCTCTACAGCTTGGATGGAGGAAGCTTGTTTAAGTGTTCACGTTCTGCAGGCACGTTTTTGATGAAGACAAATGGTCCTCTTTCAGCCGGCACTGAAACAGCAATTGAGTTGGACAACGGGGCCGATCGAGCCAGTGTGAAGATATAATTACAGGGTAAACTAGTAGCATAATTCATTGTCAGGGCAGACATATTGTTCTGGGTAATATTAGGCAACAGTTTGTTCCACAGAGTCAACGTGGGCCAAGAAAAGGATCACACTGCAAAAAATATCCATCTTTGGAAAGGCACATATTCTTTATTCACTTGCTTAAAGGGAAACAATATTTTTAGACTCAATTCTAAATAAACTTACTTATTTGGTTCTTTAATACAGACATAAGCAGAAATGGTTGCAGCTAAACTACTGAGTTGTGCAGAATGGTTAGTATTTAATTAGCTTATGACAATCTAACCCTTTGCAGTGTACAGTAAAGTTTAAGCTAATGTGAATGGCTATTCATGACTTCCCTTCAGGGCAGTTACTGTAAACCCTGGTGAACATTAGGCATCAGAGGAAAATAAGACTTGTTCCAGACTGTTATTACGGTGATGCCACAGAACAATGCCAGACAGATGTCACTGTGAATGAGACACTATGATGAGAGGATTGAAGCGGTGTCATGAATGACACAGTTTAAGAGGCATGAGTCACTCTGCAGACTGTTTTCCTCACTATTCTTTACTCAGCCATTTCACTGGCTCTTTTGCTTTGCCCAAGCAGGAGATGTCATCAACATAGTTCTGGGCTGGCACTATAGAGGAGTGTGTGTGTGTGTGTGTGTGTGTGTGTGTGTGTGTGTGTGTGTGTGTGTGTGTGTGTGTGTGTGTGTGAAACAGAGAGAGAACAAAAGAGAAAGGAAGAAAAGATGTGATTGTGTCCGAATAGAATGTTTTCACTGTCATTTGTTAAATCTTCCTTATGACTAGACTGCAGACTGTTAAATAAACAGTTGCAAATGAGACCACCAGCACCACATTGTGATGAAAAAAAAATATATATATAATGTTTAGTCTAAGTGAATACCAAAATCACCAAAAAACGTAGCAGCTGCATGTTAGCTTTAATAAAAGGTGTCATTGTATTACATTATGATTAATCTTAAATTACCCCTGCTGCACCAATCCCTCCAAGATATGTCTGGTTGGTCCATAATAAGATACATTTCAAGTGTACAGTGTCATAAATCCAAATTGGAAACACAAGAAGGTCTGACAATCTGTACAGATTTATGTTGGGTTCGTGCTCAGAGGATTAACACCCTTTTGCCTGAGCACAAACCACAGCTGAAATAACCCAAAAATGATTCAAACCCTCAAGCAGTCAGTGTCACTTCAAGTGGTGCAAGAAAGTAGCATGAATTATATGGAACATTTTCTTTTTATGTGCTATAACAGTATGAGGAAGAAGAAAAAAGTCCTAACATGGTGTCCTCCTTGCAGGATATGATAATAATTAAGCAGTATATTGAATTATTCCACTATCAAGATACAACCAAAGGAGGGTTTGTATGTTTTGTTTTATGGAGGGAGGGATCCAGCGGCTGGACCAGTGATGCTTGATTCAGTCTGATTGTTGTCAGAGCGGCCTGACCACCAGCTGTGTCCAAACAACCCACACCCTCTGCCTGTGTCTGGGAGCTTTGACTGGAGCGGGTGGTGATGGGAGGGAGGCGAGGGTGTGGGTCATCTGAGGGTGTACCAAAAGCTCTCTCTCTCTCTCTCTCTCTCTCTCTCTCTCTCTCTCTCTCTCTCTCTCTCTCTCTCTCTCTCTCTCTCCACGCTACAGTAACTTCTGCTTCTGACATGTGGAGGCCCTGGGCCCATCCATCCTCCCCCTGACAGGCAGGGGAAGGTAGACAGATTTGGTTCAGGCTTGCTGCTTTAAAGTCATAATGTTTGACATTTTTTCATTTATAGAAATGTCTGTTATCTCTCTGCCAGTTCATATAACACTGCGATTCAGTAGTGATTTCCATACCCAGCCAATGTCATGTCCTCATAGTTCTCTGGTGCATTGATGTGCAGGGATTGTGCATTTTACACTCTCAGCGGCACTAAAACTGGGTTTTTTTTAAATTACAGCTAGCTTGAGTGATTAAGAGTCAAACTTCAACAAAGTAAAACGCAGGAAATGGCATCATAGTACTCGCCACAATAATTGCTATGCTAGAGTATGTTAGAGTAATGACAATTACAGTAACTAGCAAACGTGTGATCCAAATTAGCAGAAAAACACTTTATTTGTAGGTGGAACAAACTCATGGAACTCTTGATTTGGTCCCTCTTTGGCTGTCTTTACAAAATTAAATAAGTAATGCATGTTGAACAATAAAAGGGGAACAATAATAAAAAACATTACACAGATCTTCCCTCAAAAAAAGGAGCCACGGGAGAAACTAAGAAAAACTGGAATGATATAGGAGAGCTTTTGCAGTGCAAATGGTGCATCTTAATAGATGTGAGTAGGGCAAGCTGTGATAAGGGACCATGTCTTTGAGCAGGGAGAACATGCAATTCCTGCTCGGGGGACTGTGCAGCATCTGCAGCCAGACATTAATAGATGACTACAAGAACTAGGTTGACAAATTGAATGCCACCGATGAGTAATGACAAGAGACTTGTAAAAGAGAGATTGTCACAGGAAACTACGGACTCAATTGTTCCTAAATGCACTGGTGCATGTGCACAGTAATAGAGAAGGGCTGTACCTAAAATACCTAATGCAACATTTCTACTTTGCAGTTTACCTTTTGAAAAAAGGGAGTTGCAATGTTGGAGCTGCAGGCTTAAAAACTATTATCCAAGAATGAGAAGCAAATGTGTACTATGACTTTATATTTTTGGAGAAAACTAAACTGCCCAAAAGCAGATGGAGATGATATCAGAGAGGTTAAGTACTGTGTATGTTGCTTAAAGCAGCTTTAACTGATATTTTTATGTTAACAATGTATCAAATGACAATGTGAAAACTATGCGACAATGTAAAACAGGTCAGTCATTGTAGAATAATCACCTGAATCTGCAGCTTCGTTTGGCTTTACAAAGCTTTACAGTGAGTTTTAGTTCATTTTTTAGCTTTCCAGCCCACAACTTTACTGTTTTGACTCTTTCGTAATGCTCTCATAGTGTTGTTTTCAGCCACAGCTGAATTTTTTTTTTTAGGGAAAAAGCTGTAAAATCCCACTGTACACTACCTGCTCAGCACCAAACAGCTAAGCTATAGATATGAGAGTGGTATCATTCTTCTCATCTAACTCTCGACAAGAAAGAATATTTTCCAAAATGTCAAACTATTCCTTGAATAATCCCACTACTACCAGCATTCCCTTTTCCCAAACAACTGGATACGCACATGCCTATGGGTATAGTTCAGACTATGGATATTCTGATTTTGCAGAGGACCATGTAGCGCAGACTCGCTAAACTTACACGGTGGCTTTGCCCTTCTATTACGTTTAACAGTAATCTTTCAACGTCTTTGTAAACTATGTAAACACAAAAACCTGTGGCTGTGAATGGACAAAATGTAGTCTGAATCCAATCTCTCCTCACACTGGGATTTGGGGATAATGTATTAATAACTACAAAGAAGCAAAAGGACCATGCTCAGCTTGCCTAAATGTGCGAAGACCATAATAAACTTTCAGTCGGCTGCGTGCTGAGAATAGTTCTGTGTTCCCCAACACCTTTTCCCCTGACTGGCGATGTTGCAGCTAAAAACATAGCGAGGGATTGAGTCATATGGTTTCACTTTGAGGAATATACTTTCCTACATGCACTCTGAAAAGCTCATGTTTCCATTTTTGTAGGTGTGGTCTTCTATTTAGGTCACAACAGAACTCAGAGGAGAGGAATTCCCTGTGTATCCATGTGAGGGAGGGTTTTAATGAACTGCTCAGTGATTGATATGGGGCGAGTCAGCTTACTTTTTCATGGAGGCACGACTGTTACTGTTTCATTTTTGGGAACAAGAGACGCATTACGGAGCACATACTAAAAAGAAATAGAGGTGAACATGTCTAGTCAACAATTTGATGATATGCATAGAGAAAAATTCCAGGAAATCTGTATTTCAGAGCCATGATTATCCACATATAGGAAAGAATTGGAACCATACATGCTCAGCTCTTCATCAGGTTTTCATAAGCCACTAACCAAATAGTTTTTCATCTGTGCAAATAATGCACGTGTGGAGGTCGAGGGTGGAGGATCATCCAGCCAGTGCTGTACTAGAATGCGTGGAAAGCCGTTGCCTAAAACTGTCTACGTTTTTACACAAGGTGAAACTTACCAGGTCAAGTTGTATCAACACAGAGCGGTAAATTGTAGACTAATCAAGTTTACATTAGTAGTCATTACTAAAAATCATTAGTAAACATAAATATTTTTTTTCTAGAGTCATGTTGTCTAAAATAAGCATGTTAAGTTAAAGCTTTAGTGCGTAACTTTTTTATATTAATGAACGTCCGTTACATTCAAGCCATTGCCAAATGAGTTGCTACAAAGCTAATTAAGACTAGTAGCTCCACACAACTCTCTCTGTATTTCTCAGTATGCCTATGTTCAGAAACTGTGTTGTCCGGCGACTTCAGTGCGATGAAAATCGAGAGACCTCTTCTGAAGAGTCCTTTAGGTTTTCCTCCTTGGCTACAAGCAACTGTGTGAAGGAGGGGTGGGCGTGGTGCGCGATCAAGGAAGGCTTGTATCATGTGGATGCTCCGAAAGTTTTGTTGTCATTACTTAGAATTCCTCATGGGGGAGACAGAAACTACATACTATAGCTTTATACATGCATATAAACAACAATTATACAACATTAAGCTACTTATCACTATTAAATAAATATTGTTTTTCCTTTATAACAGTATGATTTTAGGAAAAATATACTAAATACATTTGTTCCAAAAAAAAGAAAGAAAAACAATACACACACAACATTGTAAATTCCTAATGTATTGAAACGAGTGGAAAGTTTCACTCAGAGAACAGTGTTACTAGTTTCTAATCTGTGTACACACAATTGAACACTTCCTCACTGCCCAGAGCCGATCGGTCCTCACCCGGGTCTCGGTCATGGTGCAACAATAAATGTAGATAAACATGAACACTGTCAACCATACAAAACTAAAACCCAGATAATATAAATGCACACCCAAAACATTAACAGAACATTATTAAAACACACTTTAACCAGGACAGAAACCATTCAGAACATTTCTTTTCCCATGAGCCTTTGCACCACTGTTGTGTTCACGTAATACATACAGTATACATATATACAGTTCTAGACCTGTTATTCAGGATGCCTGTTTTACGTTGCACATTTTTGACACTGAAAGGCAACCATAGATGTGCGCTATTTTGTTTTGGTTGTTTTCCGGAAATAAACGAGTGAGTTGATGCATTGAAAGTTGAGACTAGTCGTTATTTTAGCAACACAACATTGGCGACGAGGATGGCTGATGCCCCGGCTTTCTCTCTGCCACCTCCAGACTATTTTCTTCCCCTCCCTGGAGAACCTGTCGTTCCTTGGAATCAGTGGAAAACGTCTTTTGAACTGTACCTTTTAGCCATTGGATTGGATAATGCCGCTAGCGCGAGGAAGCGCACTATCCTACTGCACTTGCTGGGAGCGGAGGGGAACAGGATCTTCAACACGCTCGATGGTACTCTGGACACTTACAATGCTGTCATTACGGCTTTGACTGGACATTTTGTGAAGTCACAGAACATCCTCTTTTGGCGGCTGGAGTTCAGACAAAGATGTCAGCGCCCTGGTGAGTCTGCTAGGCAGTTTGTAGCAGATTTAAAAGCCTTAGCACAGCGCTGTAATTTCGGCGTCATGAGGGATGAACTTATTCGAGACCAGCTCATTGACAAAACGTCTAATCCCAGAGTTCAGGAGGAGTTGTTACTCAAAGATGCAACACTGTCACTTGATGATGCACTAACACTCGCCTTACAATTGGAGGCGGCAACTCAATGTGCTGCTAAAATAGCAGAAAACAAGTCTCATACTGCTGTTATGGAACAGCCAGTGCAACAGCTATCAAGCTCAGACAACCTGGCCGACCCTGCTGCTATACAGATCGCGTGCCCCCAGCACACACACCAGCAAACACGCCAGCAGAGACGTTGTGGGAATTGTGGCTCCACCCGTCATGCCACAAGGGCTCAGGACTGCCCTGCTAGGGGCCAAACATGCAGACGCTGTCAGAAACTTAACCACTTTGCTAAATGGTGCCGGTCTGTTCCAGCTGACTACCCTGAACAGTCACATGACCCGGCGGTGTCAGTGCGCACCATAGGCCCCCACCCAGGGACCTTCTCCAGGTGCCCCGTATACCTGGATGGCTGCTATGTCCCTCTTCTCCTCGACACTGGGGCCAAGGTGTCACTGCTGAATGTTGACACCTGTAACCTACTCTTCCCAAACAGACAGCTGCAGCCCCCATCCACTGCTCTCTGTGGCTATGGCCGCAGCAAAATCGACATTGTCGGTCTACTTTACCTCCCAGTTCGCTACACCTCTACAACTGTGGACCGCTTCCCATTCCACATTACGCTCCGCGGCGAGAACATCATGGGCCTTGACCTCTTTCTCAGCCTTGGCTTTACCCTACATGACAACAACGGAACACAAATACTACAAGTGGGTTCCCCTTGGCAACAAAGCCGGCCTGAACTGTTCAATGGCCTTGGGTGTCTCACCTCATTCACACACAAACTGCTCCTGGACCATAGCGTGCCTCTCGTGGTCCAGCCCCTTCGGCGTGTTCCCCTGGCTCTGCGGGACAGCGTTACACAGGAGCTCCAACGCCTCCAGGCTGATGGCATCATAGAACCCATTGATGCCTCTCCGTGGGTGTCCAACCTCATCATCGCCAGGAAGAAGTCAGGTGGACTGAGAGTCTGTGTCGACCTTCGCCAGGTCAACAAGGCAGTGGTGCCTGACAAGTACCCTCTCCCGACGACAGAAGAACTCACGACCCACTTCTACAGCTCCAGGTCTTTTCTAAATTGGACTTACGTCAGGGCTACCTACAAATTCCTCTGCACCCGGAGAGTCGGAATCTGACAGCTTTTATTACCCATACTGGCCTGTACCGCTATACGAGGATGCCTTTTGGGCTCAGTTCAGCGCCAAGCTGTTTCCAGAAGATCATGTCCACAATCCTCGCCAGCTGCCCCGGTACCGTGGCCTATTTGGACGACATTGTGGTACACGGGCCAGATGTTGACACACGCCCGCCTGGAACAGGTTTTTGACTCCCTCAGCCGCCACCATGTCACCTTGAACACTGAGAACTGTACGTTCTCCGCACCGGCCATTGATTTTGTCGGGTTCCATGTGTCCGCAGATGGTATCTCCCCTCTCCAGTCGAATGTGGCAGCCATCAGCGCAGTCCCCACCCCCACGACAGCCTCGCAGGTGGCTTTGTTCTTGGAGATGACAGCCTACTACATGCGTTTCCTACCTCAGTACTCCTCCGTCACGGCCCCGCTGAGGATGCTGCTCAGGCAGGATGCTTCCTGGATCTGGACTCCTGAATGCCAGGCAGGTTTCGACGAACTGAAGCGTCTCCTCACCACATCTCCGATCCTGGCACACTTCCAGCTGGACTGCCCCACATTTGTGACCTGTGATGCGTCTGCTGTGGCTTTGGGCGATGTTCTGTCACAGCTCCATGACGGCGTGGAGAGGCCCGTAGCCTTCGCCTCCCGGGCGCTCAGCCCCACCGAGCAGAAATACTCAGTGGGTGAGAGGGAGGCCCTCGCCTGCATTTGGGCGTGCGAGAGGTGGCATTTGTACCTGTATGGACGGTCTTTTACCCTATGGACGGACCACCAGGCCCTGACAGCCCTGATGTCCACTTTGGGCGGAGGACACAAGCCCCTTCGCCTCTACAGATGGTCAGACTGCCTGTAGCAGTATGACTTTCAGCTACAATTCATGCCTGGCAAGACTAATGTTGTAGCAGATTTTCTATCCCGCCCTGCTGCCACCCAGTGCTCTGCTGTCTCTCCAGAGGATGAGGAGGAGGTAGTGCACCTGGTCCACTCACCACTGAAGGACACGGTCTCCCTCCGTGATCTGGAGTCCGCCTCAGCAGCCGAGCCTGTCTTCAGCATGCTTCGTGACTACATCAGACATGGTTGGCCTGCCTGCTTCCCACCAGAACTGGAGCCATACTATCGAGTGAAGCATGAACTGTCATGCTGGGGTGAGGCCTGCATCGCCTGTGGCCTCTGTGCTGTCATCCCAGTGGCCCTCAGAGGGTGTGTCATGCAAATGGCACATCAGGGACACCTCGGCATTGTCAAAGCCAAACAAAGGTGCCGTGACGTTGTGTGGTGGCCTGCCATGGACCGTGACCTGGAGGGACTCGTCCGCTCCTGTGCAGCGTGCCTCACCAGTGGGAAGACTGGGCCACCCGCTTCAACTCCACTACAGCCAGTAGACTGGCCGTCTGCACCATGGGACCACTTGCAACTTGATATCTGTGGTGAGCTGCACAATGTGCCACACCACCAGAGGTTCCTCGTGGTGGTCTACGACTTGCACTCCAAGTGGCCTGAGGTGGCTCCCATGGGTACAGTTACCTCTGCTGCTGTGGTCAACTTCCTCGACCAGCTGTTTTCCCGCTGGGGCTTGCCTCGTGCAATTACCACGGACAATGGTTCTCAGTTCCTGTCCTTGGAGTTCACCACCTTCCTCGCCAACAAGGGTGTTACCCATATCCGGACCTCTGTCTATCACCCCCACGCCAACGGGGGGGTGGAACGATTCAACCAATCCCTGAAAAATGGACTGCGTGCTCACATGTCTGAGGGATACTCCCTGATGGCCGCACTGTCACAGGCCCTCCTCCACTACAGAGCAACTGCCCACTCTACAACAGGGGCCTACTCTGCCGCACTCATGCTGAAAAGGGAGCTTGTGCTTCCCCTGTCAAGACTCCGTCCACCAATGGCCGCGGGCCCACGGCCATGCCCAGCAGCAATCAAGTCTTGCGTCAAGAGACAACAGAGTTCCATGAAGCGGAGGTTCGATGCGAAGCACAAGGCTAAGTAGCCTGCTATCAGAGTGTCAGACTGGGTCAGAGCCCGCCGGCCCCACAGAGCTAACAAACTGTCATCATTCTGGTCGGCTCCGTACCAGGTCAGTCGGCAGCTCGGCCCAGCTTCATTTCAGCTGACTGATGGTTCCCGTTGGCACGCCAGCTGCTTGCGCAGAGTGCCCTCCCCTCTTCACCAACCTCAACTGACAGGGGTGGAGCAGAGCAACCCAGCAACTGGACCGGTGGAGCAGAGCAACCCAGCAACTGGACCGGCGGAGCAGAGCAACCCAGCAACTGGGCTGGCCCCTCATGTGCCGGATCTCATTGCGGCACCTCTCGCCCAAGCTGTACCGACTGCTCAGTGCCCCGCTCTGGCTTCAGCCCCGCTGCCGGCCCCCCTTGTTCCTGAGCCCCGCCCTGTCAGGGTCAGTACGCGCCCTGGGCACTTCGAAGACTTTGTTGCTACCTTTCACGTCTGAACATTTGGAAGGGGGGGGAAATGTTGTGTTCACGTAATACATACAGTATACATATATACAGTTCTAGTCCTGTTATTCAGGATGCCTGTTTTACATTGCACATTTTAGACACTGAAAGGCCACCGTAGGTGTGCGCTGTTTTGTTTTGGTTGTTTTCCGGAAATAAACGAGTGAGTTGATGCATTGAAAGTTGAGACTAGTCGTTATTTTAGCAACACAACAACCACTTCAGCGCGGAACAGTTGAAATGACCCCACCCCTCCCATACTGAAACTTAAAGGTGCTCTAAGCGATGTCCAATGTTTTTAGGCTACAACATTTTTTTGTCACATACAGCAAACATCTCCTCACTATCTGCTAACTGCCTGTCCCCTGAACACACTGTTAAAAAACATGGTCTCTGTAGACAGCCCAGGCTCCACAAACGGCAACAAAAACAAACTGCGCCAACCTGCACCACGAAACATAACAAACAGTGTTCCAGCCAATAACCGACAAGAAGGATTTGGGGGTGGGGGTTGGGGGGTTAGTGTGCGGAAGGGAGGGGGAGGGGACGGAATGAGGAGGAGGGAGGGGCAAGCTAGCCTCCGTTTTGTTTGACAATACTTCGAACGTCATCAAGAAGTGACGTCGTCACCCAACATCGCTTAGGGCACCTTTAACATCCTCTGTTATCTCTGCTTAATATTATCTGTGCACTCCATACTTAAGCTGATTATTACAAACAACTAATGTGATTCAGTAATGAATATGTTTTTTAACAAAACATGAAAGAATAAGTAGTGACCACTAAAAAAATGAATTACAACTAAATCTGGGTTTACAGTGCAGGACAGCTTTCTCTGATGAATAAAGAGGATGCTTTATGGCATTTGGTCCTGCTGGTTCTTGGCCAGTCATGCACCGCCAGTCATGCACCACAGCATATAGCTTATTCCAGACAGCAGAGAACAAGCGGTCTCATTAAATGGAAAGTTGGTTTGTGAGTGAGTTTGTTACATACCACATATCAATTTAATTGAGTCTTGGGCATCTAAAAGTAACCTGTAGAAGACATACTCTTGTCTGGTCCTCAGAGGGTGTAAATGTACGATTTTTCCTCCTACATTTTACACAGAAAGGGAGTGATTTCATGACTTCATCTCACAGAATGAAGGATTTTCCAGTTCCTAATGTGTCATCCTCCAAGCATCACCTTGCTGGAATGCTTTCTAAACCATTAAACTACCAGCAGATGTTAAACATGTTGGAAAAATGTTTAAACTTATCTTTTAGCTTTTGCCTTAATCCTAAATATTGGTGTTTATGCTTACCTATAAAATACAATGCAAAATATACAATAAGTAACACAAGTTAAAGTATTTATTATACAAAATGGCCCCATACAGTTTGTTGATTACTTTAATCTGTAACAATGCATCATTTCTAAACTGATCATGTGTTTTGGATATAAAATCTTGATCTTAAAAATAACTAGTAACTATAGCATTTAAATAAATGTAGTGGAGTAAAAACTGCACTACATCCTTCGAAATGTAGTGGGGTTGAAGTATAAAGAATCATACAAAGAAAAAAACCTCAAGTAAAGTACCTAAATACAGTAATTGAGTAAATGTACTGTCTAGTTTGGTAATTAGCAATTAGCTTGAAAAACAAATACCCCAATTGACCCCAATACCATTTGACTGGTTTTGAGCAACATTAGCAGTTTTCTGGGGTATTTGTGCATGAGTAGGCACTTTTCTGCGTGTATGCATGTGCTTGTGTTCGTTTGAGCTGGGAGTGTGGATTAGGTCTGGTCTCTGGCTCTCGTCAGCACATGCCGGACACGGCGCTCTGAGGCCCTGCATTCATTCCATGTTGTTTTCATTCCCCCACCTTCGCTAGGTGCACAAAAAATGTTTTCTCAAGTCTTCGCATTCCAGCAAAAAAAGTACTAGCATTTACTCTTACACACACCTGGATTGTGGCATTTCATTTGATACCCAACATTTTTCAATTATGCAGCACAGCCCAAAAAATATGCACCATTTCTTCTTCTGCGCTAAACCGTTTTGGCACACAGGACAAGCAAACAAACTGTAGGTGAAGCTTGATTAAACACATATTTCCTAATCCTTCATGTATCAGAGAAATCGACATTTATCTTGGCCATTAGTGCTGCTGAAAATAACTGTATGAACATGATTTTTTTCTCTCACAGAGGGGCCCTATCACTCTGTTAGCACTGTAAACTGAAGTAGGAAATATCAAGGCCTGTAATTACAGTCAAATACAGAAGGTAAGGAAGTTAAGTAACATTCCTGATCAGAGTGAAGCCTGGATGGAAGACACACAAGACTTCCTCCTGTACACATTCATTTATTAGCTTTTCATTAGGGAACTCACCCTTGGTTTGATCCTTCCTCAAATAAAGATTTCCAATAACCAGTTTTAGGTTTTCTACTCCTCAGTAGGCAACCTCTATAAACACACCATGGTTTCATCAAGCCTGACATAACAATGTTATTCTATGTTGATGCGAATGACTCTTTGATGGCCTTTTGCTTTGATCCAGATGACATCCTCTGACATTCTGGGACTGACCAGCCGACAGGAAGCAGTTGGCATGCTCTGGCACATCCTGAGTGTGGCCAGCCGCTCTGCAGATGGTTTGAGCTGAACGTGTTGTGTCATCTCACAGCCCTCTTACCGGAATGAGACTTGGCTGAACACCTCCTGCCCTCAGCAAATCGTACCACTACAATTAAACTTGTCATTCTGTTTGGATTTTTGAGATCTGGTTCTAAATTTGGATTTAATCAAGCCACATTGTTCATGGGAACATTTTGTTATGCATCTGTCTGTTTAATTTGTTTTTTTTTCTTCTTTTTAATCACACATTTAAAATTCTTTGCACAGATTGGATAAACAATGTTGCTGGATTGCATCCAGACTGCATTTAGCCATTATGAGCCATATTCTTTTTTCAATATATTATTTGGCTTTTAATATTTAACAATGTGAGCAACATCGTGGGTTTAGTTTAGTCAGCTAAAAATATCAAGGGAACTGCTTAATCAGCCTTACCTTTTAGAATTGTATGTTGATTTTGGCCTGCTTTTTCCTTTCATTCATGGTTCCCAAATGATGTATCCTAAGAACTGTGGTGATCCCCTGACTGCCCTGGTACCACAAGTATGACATTTGTGGTTTTGGGTGAAAGGTCTCGTAACTATCAGATGGATTACCGTAAAATTTGCTAAAGACATTCATGGTCTCGCTCAGGATGATTTGTAACAACTCTGGTGGTCTCCCACTTTCCATGTAACACTATCATCAGGTCAAACATATCAGAATCAGAATCAGAATCAGAATCAGAATCAGAAAGGGCTTTATTGCCAAGTACGTTTCTGCACATACAAGGAATTTGTCATGGTGTTGTTGGTGCATGTCACACATTCAAATATAAGAAGGATAAAAAGAATATAAACAATATAAGTATAAACATATACACACAGTATGTATTAATAACGATAAAATAAATGTAAACAAATAATAAAATAAGTTAAACAGTAGTAAAAAGGAACGCTACAGCAGAGTAGGTACAGTGGCATGAGGAGCCAGAGGTGGAGTGTGGAGAGAGTCAGGGTGGGTACCGGGCCTTGTTGATAAGGCTAGTAGCGGAGGGGAATCTGCTAAACATCAGCATGCTAGCATTGCCTCACAGCAAGAAGGTACAGGGTTCAAGCCCTGGTCGTCCCAGGCCTTTCTCTGTGGAGTTTGTATGTTCTTCCTATGTCTGTGTGGGTTTACTCCAGGTCCTCTGGTTTCTCCCACCACTAAAAATATGTTCCTCTACCAAGCTGATGTGTGGTAAGCATCTGGCCACCAGGTGGGTGCTACACATTGGTGGTAATGATTTTTAATACAATTTTAGCTCATCTCTAAACCATAAATTACTTCATAAGCATTTGTCAACTGTGCTGATTATAAAGGTAAACAATTTCATTTATCTTGCTTTAATCTCCTTGAAGTTTCTTCACTTCACTGATTTAAATAAAAAATGTTGCATTTAATCATTTACAAGTAAAGCAGTTAAATCATTATCTCTCACCACAAACAGAAAATAGAAGTCCTAAACTTCTCCGTGTGTGACTGTGTTGTCATGTGTTTGTGTTATACGAGCATATCAACTGAATGATTTGTATGATTGCTGGTATGATAGAGGGGTAATGCCTCTGCATATCTCATTCCTGAGAGGCATGGATGACAGTCTGTCTCGTAGTTGGGTAGTTGCCCCTATGGCATCCCGGATCACACAGCCGGCCTCATACCAGAGAGATGCGCTGTACTGACGAGGAGCTGAGATTCTAGCACCACACAAACAGCCCTGAACAGGGCCGGCTTTCAAAACAACACTGCCGGTTCCGTTTCCTCTCACTGATGGTGTGATTTGTGGATGAGTTGAACAAGCCTCCACTGTTTCAGCAGAAGGTTACAGGAGGCCATGACTCTGCCAGACCTTAAAAGTACACTGCCCATGTCTTCTTCCACTAGTCTTGTCTCTGCTTTTCTTCCCAGGCCTACAAGTGGTCACTCTTTCATAGACCATTGGAAAGTCCAGTTTGGAGAACTTAAATACATTCCCTTCTTGCAGGATCTTGATATGATTCACAGCTCAGCTTCCAGCGGATGTGTGCTAGCATAGTTTTTGCTGGTGTATTGGCCCCCGGGGTGCTTTGTTGTGGTGGGAAGCAGTGCTGCTATCCCAACAGAGATCTCTTTCGCATGGATTTTGGACAGCAGGAAAGCCAACAAGAGGGGCTTTCATTTGAAATCCTCTGAACTGGTTGCTACTGTACCATCATACTTCCCGTATACCTTACCCAGCGGAAACAGATCCTATCTTTCCTTATCGTGGGGATAACTTAAGCCATATTTATTTAATTCTACCAGGTTTGCAAAGGCAACAGTAACTCACATCATTACATCATATGAGCAGATATAGCTAGAGATACATAGTGCATAGTGTAACTAAGTTTATACTTTCCCACAAACCAAGATAATGCACCAGACACATGTTAATGTTTTGACCTGACTAAAAACAAGTCACTTCTCTGTTTAACAAGTTTCAAATACTCTTGGCTTGGCTCCATAAGTTGGATGGTTGAAAACAAGCTAAAGTCAAAAGCGGCGGCTCTGAATGTAGGGGGAAATTATTACGACCGCACAGACTTTGGCTTGGACATGATGGTTGTTTACTGCCAAGAAAAGCAACTCAGCTGAGGAAACAAGATCATTCTGACACTCTCCCAACGAGTCGCCGGCTCTAAATTGATTTTTTATGTTTTATATGGTTGTAACTTGGATGAACAGTGCAGTACTCACATAACATAAGTCACTGGAAGGGAGGCTTTCCCACATGATATTCTCCCATAAATATGAACCCTCTACAGCTTTGTCAATAACTATCTGCTCTTGACAGGATAATATAAAAAGCACAGACATGAGTTTGAAGAGTTGCACAAGGGCTCAGATGAACATCATGATGCTGAAGTTGGCTGGCTGCTATTGAATTATTTTAAAGTCTCAGCAATGTTGAACATGTGAAAAGCTTGAGCTTGTTACTGCCTTGAGGTCTATGTAGTCCTGACTCATATGGACACAAGGTTATATTTCCCCTTGGCCCTTACGGTGTCTGCCTGGTTCCCAACCAGTCGTGGAGGGTCTGCCCTCAGAGCCAAGAGGTTCACCACTCAGTGAACTCAGTGCCTAGCGGTCAAGGGTCAAGAGCCCAGGGCCAGGCCTCAGCCTCAGCATCTGACAGTTATGCTTACAGATCATACTCAGCAAGCTGATTTGTGAGGTTTACACAGAGCATGGGCGGGATTGTCAAACAAAGCTGTTTATGGCCTAAGTGTTTACCTGTGTCCTGCCCCTGGAACATAATTTATAGCCTATTATTCTAAAACTACAACACACAGGATATTTAACAGCAGTGACAGGAAGCTAGGAGTAACTAAGTCACAGAAAAGTGAGAAAATATTCCTCACTGAAGGACAAAAACAGCCTCTTAAATAACTGCATTTATCTTCAGGCCTTAAAAGGTACAGTAAAGCTTTTCAACTTTAAAAGTAGCCATAGTGAAAAGCTAATCATCTTTTAAAGAGGGGCAGCAACAACAAAGTGGCCCATTGCAAATCTTGTCAAGGCTTTTTGAAGAGTGCTCTCATAACGCCTGCTGACCCCAGGGTAGAGCAAACATTCCATTTGGCCTTCATGACTCGCCAGTAATTACCCAGACTGCCCCAGGGCCTTGCTCACTGCCTGGCTGGCTAACTGGCTGGCTGGCTGGCTTTACTAGCTAACAGACATACAAAGAAACATGCATGCATTTCCTAACAGGTTTACCCTACATTAACAAATCAAAATGCATTCATAAGGGGCTTGTAAATCCCCCCCCCCACCTCCCTCCCTTATAGAAGTCAGACTCAAAGCAGGGGGATTCTTTGTAATGGAATGCAGCTTGTAGGTGTTTTAATGGATGTGTTTGGATTTTTCCATTCTTGTCAACTATTCAAAATGTTTTTGCAACTCAGTGAATTACAGCATTGGAACTTCAGTGCCTCCTTGCATACATTCATTAAGGTGTGTTGAATGCTGCTGTTGGTTGCAGTAGTTGTTACTGTCTGCCAGCGTTGACGCTGGATTGACGCACTGACTTTCTGCCCTCATACACACACAGGTCTGATTGTCCTCTGTCCGGCTCCACTCCCTCATTATCTGTATAACTGCATGTCTGAGACCTTTTGCTCAGCAGCCAAGCCAAGCCTCCACAATGCAGAAAAACATCCAAACCATGATAATTCACCTTTGGGACATAAATACGTGTGTCTGGCATCACTAATTTGGTTAAGATGTTGATTCAATTCTGATGCTCATTACATTTGGTGGTAAACTTATAATTAGGAGTCTCACATGGAACACCGAGCATCAAAAATTTGCTTTATTGGCATGAAGCATTAAGTCGTTTTCCCAAAGCACGTTGTACAAGGTTTACAATGTAAGTATAATCATTTTGATTTTATGACTTCTCTCACTCACACACACACGCACACACACACACGCACACACACACACACACACACACACACACACACACACACACACACACAAACGCACACACTCTTTTTTGCCCTTAGCTACATGTACAGTGATGCTTCTATGTGTCCGTGTGTGCAGGATTGTGACTCCCCTTGAGCAGGTGATTAGGCAGGGATTGAAACAAAGATGCTGAAACAAGACAATGCTGAAAGAGTATGGATGGTCAAATTAAAATGAAGTGAGGAATTCAGTTTTTGGCAAAGCAAGGCTGTGAAAATTGAATGAATTTGCATAATCTGCTAATTTAATTTAAGTGAATCAATGTAATGACTGCAACCCAAAATGTTGCAAACATGAAGAACCTAAAAAGAAAACATAACGGAAAACTGGTGGCATAACAAAAAACGTTTTACTCTAATACATAAAAACATCCCTCTCACACACAATAATCCTTCAAATTTCAGTTGTCTCAGCACAGCAGTCATTTCAGCCAATCAGAGTGACCCGATCTTCAGTCTAAATGGTAAATGAACATGTTGTTAGCTTGATGGATGTGCCTTTCCCGAGAGCCAGCACTCGTCTTAACATAAAACCATACATAATTTTTAATTGGCTGGGGTAGACTGGAACTTGTGATAATTACAATGTAAAGTGAGCGGCTACTATGGCAAAGCCCCACAACAACTTAAAGGTCCAATGTGTAGGAATTTCTCCCATCTAGCGTTGAGATCATCAACTCTCTCGCACCACGCAGTTCAAAGTACGTATTACAGCTACGGTAGCCTTCACGCTTCAAAAAGACGGTCTTTTCCGTTTTTCAATATCCTTTGTCTTTTTCTGGGTAATGAAGAAGACTCCAGCAGTATGTCCTGTATGTCGCTTACCAGCTAACGTATTTCAAGATGGCGCATGAATATGGAGCATCTACCCAAGTTCATGCAAATGCAAATGTAAAATGTCAAGCCAACAGGAATACTTGGAATTGATGGTGGTGGTAAATATTCATGAAAAAGGACAAGTTTGTGAACGGGCAACACAGATTTTGGTAATGAACAACTAAACACGTTACACACTGGACTTTTAAGTTCCAATAGTGGGTAACCAATAAACTAAGCATGTGTGAGCCTTTAAAGGGGTGATAGAATGCAAAACCGATTTTACCTTGTCATAGTTGAATAACGACAGATCAGTGGGTAAATAAGACATACATAGAAGCTCAAAATCCCATTGATACCCCTATCCTCAGCAAATCTCACATTTTGAAACTGCCGCTGAAAACGGGCAATCTCAACAAAGCTGGATGCTGACGTCAGGATCCCAAAACCTAGTCTTTGTCACGCCCCAACATTTGCATAGGCTACACCACTGACCTGAGGTCAGCTTAGTCTTCTGAATCTAGCTAGGTCATGCAGATCTCCAGAGGTCCGCTATTTAATTACTAAATTCACTTCTGAGACTTTTTAGAGGTCAAATCAACTATGTAGAGGTCAAATATGGGCCGTTTTACGAAAATTGATGGCTAATTGCAAATTTTGTCCGACTTGTGTGTCGCAGTTCAGCAGGAGCTCAGCAGGCTACGTGACAGCGGCCGGTGCTGCCTCGCCGCCCGGCGTGTCTACTTCATAGACTCGCTGTGAGCTAGCTGGATCTCCGTCACGAAGGAAAGCCCGCGGCGCTCCATACCTGCGCAAAGTCACCGGTTCTGGGTTCCTGGACTACAAAATGCCGAGGCCCTGATGGAGCTCCAGGGCCTGCAGCTAGCCGCGATCTTTAGCTACCCATAGGATGAGGGGACAGTAGCAGCTAACGAAATCCCTAATGTTCACAAAAATGCATTAAATTGAAAATCGGACACCATAGTTAGCTTTATAAGACCTTGGGGTATATGTTCTGTAAGTGGCGTGACAAAATTGAAACTGTAAATAGATTTTAATTATGCCGAAAGTGAAGCTAACTAGCTAGCCGCGATCTGTACACATAGCTAGGATTGAAGCGAGAAGTAGCAGCTAACGAAATCCCTAATGTTCACACAAATGCATTAAATTGAAAGCGGACACCATAGTTAGCTTTATAAGACCTTGGGTCAGAAGTGGCATGACGAAATGCAAACTAAATATACTCTAGTTATGCCGGCAGCTGGCAGCCAGCCAGCTCCGCAGAGCTCCACGGAGCTCCAGTAGTCCAGTAGCCGAGAAACGGTGACTTTCACTGGGTGAGGCTGCCGTTTTCTCGTCAGACTGTGTGGAGCTCCTAAAGTCCGACACGTCTTACCAAATTTGGAATTAGCCATCAATTTTCGTAAAACGGCCCATATTTGAGCTTTATATAGTTGATTTCTTGCATAAAAACGTATCAGAAGTGAATTTAATAACAAAATAGCCCGACAAACAACGTATAACTTTGCAGTGTCTGAAATAGGAGACCTGCTGTCTCGTCTCCAATGTGTTTCTATGGGGTTCGCTCAAACCAATCAGCGCGCAGCTCATCTAAACATTCATGAGCATACCATATTTGGAAGAAAAGCTCTTGTTCCAAATAGAGCCATATTCACAGGGTAGTTAAGGGCCTAATAAAATAGCATTCGGGCAATTTTCAGCCCAACCAATGTTACATACCCTATTAAGAGACCTTAAGGAACAGTGTGAAAAACCCTATATAATCATTATATCACCCCTTTAAGCATGTTAACTAGATGTAGAGGAGCTGGATAAATGTCTGTCTGATAAAAAAGAAACAAGCTGTGGTGGAAATGTTTAATTCCTTGTAAGTTATTTATTTCAAACTTGAAAATCAGTTTAAAAACCCTTCAGAATAGTTTTTATAGTACAAAGCCATGTTACCACATGTTGTAGCAAGTGGTTTAAAAGGACTAGGGGAGACTTCTGAGCTGAATGCAGGTACTGTTCACGCAAGGCCCTCTCTGAATACATGTTTACTCAACCGGTCACATGTCCAAATCTAAGCAGAAAAAAGCAATATTACCATTTTTCAGACAGATTAACCCTAAGATTCAGGTTAACAGCCCTCCAGCGCAGGAAATTCCTGTTTCACATGCTATGAGGGACTCACATATGAGGGCCACAATATGAATTTTGATCTGTGCTGTTACGACCTCTATGAATGCAATCTATAAATTCAAGGGACATGAAATAAAATTGTTTAAGTCTTGCAGATGGAAGAGTTTCTATGGAATGGTTTCTATGTCAGATGTTTACCATTTTATATATGGTTGAAATACTGAACCACACACATACATTTACAACTGTTAATAATGGAATGGCAATGAAAAGAATTCAATTCCAAAGTCAAAAGTCATAACCTTTTGTAAATCATCTGGTACAAAAATTGAGAGGACATGCAAAGAATAAAATAAGAGTGCAGTGATTGGTTGAGCCATATTAGGGGTTTTCGACATTAAAGATATTCCTGGATCTTGGGAAGAAAGTCTGATAGGGTGGATTTTCCATGCTTGTGTGCACCCATAGTCTGTGTAAATAAAGGGAAAGGGCTGGTAGGGCTCTCGCAAGGCTGTGCTCTCTCTGCTCAGACCTTATAAGGAGGCTTGCTGATCAACAGAGCAGTCGCTGGGACATTTGATCCACAGAGACAAATGGAGAGCACTTGCACTGGAAACAGTGGGCAGAAAGTCTGGGGGAAGGGGAGCTATCATGGTTAACCATCTTGTAGGTATCACTGACATTTCTCAAGGAGTTTTCCAGTAAGTTTATTCTGAATGTGTGGAGGGGTGAGTGCACCTGGAAGATTTTTATTATATAGAGTCATCAATGGAGATATAAATCATTTCACTGTTATTGTGAAAAGAAAGTTCAGTGATGAAACAATATAACTGAAAATCGTTCTCAGCTGAAATTGTAACGTGCAGTATCAGCTTACTTTTCCCCACAGGCAACAGTTGCTGATTCACTGTAGCTGCTGCGATGAGAAGGTGCTGCCAGTCTCACCAAGACTTCAAGATGAAAGAAATGAACATGTTCATTCCCGAGAGCTGTTGACAGCATAACTGACTTCCAGGTCAGGATGGGTAAGGATCATTCACAGGGTCCAGACCTTTGAGGTAACCACCAGGAAAACAGCTGGTCCTGAGATCTCCTTCCACCCATCCTCCGTCACTCATCCCATTTAGCAAGAGCTGAGTCATCTAAATGAAGTGGACACTCCCCTTACCGCCAACCACAAACCCAGACAGTTTACTGTTATCTCACGCTTACACCATCAATGGGAGCTTTGAGAGTCTTGGATGTTTGTTGGGTGACTATGAAAGCCTACGTGAGGGATTTCTCAAGACATCTGTTGGTGAGAAATCCTCCTGTTGGTATTTTCTTGGCCGTAAGTTGAACCTGAGAGAGTGACAGTGAGATGTGATCATGCAGGCGCATGCGGGGTCTCAGGTGACACAACGTATGTGAAACAGTGAGAAAAAAGTCAAGCAAAATGTGTAGGAGGTAAGAAAAGGAAAGACCACCAATTGTACAGCAGTGAAGCGAAACATTACACATTAGCACCGTCGGTTCACTGATTGGCCTTAAGCTGCAGCAGCCCAGTTGAGTGATTCAGCTTGGTGACCTGGCACCCTTATCAGTGAGTGTGTGGTTTGATAACTGATCCCTCAGTGGAGCCCCCGCAGGTTCCACATCATATAAGCCCAAGGGGGCGAATACCTGTGATGCAGAAACGCTGTTAAAACATGGCGATAAGTGAGTGACAGCGCTGTGTTGCAGCTGTGTGGCTGACAAGTCCAGGATGCAGAGGCAGGTGTGAGGACCAGACCACCTACAGTTGGAGCTGAAAGGACAAACTATTATCCCCCCCTCCTAGTCCCCCTTAAACACTGCAGGTGTACCAAGACATAGCAGTCAGCTCCAAGTCTGAATTCGTCACATCTTCTTCTGCCTTTGTTTCTCTGTCTCTCTGTCTTTATACCTTTCTATTTAACACAAGAATGTTAATTATTAATGAGGCCCGGAAATTGTCTCCAGGTACAGAATGTGGTAAGAGCAGTGCTTCCTAACTGTTTTGGCTTGTGACCCATTAAGCTCAATTCACCTCATATTATTTTTCAGACCATAATTATGAGCAGCCAAGTGGGAAAAACCATTCTCACCAACTTGTGAGTTGAAAATAAAAAGTTTTTGTCAGGGCAGCCCATAGCTCACCTGGTAGAGCGTGTACCCCATGTAGGCTCAGTCCTTGCCAGCGGCCCATGTTCGAATCCAACTCGATGCCCTTTGCTGCATGTCATTCCCCCTCTCTCTACCCTGTTTCCTGTCTCTCTTCAGCTGTTCTACATAAAGGAAAAACTTTAAAAACAAATTGTCATTCTGTAGTTGCTATGAGGGGATATTGTATTGCAATATCTTGTGGTTTAGAAGATTTGTTTATTATATATAACAATCCTCATAAAAATGTAATACAGGTGGAATTACATTTATCTCAAAACATATTTGCTGATTAGTAGTGCAAGCGTAAATTCAGGGTTGGCCAGTGGGGATTGAAATAAATAAACAATAAACAACAGCCTTGTAGGTTTTAGACTCATTTATAGATGAAGTCATTTGGTATTTTCTCCAGTGTAAATCCCTGCTCTGCCCTGAAGTTGTGATTTACACAGCAAGAGGCCCCTCAGTAAACAGAGGGAGCAGACGCACTGCTCAAGGGCTCTTCATTCATCTCATCAACCCAAGGACACTGACAGCTGGCCTTCGTGATGGGACAATGAGTCTGAGAGGAGCTCCAGCAGAGAGACGCTGGCTAAGGGCCCTTTCTGCTCCAGAATGAGACTCTCTCCCTGAAGGGGTTAAAGTCTTAATCCTCCTCTATTCTCTATGGCATAAGGATTAGCCAGACAAAGTCAATACGCACACCTTCAGGTTAGGGACTAGAAGAAGATCCCTGCACTGTGGCTGCTAAGCCTGTCCGCTGTTGAGGACAACATGAGGCCTTCACTGCCCTCATTGGCTGTAGCGGGTACAAGAGGCCATTCTGACCAGAGTGTGACCACCTGTATTTCAAAGCCCTTTATGTAAAAGGACCTCTGCACTTTATGCATTTTGTCACCATTTAACCCCTGAGCTAGGTCATGATTGAGATAGAATTTGCATCCATTCATCATGAATATATTGTAAGAGTTGTGTAAACAACTGCATAAAGAGAGCAATTTCACAGCTCACACTGCTGACCCTCAAAAGGGAGTTTGTTTGCCGCTGCTCAGCAGTATATAAATATTCAATTGCCTGTTAGCCATGGCTGCTGCTAATCCTCAGCACAAGTCGCTGCCAAGTTGATACATATTTGAGGGCAGCTGGATAATAAATCATAAGAACTCAAACACAGAAATAGTTGGCTGTTTACGCCTTTTGTTCTGGTGCAATGATGGTTGTGACAGCGGGCTTGTGAGACGGGACAAAACTGTGTCTGTGACGAGATGAAAGAAGAGCACCACTCACAACAAAGCATTTACTGTAGACTGCTGTGTTGTATTTTAAAAATAATAAAAATGTGTTTGCCTCCGTTAATCCTAGAATGAATCACTCTTTTAATTTTGTTCATGCTCCAAAACAATTTCTGATTTGACCAAAAAGCAGAAATAGAAAAGAATTGTGACGGAGATGACTCAATTTTGGTAAATAGTATTAAGTATATAATAGTATTTCTATAATGAGTTGTTTAGTAGTCATCGCCATGATTGACTGGTGCAGGCATCAGTGCTGCATTGTACAAATGTGAAACTATTTGTTTTTCCCCATTGTGTTATTCACATAGACATAGCACAATGGTCATAAAGAGTTTTACATCTGATTATTTTTAATCTAAAGCCCTAATCAGAGAGGTGGAAAATTATTAAACTTCTCAAACACTAAAAGGAAAATGTTGGGGGTGCCCTCCTAGCTCACCTGGTAGAGCATGCGCCCCACGTACTAAAGCTCAGTCCTTACCGCAGTGGCCACGGGTTCGATTCTGACCTGTGGCCCTTTGCTGCACGTCATCCCGCTCCCTCTCCTACTTTCCTGCCTTAATCTGTCCTATCAAATAAAGGCAATAAATGCTGAAAAAAAAAGGAAAATTGTGAGTGACTACTCTTACTTTTTACAGTAGGTCTACAATAATTCACTCAAACTGTTTATTGGCTAAAGCAAGTGGATACTGGTATGTTGTGTAAGTGAAAACAGGTGTCCAGTGCTGCGGCTGGTATGGAGTCTATAGTAGGTCTGTATCTATGCATGGTGGTGTGTTTCTCATATCTGTCAGTAATATAGACTATCTACCTGTAACTCTATCTTTCTATCTATTATTGTTTACACTAGTGTTCACAAGCTCTTTATTTAATAAATTAAAGTTTGGGAAATTGTTTGATGATCTACAATCTTTACCAGAGGTAGTGGGTATCATGGGAGATATCAAAAATGATGTCTACAATAGCCACATTTGGTTTATGGGACAGAGACAGACCAAATATTCCACAGAGAAACATTGTGGCGACACTCAGGACATTGTGGCATATTTGTGTGACATTCAGAGTCGTAAATTGGCGCCTGCCCTCACACCACCGCTGTCAATCATGTCGGATGGCCAGTGAGTGAGCATGTGTTTGTCGAAGCAATGTCTGCCACAATAACATGTTTACACTGTGGAAAGGAAAACCCTTTTGGGGTTCTACAGAAAACAGGCTCGTGTCACTGAAAGATTTGTGATTGGTGAGCATGTTTACTCGTCAGATAATCAAATGCAGGAAAGATATACTTTTAGTCTTTGTTTATAATTAAAAAGACTTGGGTGAATGTTGCATCTGCACTGCTTTATCCCTCATTCTTACAGGTACTAACATTTCCATCTGGGAGCTGCCAACTCAATCCTCTGTTGTCCAATAAGCAGCTCTGCTGAAGCAGTTGGGGGGGGGTGACAGTTTTGTTGTCATTACTTATAATTCCTCATGGGGGCGGCAGAAACTACGCACTATAGCTTTAAACTGAAACGGGGGGTGTTGAACACCCTGTTGTGTGCGCAAGCGCTCTGCCTTTTTATTACCACGAGTTTACGTAGGCCTACATGTCTCTGCTGATTGGGTAACACCTGTGACACAACCAATAAACAAGAGACACACCCACCAAACGAGAGAAAACATATGTCAAAGCCGTTGCAAACCATTTCACACCGTTCTGAGGAAACATGTCGTTCAACACGGAAACATAGCAAAGCGGTGCACACCGTTTTAAGATTGAACATGCCCCTGGTGGACAGTTCAGTCGGACATTTGGGTGCGTTACGCTAGTAGCCGCTAATGTAGCTGAGAGCCGCAGCTGTAGAGAGGGCTAGAGAGATCTGGTAAGCTCAAGTGTCCCTAACTATACAGCAATTTTTGTACTGTCCATTGACCCTCTAGGATTGTATTGAAAATGTGTTCAGTACCAATTGTTCAGCTAAAAATATAGCAGAAACGGGAAAATATAGATTGTATGTTCAGAAAAGTCTAACCAACTCAATTAGGCTACTAGAAAAACCCAGAACCTGAATTCATCAGTCCCTCCAGGAATTTGCAATGTCGCGATCGCAACAATTCACGCAAATTCAACCAATCTTCGTGAATTCAGTGTGACTCGCAATTTTGTCCAATCCCAGCAACTTTATTAAATTTGACCAATAACCCATTTCCTCGTGACTTCAACCAATCACAGCAGTCCCATGTGCCGACAAAACATACAGCGAAAGACCAGACCACCATCTTGCCAACCTTTAACATCAAAATACGTTATAATACTATTTTTCACTCTAAAGTCGTCAAAAGCTGCTGCTGTTTCAATCCTGTTGGCTCTCTGCAGTGGGCAAGGCTGCTGCTCAGTTCTCCCCACGACTGACACACACACACACACACACACACACACACATACAAAGTTATTCACACATGCACACATACGGTGGATGCAGGAAAAACCGGAGATGACACGGTAATTACGCAATGACCAATTCAGCTACGCTCGTTATTGTAAGTGCAATAAAAAGTAAAGGCCAATAAGTACTTTTTCAACCGTATCAAAGTGTGTCCCAGGCCATGATGGGAAATTAACTTTTTACAATGTAAAGGTCAACCAGCCACTGAAAGATATGTTCAAATTTCATTTGTTTAATAAATTATTATTTTGTGTCTTAAATCCACCAGCCATTTTCATATTATACCAGCATTTGTAGCATCCTGAGCCTTTTTGGTAAGGTTACTTGAAACACTCAACCCAGACTCATTATACATCTTTAACCCAAACAATCAAACAGCATTGGTGCCTGTCTGAGAAAAAAATGTGAGTTTTGGCTCAAACCCTAACAGACAGCTTTTCACTGGAAATACCTCTCTCTATACATACCTTTGTTTTACATTAGGCTACCATACCTCCCCAGGTATCAGTGGACTCTATGGAATGGCTAAACGGCTTGTTGAAGTTCTTATGAGATCGCCTTGATCTGTAATCCCACTCAGATAAGATGTGTCCTACCATACTGTATCGCAGGTGATATAAAGAATAGCACCATTCATCTTGTCAATGAGAGGGATTCTGTGTAATGCTGAGCAGTCTCTCTGACCAGAGTATCCATCATTGGTCATGAGGACATAAGTGGCAAACCAACATGGCTCATATCCAGGTGGGACTTAATTTGCTGGTCGGGTTGAGCAAATTCCAGTGTTCTGTCTGGCTAAAGGCACAATGCAGGATATCAAAAAAGAAGCTGGAGCTTTGGATGGCCGCTTTAATCCACAATGAAACCAGAGCGGCCTCTGTCACCAAGCCTTGTTTATTACTGAGGGGATTAAGGTATTGCTACGTTAAAAACAACTTTGATCATGACTGCTGGCTCCTGGAACGCAAAAAGGGTTGAACATAAGCCAAGGCAACAATTACCAGCCGACAGAGGGTCATTAGACAGAGGGCTGCTGACCCCGTTTGAGACAACCCCCCAACCCCAACCAACCAGGACCTTTGATAACATCAAACCCACTTCCACCTCTCCAAGCCTTGCCACAATCACACCAAGCAAGGCTACCTAAGTACAACTCTGCCAGACTCCACTGAGATCCAGCATTCCCCACAACTAAAGAAGAGAGGAGTGGCCCAACAGGAAGTGTCCAGGGTGGGCCAAAGTGGGAGACTGCAAGCCTCTGGGTGGTAAGGTCCATGGAGAGCTGCTCAGATCTCGTTCCATGCGATGCTATCTCTCTTCTGTGCTTTACTTGATTTTATTTTAATATATTGATTTACCCAAGAGACAGTCAATTCACCTAGAATATGTGCAGGTTGAGTATTGTTATTTTAGTTTTATTATAGTTTTACGGTAAATGTGATATTTATTGACATCCCCAGTAGAATTCTCTAATTGAACTCTAAGTGCACTGTTTTACTTAATCTGCTATCTTAATCTGTAGCCTTATTCCTGTAAATGGGAAATAACATCCCAAGGGTTGGGAATGTGTACCCTGAATTGTTCTTCTATTATCTCAGAAGGATATGAGCTAGCTGTAGAAAGTAAGTTGGTTGAATTAAATTACAATACAGAACTATATAATGCAACTATAACTACAATGTTTAGATAAAAAACATTAGGTCCAAATTTGTTTTGATTTATAGATCAGTGTCAGATTTCACGCAATAACACCACAAATGTTTTGTAGATGATTAGGATGTGCTTAAATTTTTCACGCTACAGTGTTTACAGTCTTTCCATCACTTTGTCTTATGGACCAACAATGGAAGGAACGCCTTGTCTCGTCTTCAATGGGAGACTATTGACGTGCCATTGTTTATGTTCTTTTATTCACTCTAATAGTGGAGATCACGGCAAGCAGAAGGTTTGCTGTGGAGATGACTTTGATATGTGTGTTACTGAAAAAGAGAAGATTAGTGGGACCTTGTCCTAGCATCTTTGTGACTTTATTGTTTTGCCTAGTGGTAAGCTACAGTTCCACACATGTTGGGTCACAGGCCATTCTGAGCTTTGTTAAGGAAAAAGAATCAAAGACAACTTTGCTTTAAATTTCTCTGATTGTCTCCAGTCGTAGTGTGTGTGTGACAGTCTCAATTAAAGCATGGAATCAATAGGCTGACCTTCAACCCATCTAGTCATGTCTGCCCTCTTGACCCTGGTCCTGATTTAAACTAAAGTTCCTCACCAAAGGTCAAGGTCAGAGCAGGGTCAATGTACCTGTAAACATGGAAGTGGTAAGAATCGCAGGGCTAAGCTTCTGTTTAGAGCTCGATAACATTTTACTTTTATTAGAGTGGTGAGGGTCAGGCCACTGTTACAATGGCTCTCAGTCTTAATTCACTGGGTCAGGACAGTGAAAACCGAGGAAAACCTTGCTATCCGTTTTAATGTTTTGCTTCAAGATTAGTTTGTGCAAAGAGGAGGAGAGGACTGGATTTTAAACTGCCACCAGCTGTGTTGAGTTCAAGACATCCTGCCAAGTTTGCTTGCTAATCAACCAGCTTACAGAGCATGTTTCTTCTGTTAAATATGCCTGTGTAAGATATGCAGTCTCTCATAAATCTTTGAGTCGCCCATCAAAATTCCAACTCAGCAGTGTTTGTCAGTAAATACGCAGCGTTGACATAATAAACAACACTCCCTTTGGGTCTGATTATGCCACAAAATGATTCAGTCCCTACAATGTTTTCCACTTGCTCTAGGGTTATTGCTTTCAGCTGGCCGAGCATCATCGATCCCCATACTAAGCACTTATACTGTTCATGTCAACAGGAAACAAATTGGCAGAGAGCAGACCCATAGTGTTTTGGTTAAACTCAGAAAGACTCAGATGACTGGCAGGAAATGTGTAAATAATAGATCTATATCTACTCCGGTCTCCCACAGAAGCCACAAAAAGCTGACAGTTTGGCAAAATTGGGAGGTAAATAAAGAAAGCGCTTTGTGACAGCAGTTCATCAACGACTGCATGAGTAACTATCTTGCAATAGTTGTCGTGTCTGGGGAAATATAGGGGATTCTAGGTGCAATAGATTGAGGCGTCAGTATGCACATTGTTCATCGCATCTTGCCCTTTTCTATGATGGCATTTCACCCTGTATTTGAGCATGGCCATTTCATACAGCTATACACATGCTAATTTCAATTAGTAAGTAAGGGTAAGGTCATTTCTTTTGAGCGTTATTTCAACAGTATTGAGTCAACTGGAAATTAGAAAGGAAAAATTCAAACAGCAAAACCATTAACGGATAAACGTGCATTCGGGCACACACACACACACACACACACACACACACACACACACACACACACACACACACACACACACACACACACACACACACAAACACACACGCACGCACACACACACACACACACACACACACACACACACACACACACACACACACACACACACACACACACATACACGCACACACACACACACACACACACACACACACACACACACACATACTGCTGTCCATCATACAAGCAGAAAAGATCACTTTGAATAAATTGTGTTATTCTTCCTATTTCGTTACAGTTTAGTCAAATGTAAATAAAGTTTGGTGTGGTCACAAAAGTCAAATGGTGGGTTTATGACTATAACAAGCATTTAGCTTTGAATGCCACATTGCACACAGGTTAGTCAGCAGAGCCCCATCTACTGCTCTCCAGTACATCCGTCCTGGTCAGACACTTAGAATAATAATCTGAGATTGTCAGTGGCAAAATAAGCACTTTTAGTATTGAAAATGCGCAATTGCCCAATAACATTACAGTGTAACTTGTTTTGCCACTGCTGACTGCAGTGGTCTTGCTTAATACTGGACCAATTTCAAAGATTGTTGTTCCCATCAGTCATTTAGACACAAAAACATAGGAAAATAGGGTCCAGGTTGAAAAAAAAAACTAAGTTACCCTTTAACTGATCAGATTCCTGTTCATCCATTTCTGTCACTTTATCACAGCATCTCACAAGCAACACAATCTGCTGTAGACACCATCACATGGAAAAAAAAAACTTGAGTCATAGTGAGTGCAGAGGCATTAGCTTGCAGTGCAACTGTTTGCAAGCCTTTACAAAAGTGCCAAATGTGATTGCATTTTGAGTATCCTGAGAGCTGTAGTCTTTGACACTATCCAAAGAAAAACACCAATTTACTTTCACTCGCTCTAAGCTGATTTTGGATCCACAAGCAATATTTTGTCAAGGCTTTTGGGAATGTTATCACAAATACAGCATGCTGAGAGTTTATAAAACCTCTGCTATTCCCAGATTATCCTTGAACTCTATGTTACCTGGTTGGTAAACTATAGTTGGCGGCCATGGCTAACACTGAGATAAGGTCATGTGACACACATTGCTCACCTTTATTTAATTATCATTCCAGATTAGGAAGGGATTTCATTCATTTTCTGTAATTTATTAGTTTTGACTATAAATGGCAGGTGAAGTTTCCATCCAGAATTTAATTTGAGATTCATGGCAGTGCTTATGAATGCCAAATATATGCCAACATGAACTAAGGATCTTTGGAAGTGTCTGCAGGTACTTGCTGCACACAGACAGACAATGCTACTGCAGACATTTATTCTAGGCTGAAATATTCTGTCTTGCTTCTAAAGTATGCTTTTCCAAACAGGGGATTTCTCTTTTTTAAACTTTCCCTCCCTGGCTCTTTCTTTTGGCAGACGTGCCAAGTAAAAGTGTAGCATATCATTAGATCTGCAGTGGTTCCAAGTTCTCTGCCCCCATGGCATGTTCAGGCCTTACAGCGAGACCTCACTCTTATCAGAGACAACGCTGCATTCCACTGCAGGGCAGATGGAGTCTCATCTTTTAACTCTCCATCGACAAGATTTACTATTGCGCCCACTATCTCTGTGATTTGTAGGTACAACCCACTTTGAAATTCTCCAATTTACCTCTGCTCCCTCTGGCACAACACAATACTGAAATATGTTGAAGAAATTGCTTGGTGTTGACTTTTGCACTCCCCTGTCAGTGAAAATGTAGTATTCTGTAATAATCTGTCTCGTTTAGAGATCCAATCAGGTTTAAAGTTGTTGGCTTTTCTTCATCTTCTTTTTGACTCATTAACAGCTAAGAATGGTTCACAAGATGTCTAGGTATCGATATAGAAAATCTACCTTCCTGAGCAAGAAGCTGATTAATGTATTGACCGGTATATATATACTCTTCATATCTTAAACAGTACAAAGTATATGTGTTAGAGGTCTGTTCCATGCCCTAAACTTTTGAATGTTGCATGAAGCAGAGTTCAACTTTGGTGACTGGTAAATTCACGCCGTTGACCAATAGGAAGCTGTCTTGTTAGTGCTGACCTTCGAGGGAATGGAGAGTCAGAGAGCCCAAAGGAAGGAAGTTATTGTAGCTTGCTAGTTATGTTGCCTTTTGTGTGATCCTCTGCCAAAGTATAAACTGCGCCACAAAAGGTGGGTGTGAGAGCCTATATGTCATATTAGAGACTGAGCTAACAAGCTTGCTAATTGGCAAGTAGTGGTTAAGCAAGCTTGTATACTCTGAGAATTAATATCCCTCTTCAGTTAAAGTCTTTATTAAATGAAATTATGTTTAATCCTCAGAACAAAATGCCAAGGGAGAGTAGATAGCACAATACGGAAAAGAGAAAGAAGCTTACTAGGTCTAGTATGTCCCAGCTGGCAAGCGTAGTTGCAGTTATGGTAGTTCAGCAACTTGTTTTGCGAGTTGTCACTAGCCCACCAAGCTTGTAGAACCAAATATTTCACAGATGAATTTCCCTATGCACCTTTTTGTTGTGACCAGGCCTCAAGGTCATACTTTGATTATTGTAAACGTCATATAAAGTCAGTACTTATTTGCATTAAGGTCTTTGAGTAAGCCTAATCTCAATCTTGATTAAAGAAAACTGTATATTTCTACTCATTCAAGTCCATCCACCAGGGCCACCTTAATTCTTTATGCAAGTACATTAGGCCATGCATGCAAGCAGTTTGTTCAGGTACTTTAAGAGGCAAATGGAAAATCCTACTGTTCTTTTTTTCTGTTGAACCAAGGACCAACAAACTATCCTCTTTCAAGCCATTTATGCAGCCAACTGGCTCTTCCTCAGTCTTTTAACTTTACCCATCAACAAAACACACAAGCTTCAGTATTCAAGGAATGTTTGGCAAGGTCGATGCTGCATCCCGATTACAACCCATGAGTTAAGGAGCACGAGGATTACAAGGAACTGACAGAATGGCCTTCTTCCTGCATTTAATTAAATCCCCCTTTCTGTCGCTCTTTGTATCCACAGGCAGCCAAGTCTGTGCTGCCAGGAGCAGGGCACCATACCAGGGTGCTGTAAGCTGTTTAACCTACATGAAAGTGTCACGGCTGAATAGAAAGGATGACCCCTTCTTTCTGGTCACCATATCCTCTCAAAAATCATTTGAAGTTAAGCTCTGTGCTAAATGAATCTCTGGTTGGCAAGACGTACTCTACAGGAGGCCTTTTGACAGCTTATTTTCTTTGTGGGTTTGATGATAGAAATATAACATTATTTAAAGGCAGATAAGCTTTTCTGAGAATATATACGCCATCTAAAACGAAATTCATTTTGTAAAGTTTATTTTGGCAGAGTACATGAGGGAAGAAGATTGTATTTTTCTCCCGATGTTAGACAAACTCAACCTCAGCATTTATCTTGTCGTTTATGAATAGTTTTTATATTACTCTTATTGTAGAAACCAATAATAATGTGTACTTGAGTCAAAGGTAAACCCTGGAGGAAAATGTCCTAGGTTTAAGGTAAACGCTTGATACAACCTTCATACATGCAATCATGTCCTTTAAAAGCTGTCTGTTTTCCCCCACTTTATATAAGATTACATGGAAAATTAAAAATATTAAATATTGCGCTTTGAGATTTCCAAAACAAAAAACAGGCAATAAGATTGAAATGGTTGGATGATGTTGAACCTGATACAAGCTAATCTCTGGAAAGGCTCCACCCTTGTCGTCCTCACATTAAAAGACATGAGCAGACATCGACCAAAAAATTCAAAGAACTGGGTGGAGAACAATCACTTTCTGAATTACTCGTTTCCTTTTGGTTTATCTCCTTTGCTGAGGAATTTCTTGTATGTAAGTAGCTGTTTGCATGGATTTTATGAGATCGGACCACACCCTACCATCGCACAAGCCAAACTGTCTAGTCTCAATTACTAAAATCCCTGCAACCTTATCACCAAACCAAGTACATAGCCTTTCTATTGCTTTGTCAGATTCAACTTTGACAGACATGACCGACAGCTTTATCTCTTGGATGCGAGTAGGTTTTTTTGATCTCTTAATCTTTTCTCACATGTGAACCCACATCAAAGGCTTTTAAGCTATTCAAAGAAGGTGGAGCATATGGCATACTGTCTTCATGTGAGCTAATCCAAGCCAGGCAGAAGCAGAAAAAAGGAATGAAGACTGACATACAGACGTAGCTCGTGGCATTGGCAGACCTGCAGTGCTGTGAAGCCTGTATACTCCAACACGGCATTCAAACTCTTTGTTTAAAAATCTGTCACTGTGCTTTATTACAGCCACTTCTATGTTTGACTCATGCTCTGAGTGCACTTTTGTTGATTTGTGCACATTTAAAGCTTCAGTAAATATTTTCACTTTTTATCTTCAATAGTCATTGAGTTCACATAAAATAAAGATATCCTAATTTAAGTCATTATTATACTTTACTATAAGAGATCTCAATCAATATCCATATCCAGATATCAAGCAGTTGACAAATAGAGAATATGAGTCAAGTGCTGAAAAACATTTCACAGCTAAAATGACCACACAGGTATCAGACTTGTCATCACTGTGAGGTTGCTATGCAACCTTGGAGACTACAGGAGGTCACAGTGCCTGGCCGTGTTTGCCAAGAAATACAACGTAACTACAGAGACCGGGGATAGTGGTAACATGGGTCAGTTGTAACACATCCATTTTCTCCAATCAGGAACAAGTTTCGAATCACCTAATTCACGCTAAACATGCTCTGTTTAGTCCTTAATACACGTGTGAAGAATCAGCCCCCTGTGACAGACACTGCACAGTTAAGAAAGAAAAAAAACTATTTTTACGTAAGAAAGTATTTTTTCTTTTACCTCATTTATTTTTGTGATAGCATTGCCAGCTTTGTAGTTAAACTCAACAAACTTAAATCTTGTTTACTGTGTATCTATATGGATATCTTTCATGCAGGTTGTTAGAGCTAATGTTTTGGCTGTTAGCTTTAAATGAAGTTCGTTCATGGCGATACTAGTCTGGGTTAGTTGTCACAAGAGTCTGGTTTACAAAATGTTACAAACTACCCCAAGCTAAATTTTGGTTCTATTAATTTTTTTTCTTTAAATGTCGGTCTTAGCATGTGTGAAAAAAAGGAAAAGTCAAGAGAGATGTAACCATCAAGGACATATAGAAAATCTCAAGATTCACATTAGTGAAGACTACCTGGATGAAACATAAGGTTTACGCCTACCTAAATCATTTTGACTTTTAACTTTTACCAAGACCTGGTACTCCACTATTTCTAGAGACATGGTGTCATGTTTCCAAACCTAAACATGCTGGTATAAGCTGTATAAAGTACCACATCTACATTTTTAATGGAATTCCTTAGCTAGTCTGCCTGGCAAAGCAGTAATCCTAGACTATTGAGTTAAATAGACCTTACAATTGTGAGTTGTCAACGTGATCCATTTTTCATTGCACTTAGGCATTTCTCACCTCCAGCTGAGTAGTTTAACACTGTATTTTGGCTTGTTCAACAGAGTCATTTAAGATATACAAGCATTTAATCACGTTTCCTGTTTTATACCCTCAATCCCTTTAATAAAAAAAACTTTCATCACTTCCTCACTGAAAGTGCTGTTGTTGTTTTCAAACACGTGTTAAAAAGTGTTCATACAAACTTGTAATTGTAATATACAATGATAAAGAAACAAAGTCATTAAATTAGCAGAGAAGGCAGAGAGAAGAAAAGCCCATTTTCAACAAAAGTAATTATGGGGAAAACAAGGAAATAATAAAATGGGTTTATATTTAAATAGGGGTTTTACACTCACAGAAAAAGTGCCGAGCAAGATGGAAAAATGGGGAAATGAAAGGAACAAAAGTCAAAATCCCTGAGCAGAACAATGGCCTTCTATCTATAAATTGCAGGAACGTCTGTCTGTCTGTCTGTCTGTCTGTCTGTCTGTGTGTGTGTTATGCGCATATCTCTCGAACCGTAAATATAAATATCAATATATAAGATTATTCCTTCACAGCGCTGTGCAATGCGAGAAAATCTCAGAGCTGAACCGGGCAGACACAGCACTTTTCATCAGACTCACCCTGGGTTAATTAAGTCTACTGCTAACTAATAACATTACCGTCGCCAAAATACCCCTGCGAATCAAATCCCCTACTTCACCGTTACCTGTCAAGCCACTAAACCTGTATGGAAATGAACACCTGAAATGTTAAATTCGTTAACAATCCGACACGAAACAACACTGTCTCTTTCTCTCTCTCTCTCTCTCTCTCTCTCTCTCTCTCTCTCTCTCTGCGCGCACACACACACACACACACACACACACACACACACAGTCAGGTTCTGGTGGTTGATGAGCGCAGATATGTGCTGATTAGCTCTCATAAGGGACCAGGTGGGTAGCGCACTGTCATGAGTCCAGACGCTAATGTCTGATTACTCCACATTGTCATTGTGATATTTTGTGATTACATTCTGAATCTGCAACGTTCTCTGTCAGGTAAATCAGTAAGTTAGTAGTAGGGTATACAGGGGAGTTGCATATGAAGTGGTTTGGGGTCCTTGGTAAGTAATTTTGGGGTACAATTTGGTTTTGATGAATTCTACAAGCAGCAATACCACAGGCTAAGCAATCAGCCCATTCCAAACAGGCACATTTTCAACGGGCACTGCACTAGTTATTATAATATTTAGGTTTGGAAGCAATGTTAGCACATAGAAAGCAAAAAGAAAAGGCCCTAGAACAAGTGGGATGCTTCATCTGTGGTGGATTAACTGTTTATTGGTCCTAAAAGCAAAGTGCAAAGATGACCTTCTGGCAAGTACAAATGCCATAATCTGTGGTAAAACAAGTGATTGTTTAGTCTCCCCAGCTGTTGAACAAACTTTAACAGGATTTCTAAAGTTGGCTTTGAGGGACCTAAAATCCTGTTTTGATTAAGTAATTGTTAAGGGATTGTTTTGGTATAAACTTACACTTGAGGAATAATGTAGCTTTTCTGATTGGACTTAATTATACACAACTACATTAACTTAATGGAGAGTTGTTCATGTCTGGATCTTATGGTCAGCCACAAAATGTTTCACTTAAATACTGTCCTCAGTTTTCATTGGCTAGTAAGACACCAGAGAACAGATGTCCTGCAGCCATAAATAGGTAAAGGGGAACAAAAACAATCCTTCTCAGTTGTTTAAACTTGAACTCCAGCAGACTGATGGGAGGTAGGTTTTGGGGTCATCGGTGCCAGAGTGATTCCCCTCTATGCAGTGCCTCCCTACATACATCAAAGATCCTAAGCATCAGAAGATAACTGGTCAACCCGGTGAGCAAAAACAGCTGGGCCAGAGCAAAACAAAGATGATATAAGCGGCTTCCTCCTCGGTGGCATCAACAATGATAAGCCCCAGCCTATATTGTGTTTGAAGCGCAGTATCCCCCCCTCTACCACCAGCACCACCAAAACCAGGCAATTTAGAGACCCATGTAATGCGAGAGGAAATATAATCTGTGATCTCTTGAACCCTGTCAAAAGAAAAAGGTCTGGCATTTGTCTCTACAACCATTTTCGGGAAGTAGTGGGAGTGACTTTAAGTTGCAGGGACTGTGATCTGTGAAATCATTCAAACATGCCTTAATGTCAGCAAGGGAGAATGGAGGAAGTATAACGGAGCTACACAGGATGTGATTGGACATAAGAAATGATGTACACGTGAAAAGATCCCTTTCTTGAGTTTAAAGTCTGACAAATCGTGTCCTTGTTCTTCTGTTGCCCGTGTGGAAGATCTGGAGAGCTCATTTTACATCAGCCATCATGACAAACTCCTACGGGTGTAATGAAACACAACAGTACTCTGCAACATGCTTATAAACTTCCTGAAACAAATAACAAACACAATTCTTTAACATCTAATGTTGACAGACACAACAGCCAAATAAAGATGCTTCTCAAATAACTCACACTGAGCAAAACAGTACAGGCTTCAGTGACTACACGCCAGAAAATCTTCTTTTAAAGATGAAATTTTCCTGGACGGTACCCAAGGTGGAGGTAAACATTTTCGTGGGATGTACAATTTCCCATTGGATTTAGCTGACAGTGAATAGAATGACAAGGGGTAAGCAAGGATCCAACTTCAGAGGTTGCCAGGAACGTACATTCTTATTTTTTAAGTCTTAGTAGCACACATGACATAGTTACTTTTTCTACAAAGAAATAATCTAAGTTATTTTGTCGTCTCCCCAAGTGTAAACCTTCAGTCATAGCGACCCTTTTTGTCCATTATCACCTGGGTTCTCATATAATCCAAACAAAATGGCAAGGTTAATGGGATAGAGCTGTGTGAGGAATTATGCAGGATTATGCAAATGACTAGGGCTAATATGATTATTGTGTGGACACACTAGGTTGATAAGATTACTTTTAGTGTTGGATGGTGAATAATTGTCTTACATTATGTTAATGCATGTGTGACAGTTAACTTCTGACCTGTTTCTGGACTCTAATTAATTTATTAAAAAAAACCCTTCTCCTATAATTAATCCCGCACACTTTGCTGATCTGACTAGGATGTGTTGAATTAACGGCCTGAGAGTGGGATTTTAAAACAAGGCAAACAAAAGATGCAGTTTATCATTCGTCAATCTGTGAAATTAATTTGCACCTTTTCATGAAATAGCTTGGTGATCTAGTTACTTCGTTTGCAAGCTACTGTGGCTTATGAGCTAACCGGTAACATGTTCGCTAGCCAGCAACATGCTAGCGCACGCCCGTCACATTAGGGACCGTTCGGTATTTATGGAATGGACCCAAATAGGGGGAAAAATAGGGGGGCCCAACTTTTGTATTCATGAAAACAGCAACATTTCAAAGTGGCTTGTTTGGTGCATATTTTTTCATGTAGCTCTCAGTCTCGGCCCTCCTTCGCTACCAGATGGGTCTGACCCATGAGTTTGCTGGGGGGGGGCAGGGGGAGCACTGCCCCCCTGGTGGCTGAAACGGTTAATTGTATTGTTTTAAAAATGAGTGGAATAATTACATCTGGCATGACCAGATATTTTATAAATATCTTAAATAACACAAAACAACTAAATGGTGGTAGGTAATACATCTGATTTCATATACTACTTTAGTAAAAAAAATATTACCTGGCTGACGATGGGAGCAGCAGGACGCAAAAAACGAAATTTACTGTTGCACTAGTCTGGACATCTTACCGTGCCAACCTTGCAATAAAGGTTTCCTAAATGCCATGTATATAAATGTGATGTCAGCTTACTAATTGATTGCGGGTTTTGTGTAGATTTGGACTTTTATACGTTTATTCCACTTTGTTTAAACGGCGAAGTGGAGAGGCCTCGTTCACCTGTTTGGAGCTGGCTGATGAATGTGACGCTCGTATAGGCCTTGCTGGATACACCGTGACCCTTTTTGTGGATCTACTGATAGCTGTGGATTACTTTTTTTCGTGTCATTGGATTACGGAAAAATACGGATCTTTTTTCTCAACGTGTCTTAACGTTTTATGGTGTGACTGCGCTTCGTTTCTGCGTTTGGATAGGCATCTCAACAGACTGTAGGTCCAACACTGATTGTTCACTGTTACATTTTAAATTTAAGTGTCGGGGCATTCCGCCACCGTCTGTCTATTGCATTCCAAGACAGCCAAGCTGCGATTGGATTTCATAAGGGCGAATTGTTACAATGTAATTTCAAATCTGCTTTAAAAATAAACATATATGTTTTGGAATATAATGTTAAGCTTCGGCAGCTTTACCTATGTGCTAAAATATACAATGACTGAGGAAGCCTAGTGACGAGTCCATAGCAACCAGTGTTGAATTTGTTATTTCCCAGTGTCCTTGGCTGAATGGTCTCAATGTTTTATTGTTTTATTTCATATGAATACTAGTTTACTAGATGAGTAACTTAGTATTTGAAGTAATGCAGTAATGCAGGAAGTGTGCATTTAGTTTCCATGCTTATTGTGTTTCCACAACAATGTTAGTGAATAAATCTACTGAAATGGCCACCACACCATAACAGAGGAGTGTGATGTGTAAGATGAGAATGCAGAGTTTAACACATGTATATCATGGCTGTAAAAAATCAAATGGCATCTGTACATCTTTGCTAAATGCAAACTAGCACATAAGGGGTGGGTCATTCCTCTTTTTCAAGTTGTTGTGGAGGGTCGTAGAAAAATTATTACTGGTGAGGGGAGGGTTAAGTCTTTTTAACTTAAAGGTCCCAAAACTCCTCCAGTGGCCCCTTAAATAAATAACAAACAGTCCCTTAGCCAGGACATCATTTTACACAATAAATATATATGTACCACAAACTCCGATGTCAGCACTGTTAAGAGGGTTTCCAAGTTCCTGTATCAAAGTTCATAAAAGTTATACTGTGAAAGCTCTGTGTGGATTGTCTTCATTCATTCAGCCTCCATTGCAATCAATCTATTTTGGTTCATTATCAGTGTTGGTGTGACCATGACCCATAGGAAGCATCTGTCCATCTATGTCAATGTACTTGGCTCAGAGCTCAGACATCACTGTCCCCGATTATATTGACTTTGGAGAGCAGGAGGGCCTAGACCCCCTCGTCCCCCGGGGCCATCCTAGAGCTACAGCCACGTCTGGTGAAAGCGTGAGTCGAGGATCTCACAGCCAGGCTGTTACGCCTCCATCTGGGCCCCTGAATTAAACATCAGCTAGGCAGACTGGCTCCCTGCCTGAAAGCTTCAGGGACAAGGAACTGGGGCCAATTAACCCATGGCCGGTCTATTCAGACCTTACTTTGTAGCCAATTAAGAGGGCATATTACAGAAGGGGATCAAAAGGGATGATAAAACGGTTGGGCTTGATTTGGCATCAGGCACAGGTACTGTTTGCATAAAGTCATAGTGACTGAATGGGAGCCCTTGGCAATGATAGTAGTCATCATAAGCTGAACACATTCAGAATGCCCTGGATAATCTTTAATACTAATTTGGTCAACTCGATATTTGTTTCCCTAAAGCTTCCAAGAGTATCAACAATATTTGCTTCTAGTAATTTGAGAATAACTGAGCTCTTTTTGTTGAACTATTGAATACTGAACATGGAAACTCTTGCCTTGACATCAGGCACGATGTCACATTATGTTACTACGGCATCAGACAGTCGTCTTTACTAACAGGTTGGTTCCTCTTCTGCATCTCTGACACTCGTCTAGTGTGAGGAAATACTTCTGTAGATGAGATGGGGGCAGGAAACACAGCGAAAAACAGGAAAAACAGAATCATGACTGGTGTTTTTGTCTTCTATTGTAACAGATGGAGATGATCACAGATGTGGCTCAATCACACTAGGTTGTTGTTAAATTTCACAATAAAATGTACTACTGAGCAAATCACGTCTCTAAAGATGCCTCACTATTTATCTTCCAATAAAAAAAATATGTTTTATTGAGTAGCTATGAGTTGGAAAGACATGTTCCAAGACTGGTTCCAAGAGAGGTTAACAAGACTGTGGTTGATATAGTTTTCATAGAGTGGTGCTATGAGTGTCCCTAAATAATATGTCCTTTATATGTGCAGGCTGTAAGTATTAGGACAGTGATATGTTTTTCATTGTGTTGGCTCTAGTCCAGCACATTGAATTTGAAATGAAACACTTGCTATGAGGTTGTGGGTGTTCACATTAATATTGGACGAATATTGCAGAAATGTTTACCTTTGGGGGTAGTGGAGAGGGGTTTATATAGAAAAGTGGATGCCATTTCTATTGGGTTTATCAGACATGGATGTAAATACCAATAAGTTAAAAATGAAAGATGGTGGGTTGACTTCATACATACATGTATATAATTGTATTTCAAACACAATGCACAGAACCACAGAGGCATGTACAAAGTAAAAAAATGTCCTAATACTTACAAACTTCACTGCATGTGAAACGTTTTTGGGGGTTATTCAGCTCAAACACATCACTAAGAATCTGAATTTTGGTCTCCTGCAGTACTATTTTCTTTTTAATTGGCAGTGATGTATTAGTGAGGTGTTTGTTTTGTGAGAATTAAGAACCAGAGGCATACAATTTATGGGAAGATGGATCATTATTTAACTGCCTATTATAATATAAAAATAATAAGATAAACATTTTTTTTTCTTAATGCACTGATATTTTGCTGTTGGTGCCAACACAACTACAATGGGTGCTGACATGGGGAATAGCAAAAGCTGGATCTTTAAACTCTTCCAGCTAAAAACCTTTGTTGCATTTCCGTGTACGTTTTTGTTGCCAGGTACACTATTGCAGAATTTAATCAAAAAGGTTGAGAGTTGGGAATACACACCTTCTTTGGCTCATGTCAGCTATGTTATAAAACACAACCACACCATATATCTGCTCTGCTTTTTCCCTGTATCTGTAAACTTGCTGTTTTCAGCTCAGCACACACACACACACACACACACACACACACACACACACACACACACACACACACACACACACACACACACACACACACACACGCACACGCACACACACACGCACACACACACGTTCCTATTTGTGAGCTGGCAGGGAAAATTCTTGGACATATAACCTTTACAACATTTGTAACTAGGAATTCATTGCATTCAGCTCTCAGTACACCCCGTCTGAATAGTTAACATTTTAACATCAATCTATTCCCTCAGGGTAGGAAAAAGTGTAATGATGGTGAAACTAAAAGAAACAGGTGTTCTTCTCTCTATGGGTATCTCTGTTTGAAGGTGCTGAGAGTTACAGAAAGATTGTGAATCACTGCTAATTGCACAAAATTATAGTTGTGGTGTGCAAAATGAACTCTTTCTAGTGTAGATCGAGCCAACACAGTTATAGTAGTACTTTGGAGGGTGTAGATGCCGTGAATTGTAGAATGACAAGGGTAGGGGATTTACAGAAAGCTCACTTGATAATGATGATTGGGGTACATTGCAAGTGCATTCTTTTTAATTTTATGCATGAAAAAATGCCAACTCAATTTCAGATCCACCAAATTAAAAACCAAAGAAAAATGTGTCAAATGAGGTCATAATATAACTGGGTTTGGTTGGAGCCTTTGTTATCGTTTGTTTAACAGTAAAATGCACGTTGTGTGGCTTTCTGTACAACAGCTCTTCTCTTAAGAGAAGATTTATTGAAATTATTTAATTACAATTTTTAATTGACAGCATAGCCCCATCTCTAATTACAAAATACAAATACTCTCTAGTTGAGCTGGTCAACTGAAGGCACCAAAACAAAAGCATATACAACAGATATTTACAAGAGGCGGTGACCTCTCATTATTAAATTGCTTTATGAGAAAAGGCAGCCCTGACTAAACCAAGAGTCGACAAATAAAAGACATTTGTATTCTTTGACAGACAAAAACCAATAACCAGGATGAATAATGGAAAAAGAAGCAAGAAATATATGGCTGATGATCAATCTCAGAAATCCTTTCATAATATTTCAGTAACTTTATATACTCTGTATCTTAACTTGCTGAAATTAAATGGTGTATTGGTGGCTGTGTTCTGTTTTCAGAACACACATTAAGCCAGTTATGACCTGACAGAGTTATTCATGTAGTGTCTTCCAAATCCATGTTGATTCAAAGTATGTGCACCACTAGAGGGGAACAACCACCTAAAAAAAACCTCAAAGACCCACAGCCATGATACTTGTACCTTATCAGCTCATCAAGTTGTTATGTTAGCAAACAGTTGCATTCTTAAATAGCTAGCAGACACAGATTGTTCCTTCCTTATTTTGTTTCTTTGCTCTTGTTGTTCACTGACTCCTGAGACACCTACACACACAGTTTCACACATGCACTCCATACTCTCACATGGTTAAAATAATGTAGCTAGTCATATCTGTAGTGACTTTCAACAAAGATATATATATATATATATATATATATGGCAAAAGTACTCACTTCCCATACTCAAGTAGAAGTACAGATACTTGTGTTAAAAATACTTTGGTAATAGTAGAATTATTGATATAACTTCTTTACTCAAGTAAGAGTAAGGGCGCTGACACACAGAGCTGATTATCGGCCGTCGGACCGTCTGGCGAGGTCGGTGACTCGAGTCTGCTCGGTGTGTCCCATGCCGTCGTCCGTCTGAGGAGCCGCCGGCCTTAATTTTGGCGGAAAGAGACGGAAATGGCGAGCGGATGAGCCTCTCAAAATCTGACGAAAATCTTTTAAACTAACCTTTGTCGATCTGAAATGAAGACAGATTCAGCAACTGCATGGCCTATTTCTCGCTTAAAATATGTTTCGGTGAACTATTTTAGTACAATATGAGATCGTATTCTGAACAAGCCCCATGACAAATGTTACTAGAGTGCAAACTGAGAAACTTCAGTGGACATGGAAAAAAAGGCTCTTTATATGCCATTGCCTACATTTTAAATGGATGTCTGCCAATAGGCCTAAAACATCACATATTTGATTATTGTGACAGAGACTGGGACTCCAGGTTAATAACATTCTGACTTAGTAGCAAGATATGAATTCACAATTTGCAGCACATTTGCCAGGAGTCATTCTTGGTGCCTACTATCTCAAACATCTCTCTCAGATAAGGCCAAGGATAATTGGGAATGTCTTGCTGCTTGTCTGCCGAGTCTCTGGTTTCTGGTTCTCTGGAATCTCCGTTTTCTTCATTTTCAATCATGTCGCCATCCATACTACTATGCTAACGTTACCGCCATGAAGGCGCAATGATTTGCCGCGAATGAATGCCGCCGAATCTGTCGAGTCGTCTTGTAGTGGTGCGTCAAGTGCAACGTATATTCCCATCCAATTAGATTGAATTCGGTATAGATGACGCAAAAATTAATAACGGTAACTCCACTTAAGTTTATTTTAAACTAAAACGAGCCAATTTTGTAAAATGTAAGGAGTAGAAAGTAGCGATATTCATATTAAAAATGTAAGGAGTAAAAGTAAAAAGTCGGCACAAAAATAAATAGTAAAGTAAAGTAAAAATATCTGAAAATTCTACTTGAGTATAATACTTCCTATCTCTGTATATAAATAAGCTACTGAGGGGCGAACAAGTTGCCACATGATTTTGATGTTGCTTTTTGTCATCTTCAGAGAACTGAAACCAGACTCTTGACTAATTAGTTTCCTTCCTACTCAAGATTCACTTCTCTTGAAGGGCACAAAGTTTGTCATTTATGTGCCAGTTATATTCTGAGTGGCAAAACGACTCATGTTGACATGATTGTCTCTCGCTCACAGCTTAAAAAATCATAGATTAGACTAAAGAAGGAAAAAATTCAACTCAAGGGATTATTATCGTGGTATCATGGCATGTTTTGCTGCCACACTCATCATTCTGGCGGGATTAATCAACCTCTTAGCAGCAAACAAGGACGCCTGTGATCTTTATGCTGTAGTTGGAGAGAGTGTAATGCTGCCGTTTGTGCATGATGGACTTGCAAACTCACATACGCTGAGATGGACTCATAATAGCACAATCATTTTCTACAGAGAAAAAGGCAGAGTGTCTGTTGGAAAGTCAGAGGACATCTCTACAGTGGGATCTCTTTTGCTGAAGAACCTACAATTCTCAAGTGCAGGGACTTACCAAGCTAAGGTGCTGATTCCCAATGATACAATGGTTAACACGTGGACTCATCGTCTCTGTATGATGGACAAGGTATCAAAACCTCAACTCACTTACATGTGTGACCCCAAGTCTAGTGCTGTTAATCTAAATTGCCATGTAGCCTATCCTCAGGGTTTGGTGTTCTCATGGACACTTGATGAAAAGACCTTAACAAGCGAAACAAGACCAACACTGAGCATATCACTGGCAAAGTTGAAAGGGGAGAGGAGCTTTACATGTAGTGTTGCAAACAAAGTCAGCAAGGAGAAGAGTGACACTGTCCGTCCAACCTGTAAAGGTCCACCACCACCAACTTTGTTCTGTTTTACATCCGCAACGGTTGTAGCAGTGCTAGCAGGTGGAGCCAGTCTGATTCTGCTCTTGCTCATCATAATCATCATATTATGTTGCTGCCACAGACGCATCAAAACCCAAATGAGACGCAGGGATAAAGGGGAGCTGAGGATGCTTTCTCTAAACAAACGAGAGTCTGACTCCATCAGCCCAGAGTATGAGACTATGCACCCGAATGAGTACACTGAAAACAGGCCTGCACAGCTCTCCATAGATTCTGAAGGACAACGACCTTCACCTGTGCCGAAGCCGAGGACGAAAACTCCCCAGACACCAAACATCTGAACGTGCCTCCCTCTCTTACCATCCCAGGAACCTTCAAGAACTGAGACAAAAAGGCATGTTTTGTAGATTGATTGAACATACAGCTGAACCAAAATGAAGAAGGGAATGTCTTTTGACCACAATTTTAATATACACATTCTTTATCACTTTAATATTTCATTGTATACGTAGGCTATATAGATGCAGTGAATTGACAATTGAAGTATCTGTGTTTAGAAACAGTGAGCATAATCATGATATGCTGTGGGCCTGGGAGGTAGAATTTGAAGCAGCATAATCTTTATTTTCTCAGCAACTTTAAATATGATATCATGGCTTTTCTATGTTGAAACTTTGTTGTTATTGTTTTCAATTTAGCTGTTTAAGTGGTGGGGGTCAAAGGAGGCATTGTTTGATCACTGATACACATATAATACAAGAAACTGTGCTTGAGGAATTTCAATAAGGATGTATCGTTCTAATCTGTTAATGTTACTAATGATCTTTTCTGTTTTAGTATGACTTCTTTAACTGCAGAGCCAATGTACTTCTGTGTTATAAATAAAGCAATGTCCAGAAATAAAAAGAGAGTTTTGTCTAAAACGTGATATAATAAATTATGGATATGACATATGGTTCATGATATTCATTATTTTTCTTATCTTATTTTTCTTGTCACACATCCCATGAAAAGTACATTTATACATTCATTTGAAAAGAGACTACATTATTTTATAAAACACCTGGGCACTGTAGTTTTTAGCAAATGTTTCTCAAACAGAAGTAAATTGTGTATTTGTTGAGGACTAATTTCAGCGGTGGATTGATACACATTTTCTGCTCTAACAAGTACTACAGCAACAAGGGTGTGTGTGTGAGTGTGTGTGTGTGGGCTTGACCTTTGTGGTAAAAAAGGAACATGTCACTTAGTGTGGTTTACTGGTGTGTTTTTAATAGTTTTGGGACAACGGTGGTGATCTATGGCACGGGAAAATACGTTATTTCAGACTTTGGATATACGGACAGATATATAGTAGAATAAAGAATATTCCCAGACTTTTGTTTTTGTAAATATTAAGTATGGTAATGGTATGTTATGAGAACTATTGTATCACAACAAAGACACAATGGGCAAAAATGTGAAAAACACGTGAACATGTCTTGACCTCTTCTGTCTGAGACACAACTATTTACCAGCCGACCTATTCTTCACGTAAGCATTGTATTAAATGAAGACTATTTTAGCAGCTTCACTGATATTTGGATACACTTGAATCTTTCAAGTTTGAAATTTAGTAATCTGTAATATACAGTTATCACACTATATGTTTATGATGTTTAAACTAAATATGGTTGTCAAAAATGATCTTATATCTCATTTTTGTATGGAAAAGAAGAACTTATCCGTGTCAAACATAGCCCTTTGTTCCAGCTTCTTACATGTCAGCATTCTTGCACTTATTAAAATTTGCTTGCTTGCAAGAAGTTATTAAAGGGAAAAAAATCAATAGAGGAATGGATTAGCTAAGACAAATATCTATTATCTCCAATGGGTAAATGGTAATCCACACATGAAAGTGTTTGCTGTCTCGCCTAATGCTGTGTGACAGCCACATAATGGAGTCCCCCTGAGCGTCATCGCCATAAACTTACAAGCCAATGTCATCTTTTGTCAGGCCCTGCTCCACTCCTGCTCTCTTTACATGGCTGAAATTTCAGTCCAGCCGGCAGGGATTTGGCAGTAAAGCTGGTATCTGCTCCTGGAACAATGCCATTTGTCTTTCTTGAGAAACACTGAGACTTGGCTGGCAACACGCCACGTCACTCCGCCTCACCAGCTAAAAATGTGCACCATATACATAGACAGACAGATAGAGCAGCATACATGCATATACCTAGGCTTACTGTATTCTCCACACACACACACACACACACACACACACACACACACACACACACACACACACACACACACACACACACACACACACACACATACACACACACACACACACATTTCAAGATACAACTTAATGAAACACATCTCATATGCCTTTGCCAGATCTGCCCTGGAAATGGAAGGGAAATACCTCTGAAATGTGTTTAATCATTGCTCTTGGAGTCTAAAGGCTATACCCTTTTGATCTCGGAGTGTGTGTGTCCAGGAAAAGGGTCAATTACCCATTGAAAGTATTTATACTCATGTCAGATCATTCTTATTACAGTTCTCTAGCTGTCACGGGCTGCCAAGTCTGGGAAAAGTACAAACCAAATCAGAAAATCAGAGGTCAGCCAGGCCTTTTTCATCAGATTTGACTGAAAATACTGAGATGATTATGACCTATTAGCATTCTTAAGCCAATTTAGCACTCTTTGACCTCAGTCCTTTTTCTGAAACTTAAAGCATACGAAGCAGTGAGGTAGTCGAAGACAACCTTGCAATCAGTCCCACGTTAATTGACAAAGCAATGTGGCCAGTTACTCTTGAAAATCAAACAGACACACAGTATGATGACTTTGAATACCACGTTGTTTAAAGTTTTTAAAAGTCATTCAATGGGATAAAACTGAGATAAAGCCAATTTTCAATTTTGATTGTACTTTTCTTAAGAATCAATTCAATTGGAATTGGTCTAAACAGTTTATTATATACTTGGGTTTGTTCATCCCTAGAAGAATGGAAGATACATTTAGTTTGAATTACCTTCCAGTAATTAATAAAGTATCAGAGGAGTTAAAAAGAATTGGCCAACTTCCCATTTCACTTATGGGGAGAGTAAATATAGTTAAAATGTCTGTTTTGCCTAAATTTTTACATTTATTTCAAAATCTCCCTATTACCCCACCACAATTTTTTTTTAAAAGAGTACAAAGTCTTATCTCTTCCTTTATTTGGAATAACAAATCCCCACATGTCCGGGTGTCTGTTTTACACTTACCATATGACTCTGGTGGCCTGAAGCTTCCCAATTTTTATTATTATTTTTTCTCATCTCAGCTCAAACAGATAAAATCATGGTTTTTAGATACAACATGTTCGTGGAAAAGAATAGAATCCTTGCACATTGGTCCATATAACTTGGAATGTTTACCATATATGGATCTTAAAGAAGTGGTTAAAATCATTAGAAATCCTGTTATACTGAATAGCCTCCATATTTGGAAATGGTGTCATAAATTGTTAGGATATAAAAATACTCACTCCCCATTTTCCCCAATTTGGAGAAATCCAGGTATTTCTTGTTGTGGAGGTGATACTTTTAAACTTTGGTATGATAAAGGTATAAGAGTAATTTCACATTTGTTTGAAAGGGGGATTTTTCTTTCATTTATTGAGCTTCAGCAGAAATATGGAGTTCCTTCTTCCCATTTGTTTAGATATTTTCAAATAAGGCATGTAGTCAACTTGGAGCATGGTTCTTTGCAAGAACCTGAACCATCAAAAATTGATTTTATAATGAACAATATGGAGAAAAATAAGGATAAACTTATCTCAAAGATTTATAGTGTTCTTACTACAAGCTCAAGGGTAAATACAGACTATTTAAGACAAAAGTGGGAACAAGACCTTCAGATTGAAATACAACAAGAAGATTGGTCTTTTATTTGCAGGAAAGTACATAAATGCTCTTATAATTTAAGGCATAAATTAGCATTATTTAAGATAATGCACAGGGTCTATTATACCCCAGAGAAATTAAATAAAATGAACAGTGAAATATCATTCCTTTGTTGGCGTTGTAAGAAATACAAAGGTACTTTTTTCGAAGTGTCTATTTGCACCCCTGGTACGAATAGCCTCGGCCACACAGCTGAGCTATTCACACCCTGTGACGTAACAACAAAAACACGTTGCTCGCGTGCACCGAAATCATGGCGGACGTTCATTTTCCATGACAGCAGAAACTGGCGTATTAGGAAAGTTTTGTCTCTAAAGTTTATAACGCGGGAAATGGATACTACAGTTGCGCTTTCTGTCTTCAGTGAAAGCATACAACCGTTAGTTTGTTATTTAGTACCTATTTTTGTATACAGTATGGTTGCCTAGCAACCGAGGCTTGAAGACACGAAATGGTAAACAGTTGTACAGCATTCTGTGAGAACTGCTAGGTGAGTGGTTAGAACACTGAGCTTTAGTCTGGGAGTCTGGAGCTTGATTCCCCAGTGAGGCGATCTTGTTTTTTTTCATTTTGGATTGGATAATTTGCATGCCATTGCGCAAGTCAGGGCACGCGAACGCCACATTTTTTTTTGCAGGATGGTAGGGGAAGACTCATGAATATTCATTAGGGGACTCATCCCTGAATGTCTAGTACTCATTGCCTGCTCTGGTTGGGTTGGTTAGGTTTAGGCAAGAGGAGTGGGATTGGTTATGGTTAGGGTAAGAATGTCAGGGCGAGCCAATCAGTGATGAGTTCCCTAATGAATATTCATCAATCTTCCCCTACACATATATAATATATATATATATATATATATATATATATATATATATATATATATATATATATATATATATATATATAATCTGTAATATATATATATATATATATATATAATCTGTAATATTCCGAAAAGGTACTAAATACATGAGTAATATGGATAACTGTGTGTAAATATATGCCAAGGTACTGTAAATGCATGATATTTGTACCAGACGGGGTATTAATAGAACGCATCGCTGTGTGCACCGACGGGGTACGAATATAGCATTCATTTCTAATTGCACCAGGGTACGAATAGCATACACAGCTAATTGTACCAGGGGTGCAAATAGCTTCACCCTACTTTTTTTCATATGCTTTGGTCATGTGAACAACTTTTGTTATTTTGGAAATTTGTTACCAAGTTGATATATCAGTGTTTAAATGTATATGTTCCCCTTTCACCTCGTTTATGTCTTTTGGGCACCAATATGTCTGACAAGTGGAATATATATGAAAGTATGTACATAGATCTTGCTTTGATGGCAGCTAGGAAATGTATAGCTTTAAAATGGAAGGCGTCCAAACCCCCAGCAATAGTCCACTGGTGGAATGAACTCACAAGCTACTTTGTTTTGGACAGAATTTATTATAATAGTAAAGACAGAACCTCAGACTTTTTGAAGATATATCAGTCTCATAGAGATTTTGATTTTATACATTTTTACATTAATGTTAGGGATTACGATAAAAGTGTTATCTGAGTGCATTTATTATGTTGTTTGATTTGTGTGTTTTGTAGTTTTGTGTTATTTAGTTTGTTTTAGTTTAATATGTTTGTTTATGAATTGAATTTTTTGTCTGTGTCCTAGTGTGAAGGATCTGGAATAGGAATAATGAGATGTATGTTTGAAATATCTTTACACTGTTTATGTAAAATAAAATAAAAAATATAATAAAAAAAAAAAAAGTAATTCAATGAAAAATTGAATTATTGAAAAAAGGAAAATTTGTAGAGCGCTTGTGGTCTTGCTGAACACATTAACTTCATCTGTAAACCTCACTTTTTTTCACATACTTTTTTCACACTGCACATGCAATTTGTGGACTGGCTCTGCCCAGTCGGTGGCTGTCTGCAACACACCAAATCAATTCCACAAATTTGCTGAGCAATCAGGCAGCAGTGATTTTTAATGGAGGCAGAATACTTTCCAGAACTCAGCGAGATTTATCACCTCACAGACACTTGATGGCTGAGGCCAAAACAATGCTCAGTGCGAAGGGGCTTTCTAACATCTCACAGACTGTAATCTCACTTGTTAATATGTTTCTATCTTTGAAGGGAAATTTGCAACAAGTCCTCCAAACCATACAACAATATAGGTTGTTTATTCCTACCCTTCTAATACGACCCACAGGAGCGCTTCATAAATGAGCCCCCCTAGCGGTGGCAGGAAATACGACCCACTGGAGAGTAAAGTCGTTAATGTTGTGAAACAGTTGCAGTTTGGTTAGGTTTAGGCAAAAAAATGAATTGTTTATGTTTAGGCACCAAAAATACTAGGTTTAGAAAAGGATCGGGGTTTGGGTTAAAATCAGACTTTACTTTATATCCGGTTACGCACGTGACGCAGAATGTGACGTCGCTCCCTTTGTTTCGTTTGATCCTCTTTTAAAAAAATGCTTTCCGTTTATTTTTATTTTCAAACAGTAGTGATGGCCAAATGAAGCTTTGTGAACCATTTTCTCTTTTTTCTGAGCCCACTAGATGGGTCTCTCTCTTCAACAAAGGGTTGAAAACACACTGAATTGCCATTCCTTTAACATTTTTCTTTGAACAGAGAGCGCCATCTAGTGAGCTCAGAAAATAAAGACAATGGTTCACGAAGCTTCATTTGACCATCACTATCAAATGGTACACAAACCAGGGCCTCCTGGGTGAAAGTGTTTGTTTGATCCATCCATGGTGCAAATTTGTCCCTGTGGCCACTGTAGTATTGCAGTGAAAACAAAATGAAAAAAATGATTTTCCCCATGGACCACCATTAAGGAACGTCCATAAAACTGTTGACAGGACACCTCAAACAGCAAACAAGGTAGATTATTGCCCTTTGTATTATGATTTTTTTTAATCCATAGAAGGTGTTATATTTGTGAAACCTTCCCAGAGCAGGAAATTATTTGTGTGACGTCATCCCAATGTAAAGGCTATGGGCCGAGCTGGGTCAGCAGGGGAAACACTAATGTGCGTGTACAGTGTACTGCACAACACGGAAGCTAGACACTTTTTTTAAGTTATGTGCTAGTCGAGCAGTTTTCATTCAAGTGAGTGGGTGCCATCTTTGAGTCCTACAATACATCCATTGGTGCAACCCGTTCTAATATAGGAATGTGTGAATCTTACCTAGGCCTATGTTATAGACTAGAAGGGATTTATCAGTGTCTTCATCAGCGGGGGAGACACATGGAATGAATGGAGATTAAACCCAGGACTCTGACTGGAGGATCTTTGGTATGAGTCCTTTAAGAATCTGAAAAGTATTAGGCTACATGTTGCTCACATACACTTGCACAGGCTTAGTATCCTTTGGGAAAGTCACCTGACATTCGGATAAAATAAGGTGTAAACCCAAAAGCTCAGATTCAATTCAATTCAATTTCAATTCAAATTTATTTATAGTATCAAATCATAACAAGAGTTATATCAAGACACTTTACAGATAGAGCAGGTCTAGACCACACTATAATTTACAAAGACCTAACAATTCCAGTAATTCCCAGATGACAGCACATCCTGTCCTAGGGAAGTTTGGCCATTGGGTGTGCTTCTTTGTCATGGTTACACAAGGATAGCTTGTTGAATCTCTGTTTATAAAAGATTGGATTTCCTGAGCAAAGCAGTTTTTCAGTTTGTTCCTTGCACCCTTGCCAAGTACTCCATCGTTGTCTACTTTGACATTGTGAAAGAGCCTCCTGCAAAGGCTGATTTTATGAAAACCTGCGACAAGTCAGTTTCCAACACATCTGCCATCTGATAGTTTTCCCCATGGGTGACTTTAAGTTGCAGAAAGCACATGTTTTTAACAAGGCGTTAGAAGAAAAATAACAGAAATGATTGCCTTGAAAGGTGTGATAGGTTTTTGGGATTCTAACGCCTAAAATTTAGTTTATGGGTTTGCTGAGGTCATGCTGGAGAAATCTAAAAATGCATATCTGGTTATGGCTCTGTGTACTGCCAGAAGAGATGAACAGAATCAACGTTCGGACCATATTGACGGTGTCAGTGAGTAGAACAAGTATTCCCATAATTTCATTCTAATGCCTCAGCAGCTGCCCTGAGCCAAAGAGGCTGGCGTGTGAAAAGAGAAAAGGCTGGGAAAACAACAGCCCTTTGTCAGACACAGACAGGAGCACTGCTGCCATTTGTAGCCAGTGAAGGAATGTGACAGCACCAAGGTCTACAAAAATGATACAGAACATCTCCGTTCTCAGCAGATACTTTAAAATAGTTCAGTGGAGCAAAGAACTACTGTAACGTAGTGTATTGTGTATTCATTGATTAAGAATATAACTTGCAATATATTGATAAAAGATACTCTGTGTTATGTCTGTTTGTTATCCCTCACAGGGGGCCAGATGCATAAGACTCATGATTCACGACTAAAACTCTGTGATCACGCATAGATAAAAATAGGTATAAGCATTATTTGCATCAGATTATAAAATAAAGTTCATATGCCTGGTCCTGTTTTATAAATCTCAATAATTGTGGAACCAAAGTGCAACATATCCAGTCCCACAGTTAGCCCTAAATGGACATAGATACATCTACATCTGGCCCCAGGTGCATCTGACAGCTTGTCTCCATCTTGGGTGCTGCTACAAATTCCAGGTGAAGCTAACATTCAGGGGATGAGTCTAAACAAACATTCCAGGAGAATCAGCTGTAGACAAAAGAAGGGGTAAACTCCAGTCCACAGATGCTGTAAAGCAGGCCTATCATTTCCACTACAACCAGAGCTCTGTAATAAAAGTGCTTCTATCAGCCAAATTACCCATCCATGGTCTTGCACCTGATATAAATCAGATGGAAGAAAAATTCCACCTACCACTTTAATAAGCATCTTGTGTGCACAGACTCAACATTCATACAAAGATCAAACATTCTGTAACATTCTTGGGGATATAGTGTGTGTGTGCCAACACAAAATTACAACCTGGCAAAAAAGGATTATTTTTTTTACACCTCACTAATGTGCATTTTGCACAATACGACTTTTTGCTTTGACATGTGGGGCAAAAGCATTTAAGATGATTCTCCCAGATAGCTGTAATACCTTTTGAGGAACACCCAGAAGAGATAATTTGGATAGTTTGAAGCCTTTGTCTTGGTCTACGGGCCTATCTCCTCTCAGAGAAAAGGATCCCTTAAGCCTTATTGTATGTGTGGATTCATGCAGGGATAACAGCATGTCAGTGACAGGCCATGCAACAATAGTTGAAGATGAGAGAAGTGTAAAGGTGCGACAGAGGGCTAACAACACAAGGCTTTGCTTTGGCTATGCCATGCCTATCTAGCAGAGCATCAATACAACACTCCAATGGGCTCTCTGTGTGGCCTTGGTTTCTCCAAATGTCTTTGAAAGGGTTCTCAGCTTCTTGCAGTGGCCTCATACTTGAAAATGGCCTTGAAAAGTACTTTACCACCAAAATAGATAAGATCTTTGGAAAGAAAATGTGTGTTTGCAGTTTACTTATTGCTGCCATGGAGACAAACGAGTTCAGTGAATTACTCAGTAAAAACGTAAATACACAAATTCAAATTAAGCAAGGCAAACAACAGACTTTACAATATCTCTAATGAATAGTAAAGGATTAAATTGCCATTGTATTAGACACATGACATTTTCAATATTTTGTATTCAGTCCTAAACCAAGCATTAAGTTTGAGCCATTTTAAACAAGCAACCTTTAAAGTTTTTTTTTAGCTGTCTGTAGTCCGGAGTGGTCAAAGAAGACAAATAAATAGAAAGTAATATATCAATACTGTATCACATTATAACATATTGTATACTACAATATGATAGTGACTGTTACAAAATAGTTTACATTAAATCTACAAACCAGCATGCAAGGGCTGATACTATACCAAGCATGACCGTTTAATTAGAATACATATAATCATGTGTCTAACAAGTCTTCTGGGCCAATTAATCTGAGTCATATTGTCCTTATGGCAACTGACAGACAGACAGTCTGGTCAAAGTGGCCACTGATGCTGCACTTTGTGCCAATAAATGTGTCACAAGCAGCTGGGTAGTGTAGGTTGTTGAGCTGCAGTACCATATGGAGTGCTAAAACTGAATCGAAAATCCTGCTGCCATCATGGCATGTGAAAAGCTCATGAATCTTTCTTATAGAATTCATTATGTTCCATTCAACACTGTCTTGGATGTCCATGTGCAAAATAGGAACAAAAGGCCAGGGGTAAAGGCATTAGGCTTGAATTTGAGATTGCTTTGAAAGCAAGCTGCAGCACAGAAGGTGGCTACATGGGTCATTTTAGAGTTTTCTGACATGAAAGTTGAGAATGCATGTTGGTTACTTTGGATGTTTAAAAGCAGCCACCATTTTTGATTTCCTCCTTGCTTAAAGAACACTTTCTCACAGCAGACAGATTCTGACCTCAGAAAACTTGTACACAAACACACACACACACACACACACACACACACACACACACACACATACACACCTAGCATCACAGTGCATATACAATTTACAAATTTGTATAGTCATTTTTCAAATTTCACATAGAAGTAGACATACTTCTTATTTCTTACTGTTGACCACCCGTTTTGTCAGCTGAAATGACTGATGCTAGGAGATTAGGAACAGCTGTACCCAGCTAACTAATTAGCATTAGCTCTGTGTATTGGTTATAAACATGTTCATGACTTTTTTTTATGTTTCTTACAATGAGAACCATGTTAAATGCCTATATGCCTAATATGAACTGGACTGCAGATGCTGTATACTATAAATGAAATCATGCTTAAAGAATGATGTCCCAGATAAAAAGTCAGCATTGTCACACATTATTCAGAAGATGTGGAAATGAATGATCAGCATTGTGCTTGCAGGATAGGTAGTTAGAAAAGTATAAAAGTATACATAACAAATGGACTATGATGTTTTGTCATAACCTAACCCTGTTCGGATGCTTACTAAAGAAATACATACTTAGACAAGTAACACAGAGGTCGGATTTATGCTTTATTGCTTTTATTTGAAAATATTATGATTACATTTTACAATGTTACACTACAAGAGAAGAGGTTTTGAGGATGAGGACTGAGAAAGTTTGGGAAATGTTAGAGCTTAGTGCGCAACTATTTTATATTAATAGTTTTACTAAACTCTGATATGGTAACATCCAGAACCGCTCCACACATCCACAGCTCTCACACAATGAATATGTCAGTCCTAAACAGGGCTTTTTCTAACATAAATTGAACCCCACAAAATAATGTAATCTGCTATAGTTAGCCGGGCATGCTAGATGCAAATAAACAAACAATATAAAGCATTCTTTACACAGCTTCATCATGTAAACACATAAAAAAAAACTGCTTGGTGGCAGCATTTTACAATTAAGCTGCTTCAAACACAGATATAAAAGGTGTGTACTGTACATCTGTTTCATATAGACAGTTGCTGTATGGAGCCTCTCTGTTCCTCCTTCACTCAAGTTCATAAAATACATCTATTCCTCCCCTAAATACTGATCACAAAGCTCAGTATTACAGGCACTGAGTGGATGGCTAAATATGTACTTTAAAATAATATAAGTACATTTGAATAATGGGGGCTGGAGAGCTTTGTTAGCCAATATAGAATGATGAAAGCTTCTCATTGGCTATTGTACTGGCCTATTGAAGTGGTTTTGACTGTGTTTGAGCAGCACCACCACAAGACAGACTGGATGGAGTGCTCCTTTTGCTATGCTAATACACACACACGTACATACAAAGAGATACCCAGACACACACTGTCTGTAGCACGGACAGGAAGACATGCTTAACACAAGACAGCACAAGACTGACTCTTAATTAAAACAGGTAGACAGAGGGGTGGAGTTGTTTTGGGGGGAAAGACATTGTTGGGGGTTTGAGGGCCTTTTGAAGGATGAATAGCTGGACAAAGAATGATTGATACTTACAACATAAGTTATTTTCATTGAGCCCCAGTGATAAAGTGTGTAACCAAATGTTTAAATGCCTAGGAATTTCTCATTTTTCTCTTGTCCGGAGATCATATCTTCCTTTGACAGAGGAGGGCTAGTCTACATGTCTCTTGGGTACAAGAAACCAGAACCTATTATTTAGTCAAGCGCAGAGAAAAAGTGGCTTCTGAGAGCAGAGGACCTTTAGAGAAGTGATTGATGTAAGTTAACTCTGTCAAATACAGGGTTATGGATCAGTGCAAAATAGGACATGAATCACTTTCAAATGGTCTTACCTACCACTGTTAGATCAGACTGATACACTTTTTGCTCTCTCTCTGCTGCCTCTATGTATGTCTGGAATATAGCTTAATCAATCTACCATTTTAGGTATATGTATGCATATATACCAGTAAAATTGCAGAAATTAGCTTATTTTATACTTGCTGAGGACAACAGTGCCCTCCTCATCTCATATTAAGCAAGGGAATAGTTTCCATTTTTCTCCCTGTGAATGTCCTCTAAACACAAATTCCAGGAGCAAAATATATTGCATGTTGACAATAATGTCAACAACAAAACTATCTGCCTCAAATCACTGAATTTGGCAGTTGTGTTTTGTTCATTCTGTGGCTCATTCCTCATCGTTTCGGGGCTCACAATACTGCTGTATGTGTCAAAGTAACAATAATAATAATTATAACATTTTCAAAGGCTTTTGTCTTCTCTTCTTCTAAACCCAATATGTAGAAAAGTATTGAAATGGTAACCCTTCCCTTGCCACAAACTGGACTTGAATTTTTGAAGATGACAGAATACAGAAATATCGTTAGTATTATGTAATATATTATTTCTGTTTGCCAAAAAGTCATTCGCAGACAATGTGCAGTATGTTGTACATATGACAAGACCCCAAACAGAACATAAGGGTCAAGGCATTATTCTATTTAGTAACATTGTCAATCAACAAATTTGAGTTTTTGAGGTGACATCTATTTTTGAGGAAGAGCTCTTTGGCTGTGTGATTTTTTTAATTTTTTTTTTAAGTTTGATACATCCCCTCTAGTTTGAAAAAAGCATGGTCCTCTGCAGCAGGAAAACAATTGTGCATGAAAAAAAAGACATAATCTATTCTGCGCTACCTTGTCAAAAATTCCTTCATGACCGCTAACGTATTTTTCATAAGCTCTGCAAACTTTTCCACTGAAAAAATACAGCACGTCACTTCTTTTTCGCACACACACACCCACACTCTTTTTTCGCACACACACACAAGAAAGAAAATAAATTTTTTTGGGAGGATTTCTGTTGCTTGTATGGTCTATTGTCTGTGTCATCACATGACAGGGTGTGTGTGAGGAACTGGATTGTATATTGCATATACCTCACAGGCCTCTTGTTAGTATGAAATGCAAGTGAACAAAGGCGACATTCTGTTAAGAGGTTTAATGGTGACGTGAGCCACAACAGTGTGTAAAATACTCCAGAAAGCTGATTTGATTAGAGTGTTAAGCTGTTAAAAAATAATTACACAAACACACACACACACACACACACACACACACACACACACACACACATTTTCCAGTGTCTTGACAGCTAGTTTCACACACAAAAGACTGGCAACAACTCACAGCTAGAGCCAAATATGGCATTTGCCTCATTCATTCTAACTATGCTGACATCAGGCAACATTTTCCAGGCTGCTTAACAGCCTCAAGTTTTACAATGGGAAAGTATTTTCCGCAACGAAAACACTGCCACTGGTCATAATGTGTGCATTTCCTAAATGACTGTCAGCAGGCTTTTATGACTATGTTGCTTTGTTCACTGTGAGAACTACAGCTTTGTTTGTGAAACAAATGGAGTACTTCAACCTCAATAATAGCTACAAAATGTAAAATATCTTGCATGGAGTTGTAACAAAGATCCCTGAGCAGATTTGAAAATCCTTCAGTAAGTGTCTTCTGTTCACTAAGAGCCTTAATGTGTGATTCACGCCAGAGTCTCAGATTCATGGATCAAACAATGCAAGTCCATTTTTCACCACACCACATGTGCGTATGGGCTATTGGCACATACATGCGTACCCCAGGGGTCTGACACCAACCCCCCACCCCCTTCATACCTCCTCCAGTTGGACCATGTCTGTCTCTGACAGCATACCGCCCGGCCATGTGCAGTGAATAGGTGGTCAGCTTTGGACCAAGGCTGCAGTCGGCCACACATCGCATGCAGCTGTTACAAAATGGACACTCTAGACATGTAACACAATACCTAAATATGACCTCATTCAGTCTCAGCCAGTTAAAGTCAAAGCTGTCACGATTTCGTTCAAAAGCGCTAGCAGCCAGGCTGACGGTACACTTTATAATGCCTGTGAGGCAAAATGCCAATGGCTTCTACCCCCAAACTACTGATAGCCCAGTTGGCAGGGGAGATAACTGTGTAATCGTGTGTGGTTTTCATAGATTTTGAAGCAGATATGGTGCATCAAAAGATGAAATTGATACTGTTCAAGGCCAACTGTTCCACTATAGGATGGACGGGTGCGTGTTAGTAAGTGAGTGAGGGGTGGGAGGGAGTGGGAGATGTGTGTATGTGAGGTATACAAGGATTTGAGCTCGCCTAAACAACATTCTCCTATTGCAACAACTTTCACTGTGAAATCATTTTTAGAAAAGTTGAACTCTGGAAGCTAGATGGTTCTGCTCACTGCTCTTTATACAGGCGTACATCTCAGCAGGGAAAGGCTGGAGTTTGGAAAATATGAAAAACTGGAGCCAGAAGATAATACCCACCATATAATACCAATACCTAATCATCAAATAACTTCAATCAATCAAACTTAAAAAAAACTTAAACATGATCATTGAATGGTATTTTTTGCCACTATATGGAACGCCATAGAGGTAGACAGCCAGTGTGTGATGCTTTGCCACCATCTACTGGTCGACAACAAAGATACATTACAATGTTGACAGAAAACTTCACCATATTACTACATTAGTTTAGTTCCATTGAAAGTAAATGCTCCTGTGTTGAATTGTAAATGATAATAAGAAGTAAAGCTGAATGGTAAAGACATTTGTTTTTAAAGGCATTTCAACAAGACTGTGATTATGCCTGATCATTTTCAAATATATTTACTCAAAAATTATTAGTGTTCTTGCAAATCACCACTATTGTCGACAAGGGAAATTCACTATGTCTTTTTACAGAAGCCATTTTGACATGTCATAGTAAGAATTTCATTTACCTGTTCTGGGTGTCATGGTCCTGGTATTGTCCATGCTTTATCACTGCACAATGTCAGGGCTTACTGGGACACTTGAATAAAATGAATAATGAATTATTACTAACACCTGTGCTTTTCCTACAATCACAAGTCTGTATGTCTGCTGTGAAAAAAGGCCTATACTCCAAGGCAGTGTAAACATATAAGACAACACACTCCTACACTCCTACAGATCACATGGCTGCCATGGATACGTGCATATTATTTATAATGTTTTAGGTGTAGATCCCAGCTGGCTGGCTGAGGGAGGCTCACCTGCAGCCCAGCCAGCAGGTTCAGGGAGAGGCAGAGAGAGAGAGACCCACAAGCACACAGAGTGGGTTAAAGCACATAACATACACAAATACAGTGTCTTTATACAACCTTGAGGTTGTAACTTGTCCAAAGGCTCCAGTGTCTTGATCTCTTCCACCTCGTCTCAGCCAGCAAGGATGAATTGAATGGACCTGCACTTCACAGGAAGATCTGTATTGATCTGCACAGCATACACACTTTACAGTCCTCAGTATAACCTGCTATTAGGTTTAACATGTGTATCCATTTACAAAAAAAAACTGTCATGTAACAATCTTCCTGTATATTATTTTATGATTTATATGCGAAAGGTTTCTGTGGCCATTTCACATTGTCTTAAAGTTTGCCTCAGTCTGCTCTTATGAATCATACATAACAAAACATAACTGTCACGCTGCCACACCATATAAAGGGCAGAGGATGTTGCCTGGCACTGAAAACTTTAAGAGGGATGTTGAAGAAACAGGTCGATAGGCAGGTAAATAAAAAACATGGTATTTCCTAACACAAGGTTACTGAAACAGAGGCAAAAAATGGACCCTGAAATTAAGAAAACTATTTTGAAGCAAAAAAGAATAAAACAGTGAAAGCTACAGCCTCCAACTCCCTAATCCTCCCTAACTCTAGTGAATGGCATTTTACCTTCTCAGTCTCACCTTGCTGGAACCTACCACCTGTGGATGGTAAGTATAGGGTGAGCTAAACAGAGATTAGGCATCAAAATCAAACAAAATAATTAACAAAACATTGATGTGAGATTTCTCAGTTACTGTTGACATCAGAATGTACCAATAGGCTCACATACATACAAATAAGCACACCACAATTTAATAGAATGTAATTTACGTAAGTATTTTACCTATCCAACAGTCCCCTCCATGCTAAGAAGACCTAATGATGCAAACCTTTTTGCACTATCCCTGATTGAGCAGCTGATCTTCACCAACATCCCAGGCAGGACAAAATAAAGAAAACTCACACACAGTATGAACAGATCATAATCCTATGACACAACAATAAAACAAAGAAATTAAACAAGCTTGTGCTATTTACATAACCTGATTGACAATGTATCGGATACACTGAAACTTTGGACTAAAATGAATAATTAAACAGACACAAAAACACTGTTAATGTTGCAACCTTTTCACAACATAACATGTTACAGATGTGTCCAACAGAGACAGGGGATGCAACATCTTGTTTGACACAATAGGGGTCACTGTTTTCTCAGTTAAACAAAATACATGTTTCATTGGGTAACTAGTTGGACACCTTTTAGAACATAATTCACCAGAAATGTCACTATAATGTAATGTGCTAAATGTTATTCAGTTAGCCTTACACACCTGTATTAAGTATCATATATGGTTGTAATTTTGTTGCAGTAGTTAAATAAGAAATACTAATGTAGATATTACTGTACCCATTTTAATGTTAGATATGATATTTGCATTTAAACCTGTCAACAACTCAAGAAAACGTCTAGGATGCAGTTCAGTTAAAGTTTGAAAAACAACATTAAACTTAAACATTTCGCAAAATGTAAGTACAAGTGTCAGTGCAAACCAGGTGAATAGTGGTTTGTGGTTACATGCTCTTTAGTGCAGGTTGCAGCTGCAGATTGCACTGGAATGTCTGTACCTCAAAGCAGACTGTGCTTCATGGTGAACATCAATCATTAGTGTCTTTTATGAGGATTCTCTGTGCAGGTTTGTGTTTTTCAGCTCAGTCATTAAAGATGTCTGGTTTACGCTCACAGTAAACAGGCCAGGGATGCTTTTTCTTAACTTGTCCATAGCCTGGAGAGTCTGGAAGGACCTCAGTGCAGCTTGGTTTCACCGGAAAACTGCTCTTTGTTGTCATGCTTCAGGACTCTTCTAAATCCTAAGATTAGATTTTAGGAACCAGGGGAGGTTTCTGGCAAGATATCAAAGCAGGTCTTGAGAGACCAAAGTATCTGTTTTCATTTAATGTACAAAGCTATCTCTGTGCAATGAGCCCTGGAAAAGTGGCTTGTATATCAACTGTTGCCTTTTGCTGAAGTACCTGCAGCTTTATTACTGAGTCATTTTGGTGACATGATTCCTCAATCATGGTCAATGGTACTTTCCACCTCTTGGTGAAGTTTTCAAAGCTTACTGGGAACTTACCTCACTCATTGATTTAACATAACAATTTGATGAGTCATCGGGCAGTTGACAGCTACAGCTGTTTCAAGAACATGAGAGTATGTGTACTTCAGTGAGAAATGGATTTAAAGGTATTTGCTCTGTTTATGTGTCTCTTAAGTGGAACTAAACTCTAGAGTCATGTTGTGGAAATGCAACCTGCACCGCTAAGTGAATCCACATGAAGCCGCAGTCTGGCAAGCGCAAGCACCCAGCCAGTGCTAACCTGCTGCCCTTCTTTATTAACCAATTGGTCTCTCAGTAGTGAAGAGAAACTTTGCTATGGCGATAACAAAGACATTAGGGTTTACTCACAAATGTTTATCTGTGTAATATGTCCCCCTCCGTTCAAAAATGTGTTTTTCTTATTGTCCTGTCACTTCAATGTTTGATCTTCACTCCGCAGCATGATGTACGGCACTAGAAGGCTGCTCTGTCGTGAGGGAAAAATGTCTCTATGGTTACCGTAGAGTATGCTTATGGTTTAAGACCTGTACGAGCAGGATTTTGTGACATCACAGTTTAAAGCCAGATGTGGTCCAATATGAAACTTACACAAGTGTGATGTGCAGACTTGAAGCCTCTAGTGAGACAGAGGGAATGGGCTTTTTAGTGAGGTGGGATACATGTTGTTTGTTTGTTGACAAAGTGGTGATTAGAGCTAAATGCTAAACATCACCATCCTAACATGCTGATGTTGAGCAGGTATAGTGTTTGCCATATTCACCATCTGCTAATTAGTGCAAAACACAAAGTGCAGTTGAGGTAATGTGGCAATGTAATTGGTTTTGCAGGTAGCTGGTCATAAACCAAAGTATTGGACAAATTAAAATGTTAACCTGATGATGGCGCTGGGTGATAGGTCAGAGAATAATTGAAGCGATAACAAATTATCCTGACGGGGAACATTCATTTCGGCACCAAATTTCCTGGCAACCATCATGGCAGCCTATAGTTGTTGAGATATTTTACACAAAAAGAAAAATATCAACCTCATGGTGGTGCTAGAGGAAAAATCAAGGGATCACCAAAGTCAACTTAATTAACCCTCTGGGGACCATTAATGCACAAAATATCATGGAAATCCATCCAATATTGATATATTTCTCTCTCGACCAAAGTGGTGGACTGACTGACAGACCGACATTGCCATCCCTAGTAGAGATACGCTGCTAGCATGGCTAAACATAAACATAAATCAACTTGCGATTCAGCTCAAAAGCATTTTTTTTATTATTACTTATTTTTAACAGTGTTAGTATAGTAGCAAGTCATACAGTATAGATACGATTAGTAAGCATAGCACCAGAATCAATCATTCATTTCTTTTATACAGGCTACATAGATACTGTAGGTATATATGATTCTTAAAAACATCTTTGGATAAAGCATGGCAAACAAGCACACTGTTTCTTTATTCTGTACCAATGTCCATTCAATATTTAGCACACTGTTTACAATTCAAGTATGAATATTAAAAATACACGTCATAAGTTACAAATCTTAACGGTTATTACAAAAAGAAAAAAACAAACAACAGGATTACATTTCTATAAAATGTATGGCACATAGTGCATCAAGTATTCTTAAAATTTCTGATACAGACCTCATAGAACAATTGCCCATCATAAAAATGAATGATGGCCAAAGGTTTTCTAGCTGCTCACTGATTTTATTTATTTATCTATCTTTCAGTCATTCTTTTAATCAAAAGAAGCTGCATTGTCTGTGAGAGAAAAAAAATCTGCATCTACCTTCTTACTTTGGTTAAAGCTTAACATCCAAGTACCAGCATGTTAGGTGGCCTGATAGCTTTAGTAGTGGTCATGGTAAACGTAATTTATTTATATGTTAAGTACTACTCAAGGGCAGATTTCCTCATACAGTGGTTTATCTGATACAATATATCTGGCAACCTTGCAGCTAGATTTTCAGCTACATTAATGAGAGGACCATTACGTGCATTATAGGCAGATCCTACGTCTGCCAAAGAGCCAAAAGCCAGTGTTTTCCTTCTCAAGATCAGAGGTAATTCCAGTAGTTCAAAAGCACCATTTAAAAGATCCTCATTTAAGGTTAGTGGTTACACACTACAAATAGTAGTAGGCTAATACCTTCTTCTTTTTGTTTTTAGCAAAGCACACATACAATAGGACAAAAACATTAGACAATGGCTTCTCTGTTGGTAGTAGTCATTGTACCTTAAAACATAGAACATATCTACAGTCATTACAGAATAAATATGGTCAAACATAAATATATTACAACACATATCTCAGTAGAGCATGGGTGTTTGTGAGAGGTAGGGGTTGCAGGTACCTACAGTAGGCCCAATGGAGGGTGTGAGGTGAGACATCACACCTGATTCTGTGTCACAGTGTAACATATGAGAACTTGTCTGTGTGGCGAGATTAAAGAAAAACACTTGTACAAATAACAGAATCTTCATGGTTTAAAAAAACCCCACAGAAAATGTTTATACTGTACTTAAACACTAGGAAATATTGAAATATTTTAGCTATTTCCTCACAGCACTAATATTTATTCTGTCTCCATGTGACAGTCATATGTCTGTGGACTGTATTTGCATGTTAAGTAGTTTTGTGAAATACCCGACAACAGGCGACAGCAGACAGACTTTAGAAATACACAACAATGAAAACTAAAATGATCTGAAGTTGTTTTAAATCTAAAGGCTCCCTACGCATTCTTAATGTTTGACCTCTGATATAAGGCAGGTCATATCAGTAGTTAGTTGCTAGCTTACTCTTTCTTTAAGTCTTGAGCCCCAAAAGTCTAGTTCGACATTTTGGGAAATACACTTTCTTGTAATATGTAGTAAGATGTAAGTAAAATGAAAAGATCGATACCACGCTTATGTCTGCAAGTGGTATTGATCTTCTAATCTACTGCAACTCTTGACAAAAAAAGTAAATAAGAGTAAATGCCAAAATGTCAGCTAGTCCTTTAAACTTGTGTAAGGCCAAGATGATCTGCAGTGTAGCTCATTTAGTAGTCTCAAAAAAATACATTATTTTTGTATTTTTCTTTTTTATATATCAGCCTATTGGCCGTCACATTGTAAAACAATAATGCAACCATCCCTAGCATACTATTTCAATGTCTGTCTGTAGCACTTCTTTGTCACCAGAGAAGTGCAATGATTATTACATACAGTATATTGATTTGTATGCTGTCTCATTGATAGCAAGTCAATTAGATACATGGTAACTAAATTCTTACAGTGTAGCTGTAATAATAAATATCTATGAAATGTGGAAGGTCACATATAACAAGATTAGTTCCAGGTACTTCATGATGAAATTCTGGAAATACCAGACTTCACTTCATAGAATAACCACAAGAAAAAGTGTTTTTGAAAGATGAAAATTTCTTCCTTGAAGTACAAGGTTTTTCTACTGCTTATGTAGTTGCTTTCCCAGTGTCTTGAAGTGTTGTATCCCTTTGTATGATGCTTAAAACAAATGCATAACATAGTGTCATAAAAAAAGCATTTTTTTTTTTGTTCCAAAGCACAGAAGTGTTAGAAAGTCCATTGCAACACTGTTGGGATGCAAATATAGCTGGGTTTTCTTTAGAGTTAGCAGTCTGGATGAAGGACCTGACAGTGGCCCTGTAGTACTGCACAGTACATAGTGTCTTGTATGCCTTAGCTGCCATTTGGTAACTGGGGATGTTACTGTATGATAATTACTGTTAAATGCTTCTCCACCACACTCACAGACGACAACGGGGTCCAACAAATCACTATTATTGCATGTTCCTGGGTTACTGTCTTCAGGATAGATTTAGGGGTTTGGTCTCTGCATGGCTCTCAGTGGACTTGAAGGAGTAGGCCATTGTGAGCCTGGGGAATGCACTTCCCACAGAAACCACCACAGCGGCCGTAGATTCTTGTTCCGTCCTACAGACAAAGACAAATGAGAAAGGAAAGAGTGGGCGAGGGCCAGCTTTTTACGCCGAGTATGGACTCTTTATAAATGTCAGTGGGGATTCCTTTTCAGTAATTTCAGACAGAAATACAACATGGAAATTCAAATGACATTTCAGAGCAATAATCTCATTCCAATACTCCAAGACGAAGCACAATTACATCCCAGTAATAAATATATATATATATATATATATATATAACATCATGCATTTCTTAAGAGCCAAATGGCATAAGTCATACAAAAGACAATCGTTTTATAAATTTACTGTTACCTCAGATCTGTGGACTTTGACGGAAACATAGTTGCCCTGTGATGTCCACTTGGTGGCCTCAGACACTTTGAGACCGGTGCCAATCAGATTAATGCTGAACTGGCCCTGAAAACACATATCAGATTGAGTTATTTCTGAGCTCTTATTTAACTGGGAAGGTCAAGCTCATTCATATTGCAAAAAAGATCTGATTTGGCAATAACTGTGGAAGGAGTTGCTAAAATACATATTACTATGGGATGAGCACCTGAAATTGAGTAATAGAGTAGTTGGAAGTTATTGCCTAGGAAAGGGCATTTTTCCAGCAGGTCCAGGGAATTATTGCAGCAAATGTTTAGTAAAAATCTTTGACTTTCAGGCCACTAACACACATATGGCACAAAAGGACACATGAAACATTTTTATGAGGCCACAATGTACAGTTTTTCACCAACCTGTGGACACTTGGCTGCACTATAACAATCTCCCGCTGTAGCAAAGGGCACAGGTCGACCAAGAAGAGTCTGGGAAAACTGGAGGTCTGTGACTAGTAAACAGTAAAGATACAAATCTAAAGTTACAATGTGCAGAACAGCAGAAGTAAACATAGACTGAATACAGCTGCTCTAAAGTAAATAACCACACAGAGCATCAGCAACTACAGTTTATGCAATTAAATTTCATTGCAGGGTTGATGTCACTTCACTGTCACATCGCCAGATGTTTTTTTCTTTCTAAAAGCCCTTTCCACAAACAAAAGATCTTGCAATGAGATTGGTACGGTGGTCCTCAAGTGCAAATCACAACAGCAAATAGAAAAACACAACAGCAAATCATAAAACACAACGGCAAATAGGAAAACATTTCAACAAATCATAAAACACAACGGCAAATAGGAAAACAAAACAGCAAATATGAAAACACTTCAACAAATCATAAAGCACAACGGCAAATGGGAAAACAAAATGGCAAATAGGAAAACACGACAGCAAATAGGAAAACATGACAGCAAATATGAAAACACTTTAACAAATCATAAAACACAACGGCATTAACTTCTACCGGAAAAGGTAGGGCCTATCTAGCAGAGGACGGACCCTCCTGATTGGACAGACGGACTGTCTGTCTTTTAACAGACAGTCCGTCTGTTAAAAGTTTTTAACAGACGGACTGTCCGTGTTTTTCACCTCTCCTTCCTGTTAAAAGACAGACAGTCCGTCTGTCCAATCAGGAGGGTCCGTTCTCTGCTAGATAGGCCCTACTTTTTCCGGTAGAAGTTAATGCTGTTGTGTTTTATGATTGGTTGAAGTGTTTTCATATTTGCTGTCGTGTTTTCCTATTTGCCGTTGTGTTTTATGATTTGCCGTTTTGTTTTCCTATTTGCCGTTGTGTTTTATGATTTGTTGAAATGTTTTCCTATTTGCCGTTATGTTTTATGTATGGACTGTGTTGTGTTATGTAGGGCTGTCAAACGATTAAATTTTCTTAATCGCGATTAATCGTTGAATTTCTATAGTTAATCGCATGTTTTATCACATGATTAAAATTCTATTATTTTGTATTTCAGAACTATCGCAATTAACGTGTTAATGCTGACAGCCCTAGTTTTATGATTTGCCGTTTTGTTTTCCTATTTGCTGTTGTGTTTTATGATTTGTTGAAATGTTTTCCTATTTGCTGTTGTGTTTTTCTATTTGCTGTTGTGATATGCACTTCAGGGCTACCATAGCTTTGAGGTTTGAATGGGAATACCGAAATTAATCTGCATATCCTCTTTGAACCCTTAAGATCCACAATCTCAGATCTCTTTTAATGGTTTTACATAAAAAAAGTTCTGAATATCTTAAAATCCAAGAGGTAAAAATCACAGAATGACCTACAAAGAACTAAAACTCATATTTGCTATGATGTGTAGCTATTAAATAGTGACTTCCTAACAGTTTTGTGCAAAAGAGAGCAAAGAGATAATGAGATTGATAGGAGATGTATTACCCTTGGAGCTTATGAATCCAGGTATTTTACCAATGTGAAAACGGATATATAATGAAACCGGCTATCGGAAACAGTATTTCCCCACCGTTACAGTAGATTTGTAAGGAAACATTTTGAATCAATGACTCAATCTGAACATTGTTTTCCCCAACTCTCCTGTTCATTCCTATTCACCCTGCATTGTCACACATGATAACCATGTCCAGTACCTTTTCCTGCCCTCATCTCACATTGCCTGTATAAAATGATGATAAAGTTCACAAGATGCTTCCCTTCATCTTGAACTCATTACCCCCCCCCCCCCCCCCTCGGCTCTCTTCAAGCCGCCTGAAAGCCAAATGAGTACCATTCAGAGGGGGTGCGGGAACATGTGCTGTCAGGACCCAGACCAGACGAAAAGATGGAAGGATGACTGTGTAGGTTTTAATCCAACTTCCCCTCAGCGCACACACACACACACACACACACACACACACACACAGTGCACTAATCCACATACTTTAATCAAAGGCATACTTGGACACAACAGGGAAGGTGGAGCTGACTGTAATTTAATGAGCAGAGGAATATGGCCTGAAGATGTGTGTATTAGTGTGTCTGTGAAATGTGGGATTGCTTGCATGCTAGTATGAGTATGTCTTTGATACAGATGCAACTGAATAAATGGGTGTGTGCTTGTGTCTTCAGGTCTTCTTGTGTGTGCTCGCCAAAAGAAAAGATTTGCGAGGCAGCATCACATATTGTCTGTCTGTGCTCGAGAGCAGGCACGCATGTCTGTATGTTGCAAGCACGCATTCCTTTATTCTCGTGCTCACGTTTGTGCTGAGAGGCCCGGTTTCAAGTCCTGGCCTAGTGATGTGAACATGGCGCACTGAAAGGTCATCATTTTGACATCAGTGCAGAGAGTGTGGGGAAAGCAGCACATACTGCATTTGGACGAGTCAGTATTAACACTATGGGTCAGAGGGTCAAAACAACACTGATGTGTGGTCTCATTACAATAGACTCTAGGGCAATCACACAGTAATTACGCACTCATTATCCTCAGGGAGCTCAGGTCCAGGCGAACTTTGTGGAAGAGTGTGTGTCCTGCTGCTGAGTAGTCGTTCCTGCAGTCGCAGTCCTGTCTTCGGCTGCCGTTATACGGACATTCAAAGGGGTTGAGCAACCTTTGTATTAAGGACAATGAGCATCAGGATTTATTTAAAACAAACACAGGAATCTAAACACTCCTACAAACACTATATTTTACACACATGGTGTAATATGCAGCAGAGTAATTCTGAATTACACATTACATAATCATGGAGTCACAGCTCAAGTGGCGATCAGTCATCTCTGCATTATACACACCTGTGCCCATACACCTCGGAGTAGTTGTCTGTCTGACCGCTGCGCAAGGTCACATACTCCTTGGGGAAATCAGTCTGCATCTCAGCACAGTAAATCTAAAGCCAAACACATGGAGACAAAACATGAAAGCCTGTGGGGAAGCTGCAGGTTGAGTCATGATGTGTGTCGGAGCATTTCTGACAGAACATGCACACCTGTAGGATCCGGGACTTGACTTTGAGATAGTATTCCCCATCTATCTTCACACCCAGTCTCATCTGGACCTCTCGGCAGGAAGCAAACAACTGGCCTGGGAGAAGAAATATGAAGAGAGGAAGGAGAGGTTTCAGTGCAACGGCAACAGAGACCCTGACACTGATGTCTGCCACCATCTACTTGTGCAAGCCAGTCAGTAAATCTGTTGTCAACAAATGCCAGAAGGATTGCAAAAGATAAGTAATTAAACACCACTATGAGAAAGGATTGTAACCTGGCTCTGGTCTTCTTAAACAAGAGCTATTGAAAATGTCTCATTATTTGTGCCTCCTTTGTTTTCCCAGATTGCTGTAGAGCTCATATGAGGCTGATTAGCTGATTAGCATTAATACTGACGGCAGAACTGGCTGTCAGCCGAGCATATCATTTTAATATCGGCAGTGCCTGACTTGGCAGAAGCCAAGTCGGGAATGAACAGCTCAATGCGCGAGTACTGAAACATCTGAAATGTGGGGGAGTGAACCTACAAACTTTGGCTGTCGGGTTTTACAGCGTTCGCAAGTTCACAATGAAGGCTGCCTTGGCCCCAGCACACACCCCTGAGGCGTTTTGACAGACTGTCCATTTCACAATTTGTAGAAAACTGCTGACTGTCTATTTATTGTTCCACTAAGTAATCACTCCAAGAGGCTTTAAGTGGCGGTCACTGTTCTGCCTAATGTGTTAAAACAAAGCAAAAACTTGAGTTTCTGTAAACGCAATCAGACACGGTGTTGGTTGCCATATACAGCACAGTCAATTTAATTCCATCACTCTATAAATTCCTGGTTGTTAGTAAGCACTATGTGGATGATATGGTAACATTTTTGAGTTGTGTACTTAACAGCCAAAAAGACCTCTGGGTGTTTGAAATTAAGGAAGAGAAGATAAAAGAATAAGATGAAAATGAGTTTGACTGACATTCTCTGTCTTGACATGCAGCTTGAGACTCCGGTCTTTCTGAAGGACGGCAGTGTTTGGACGGTTGGCCTTTGGAGGTCACACACTCCACTCTGCGCTCCATCACTCCTGCCCCACAGGTCTGTGAGCACTGGTATACACACAAAAATACACACAAAAGCATTAATTTCAACAGCTACAAAACAATAAGAAAATAAGCTGCAATTGGCTCAAAATCCACAAATGAGATTTATCATCAGAATACACAAGTCATCAAAATGTTTTGTGAAAAGGGCGATTTCTCCCTGCCTAACAAGCGCTTTTTGTTTCACCTTGCTCCATGGGCCAACTTTCCAGTAGGTTGTGTGCGGGCAGTCTCTGAGGAGGCAAGGACGAGAGCCAGGAGGGTGGGGCTCAGGGCAGTAGGTGCTGGCAGGGGAGGACTGGGCAGCAGCATACGGGCGCAGAGCCTGAGAGGAGGGCATCACGGAGCAGGAGACTATACGCTGCTGGTAGCCCACATCGCAGCTGGCAGAGCACTGAGCCACACACAGATACACATTGAGAGTTACTAAAGACCAGCATGAGTAAATGTTTGCACTGAGCAATAATATCAAATACCAAGGTGGATTTCTTCTTCTGAGCCTCAGTGGTACAAATGTGCTATTGAGAATCTATCATCTGACTCATTGCCCATGCTTTCTTCCCTTTATTAAGCCAAATTCTGTTAAAATATAGACCAATCCAGTGGGGTTTTAAATGTTTGCATTTCATTTTAAATTAAATACTTTTGCTGTTTTTTACTGTTGGTTGGATATTTGGGTTGTTCATTAGTTGTATTTGCAATAGAACAAAGTCTTTATTCCTACCTGTGACCATTCCCCTGTAATCCACATAAAGTGGCAGGGAGATTCTTTGCACGGCTGGTGTGATAGTGGCTGGGACGATACCTCACAGTAATCATCCTGGACGGGTGTCATCCCTGGGCCCATGCACCTCACTTTCCTGCTTCTTACACCTTCTCCACAAGTTGCATTACACTACAAGGAAAATGTAACACGGGAAGAAATCAGTAAGAGTGAAAAAGAGTTCCAGCAGAGGGGGGGCAGTGTTGTACTTTCACCAACAACATCAATTACTTCTCAGACTCCTGCTTACCTCTTTAGAGCCCCTCCAAATGGACACTCCATATTATGTAAAGGTTCACACAAGTAGAGACAATTAAGTGTTGTGTGAAAATGCCAACATTAGCTCTTAAAAAGCACAATCCCAAACGTGTTCTAGTTGACAATGTTTCCTTAAAAAGATAAAAGTTAAGATGGTTTCTCTCAGGGCCAGTATTGGTTTATAGGAGCATTTAAAAGTAATGATATGGAGAAGAATCTTAAAATTAAATTATGTAAAAAGTCAGCTGTGTGTGGATTTTCAACTGTGAAATAAATGAGGCTGTAAGTTCTCAAGGCAACAGACAGGAATCTGAACACTGCAAACAGTCTGCAGCAGGAGGACACAGTGCTATGTCCCTACATGGTGCCCCTCTTTTATGCCTCACTTTCGAGGACAAAGCCCAGGACATTAAAGAAAGATGAGCAAAGAAAAAAAAACAGTCTGCTAGCGTGACACAGAAGAGTGATATTCAACAGGACAAAAGGGATGATGGCCATCGGTACTTAGAGGTTTGATATGATTTGCTGACAGATAGTTATCACCAAAGCCCTCACGATTGATGTGAGAGTAAGGGTACCTGCGGGTTGTCCATTTAATGGTGCGATGGAGAGAGAGAGAGAGAGAGAGAGAGAGAGAGAGAGAGAGAGAGAGAGAGAAAGAGAGAGAGAGATCTCAGCCAATAAAAACCTTAATGAGATGGTTAAACATCTGTTCAGGGGGGACTTGTAGATAGGAAGAGAGAGAACAAATGTGTCTGTACTCACTTCTTTCCATTCACCAGCGACCCAAGTGTAATGTGTGCATTCTGCAGTTTGGCATGGCTGGACAATGGCAGGACGCTGGTGAGCATCACATAGATCCTCTCTGACCCGTCCGCTGCCTTTTAGTCTGCAGTAAACATCTCGGTTGTGAACTCCGACTCCACAGGTGACAGAACACTAGTAAAACAGACACAGAACACACATCTGTACAGCATACTGTACGACCAAGGATGTAATGGGAGAGTAATACTTATTTTCTAACCTCTCACAGAGCTGATCCTAAAGGAGCATTCCACTGATATCACACATGAAGTTCAATACTCGTCATGAGGAGTACTACTGATGATGTCATCAGGGTTATCTTGGATTAGACTTCACATTTTCACAAAAAGTCTGTGTTACAAACTGAAGGGTGAGGTCTAAAATAAGTGGACATTTAGATAGGGGAGTGAATGAATGAAAGATGGGAAATGTAGAATCTTGGACTATAGACTAAAAGTCAGGATACGTCGGCCTCTGCTGCTTCGATTTGGGTCCCTCTGTATATGCTGCAAATTTGTCCTAGTGGCTAACCATGGTACTGCAAAATAAAAAATCTCATCTACCACCAGTCTCACGGCAGTTCATGAAATGGTCACGTTATTTAATCTATTGATTCGTGTTCACGGGGACGTTTTTCTCGTTTTATTCGTGGTGGCCAGCACGAAAATGTAAAGTAATGTATTTCAATGGGAAGCATATTTCGTGATCACAGCACGACTACGGTAGGGAGTAGTATGAAAAGCTGAAAACAATACAGGACTGTCACCCGGGAGACCGGGGATCGCGTCCCGCGTGTGGCGTTTTGTTTCCCCGTTGTTTTCCTAATCACAACCGTCCCGTTACTGTCGCGCGTCCCCCGCAGCCGTCTCCCGGCGTGTGAGGCGTCCTTTCCCCGTTGTTTTTTTCCAAAACCCAACCTCCGTTAACCCCGTTAATCTTTTCATGCTGGCCACCATGAAAAAAACGAGATAAACCAAGAATCAATAGATTAAAAATAACCTGACAATTACACAAACTGCCGTGAGACTGTGTTGTTATAAAAGACATGTCTGTAAAACTGCTGGAGGACACCTTGAACTGCTAACAAATTCAAATATTACCTTTTCCTATTTTTATCCTATGAAGGTTTAATTGTTGTTAAAATTAACCTAAAGCCTAGCAAAGCTATTTTTAGGTACAAGATGTCATATCGATGTAAAGTCTATGGCACAGTCTGGAGGGCTCAGGGAAAGACATGAGTCTGCATTTGCACTGGGCTATCCAATGTGGAAGCAAACCAATAGAGAAAACATGGCATATGTGCTAGGATGTGACAAACTTTTTTTGTTTGGTCTGCAGTGTCTGATCTACTGTTTTGATGCTCCTGAACAATGTACTTAATACTGTAAATCCAAAGCCAGTTTGTCGCTTCTCTGTGAGATGTATATATAGGGTCACACAAAGGTCTATCTCAAGCATCTCTTTGATGTGCTTTGAGAAGCATACCTGCATACTGAGGAAGTACTCTGTAAGGCCTGAGCTGATCAGCCTGATTTCTCTCCAACTCTCCTACAGACCTCAAAGAACCATGCCAGGCCTCAGCAATTTCACACAGGCAGAAAAAATCTGTGTATTATACAGAGAGTATCAAATTTCCCGAAAACTTCCAGATGTGTTTGTGTTGTTCGTTTCTCGCTGCAATTGTGTGTTATCATTACCGAGTGTGTGGCTGAATGTGAACGGTCAAGGACTTGAGTTTGGAAAGAGATCAAAAAGCATCACAGGAAATATGTCCTTCAAAATAAAAAAGAAATTCTTTTTTTTAAAAGCATTAGAAATAAAACCTGCTGTTAAAGTGATTATAGCCACTGTTACCACCAACGGTTACAGTTGGGTTTTAGAGGCATTGTTTGGACATGTATACAGCGCATTTGGAAAATGCGTCTCAATCAGGGTTTTTACCGCAGGCTTATAGATAGATAGATAGATAGATAGATAGATAGATAGATAGATTTTTTTATTGACCCAAAAAATGGGAAATAACGTTGTTGCAGCAGCAACATTTCAGACACACAGCACACATACAGAGTAAACATTAAATAATAGGAAACAATATACATGAAATAATAATAGAATAATACACTAGCAATATTTAAAATATATACAATTTGGAAATAAAATGTACAACTGTTTCGATAGATATAGATAAACTTAATGTGCAAGTTGGGGAGTAAAAATGTACTGTTTCACTAGTAATGATTGTGCAGTTGTGATGTATATGAGTCTTATCTAACACTCAGAGATGAAGTGTTAAAAAGTTTTATTGCCTGTGGTAGGAATGATTTCCTGTAGCGGTCCGTGCGACATCGAAGCTGTCGGAGCCTCTTAGAGAAGGTGCTCCTCTGTTGGACCAGTGTGGGGTGGAGAGGGTGGTCGGGGTTATCCATGATAGATAACAGTTTGTTCAATGACCTCCTCTCCACCACAGCTTCAAATGTCTCCTGTTTGCAGCCAATAACGTAGCCAGCCTTCTTGATCAGTTTGTTCAGTCTGTCGCTGGCTCCGATGCTGCTGCCCCAGCAGATGGCGGAGGAGAACAGAGCGCTGGCCACAACAGACTGGTAGAACATCTCCAACATTCTGCTGCACACATTGAAGGATCTCAGCTTCCTCAGGAAATAGAGTCTGCTCATCCCCTTCTTGTAAACAGCAGTGCTGTTAACTTTCCAGTTCAGCCTGTTGTCGATGTTGACACCCAGGTATCTGTACTCCTCAACCATGTCCACATCTCCACCCAGAATGCAAAGGGGCTGCGGAGCCGTTCCCTTCCTCCTGAAGTCAATCACCATCTCTCTGGTCTTATCCACATTCAGCAGCAGGTGATTCTTACCAGACCACTCCACAAAGTTGTCCACCAGCGCTCTGTACTCTCCCTCCTGTCCATCCCTTATACACCCAACAACTGCAGAGTCATCAGAGAACTTCTGTAGGTGACATGACTCTGAGTTGTACTGGAAGTCTATGGTGTATAAGGTGAACAGAAAAGGAGACAGCACAGTCCCCTGTGGAGTCCCCGTACCACTCACCACCACATCAGACAGAACACGGTCCAGACGGACAAACTGTGGTCTGTCTGTCAGGTAGTCAGTGATCCAGGAGACTGTGGACGCACCAACACCCATCATCTGCAGCTTCTCACCTAGTAGCAGTGGCTGGATGGTGTTGAATGCACTGGAGAAATCAAAAACTGTGATTCTCACAGTGCTGCCACCGCCATCCAGCTCTGTGCGTTGCTATGGTTTCTGTACACAAACCAACTAGCCAACAGTTTGTAAGGCTGGAGACCCGATAAGAAGGAGAACACAGCTACTTTTAAACATGATCAAAGGCTTGGATATCAACAGGTTTTTGGATATGCGCAAACATCGCTACGCCGACCTTTTCAAGAAGCTGGTTGAAGGAATGAAAGAGGCACGCTGTGTTCACACGGTCCAACAAGTACTGTTTTGCACGGCTACATGTAAACGGGAATATTAGTGGAATACTCACTTTCATTAGCCATGTATAGAGCTTAGTCGGAATATCATCTTTTTTGGAATTAGGGCAAAAACCGGAATATTATATGCATGTAAACATAGTCACTGAGAACTGTTGTCTTTGGAACTTCTTTCTACCAAAGAAATAGACCATATTTCTGTGGATTATCCGGTGAAACATGGAAACAACACATTTTTATGTTTCCAAATGTATATTTCATGCCTTACAAACAAAATTCTATTCACCTCAATTGTTTTAGAGTGGATGCAGATATTTGGGCAAATAAAACCAAAACTATCTGCACAGTTGGACAGCTCTAGTCAAAAATGAGTAAACACCCCCACTCAGAGGTGACTGAGAGGGCCGGGTAGCTGTGGAATAACTCAAACAGTGGGTGCTGAGGTTTCAAAGTTGTCACATGCATGGATATTAAGATATAAAACATGTCTTTATGCTTTAGTTGTAGATTTCATGGTTGCTGGTGGTATGCAGAGGAAGATGATGGCTTCCAGACACCAGCGAGAGAGAGAGAGAGAGAGAGAGAGAGGGGAGGACACCCTCAAAGAGAGGGGAGTGGTAGGAGTCTTATGAAAGAAGGAGGACTTGGTTCTTCATGGACCTTTTGGGATTTAACAGTTACTTGGAATGGAAAAGGGATAGGGTTGATTTTTAAACAGGAGATGGAAAGATTTTTGAGAATATCTTTGAATTAAAAAAGCGTGATCAGGAAGCATTGTTTAGCCAAGGGGTGACAGAAAAGATGTGGTACAAGCATATTCACCCCACACACACACACACACACACACACACACACACACACACACACATGCTCTTTGTATTTATTGTGTTTTTTTAAACATACAGTATACTTGTTCTTTAGGGTAATCTGACAGAGCATGACAAAGAGCATGACAGATCATTCCTCCTTTCATTCTGTTCTACGACTTCAGATAAATTTGGTTTTGAATATTTTCTTCCCAGTGAGATCTTCGAAGTGACTTTGAGCCCAAACTGTGTTGCGGCTGCATGCATCTCCTCTTGGTAGCAGATATAGCGGCTGGGTGGTGGGCTTTGCAATGACTGTGACCTCACCGCTCCTAGCGACTTCTCTATACGTGGCCTTAGCCCTGCCAGTGTCTGGTTGCACTAGTGTACAATGGTACAGAAACCTGCTGTGCTTCAGGACGTGTGTCATTCTTAACATCATGCTTTCATCTGTATGGGATGTCAAGCTGGACTGCTCTCAGCTGCAACTCTGGATCTCCATATTTACTGTGTGTTTTGAGCAACAAACAAATTAGATTAGGTGTATGCAATGTGGTTTGAGCGTACAAGCTTTTGTGTGTGTCATGCAACATGCAATGCTCTTGAAACATGCTGGTCAGTGTGTAGTCTGACGAAAAGCTTCAAAAGAAGGACTCGCTCAACATAAAGCTGCAGATTACACTACACAACTACTTTAAAACTTTGACTATTTCAAACCTGACTGATCTTAATGTCAGGTGCACTGCATAAACTGTTTTAAAAATCCAGCCTGTGGTGTTTAGTTCACACTATGACACATTATCTTGACCAAGAATAAACTGAGTGGTGATTGGTGTGTACATGTCCTGCATCTGCAACCTCTTGGAAACCTTATGCTGTGTTTGTGCTTGTGTCTCAGCTGCTAGTAGCAGTTACTGTTAGTATGGTCCCTGAGAGAGCCGGGGCTATTTTGTGAGCCAGAGGAGATGGCGAGAAGAGCAAACATACCTCCCTCCACTTGTTGGCCTTCCAACTGGGGCATCCCCGCACCCGACAGGCCTTCCACGTCCGCGGCCGAGGCAGATGACCGCAGTGTTTCTCCTCTATTTTGGTTTGGTTCTGATAAACACAGGCTATCTCCCGCTGCTTGGTCCCCCGACCACAACTCACTGAACACTGGAGAGGGAAGGGGAGAGAGGGGGGATGGGTGGAGAATGAGAGAAAAGAAAGGCATATTAGCAAAGTCCTGTAGAAGATCATAGCTCTCAATCTCTAATGATAGTGGTCATGATCGTGGTTCAAGAAAGTTATTACATAAAATTATATATTTGCCTCCAGAGAACGTAGAAACAAGGAATCAACAGGACCATAGGCGTAAACATTAATGTATAGCAAAATGTTTCTCTCAGTACATATAGACCATTTAAACCTCGACACAAGTGCACTCAGTGGACCTAACAGCTTCCTTGTTGCATTGCATGGCCAAGTGAACACACTGCAAACAAATTTAACTGAGGAACTTAAATGGATTTCACCAAAGGCTTTTGTCAAACACTCGCACACTGATGGAAAGCAGCCAACTATTTAACCTGTAAACAGAGGAATTACTTTTAGAGCTGCTGTGAATAGCAGAGGCCTAGGCAAGAGGAAGAAAAGATGCAGAGCGCAAACATGGATGCATGCACACGGCGAGACAATCATCTGGTACGAATAAGGAACCCAGAAATACTTCAGGAAAGCTAGAGAGACGACAACGAAGTAAGGGAAAAAACATGATGAATAAAAACCAGACACCCTGACAGCTCTGAAAAGGCATTAGACTGTAGTTGAAAATATTCTAGTCTTCGGTCCCCATGAGGCCAGACAGCAATTAGGGTGCCCGCTATTTCTGCTTGACGAGTGAGCGCCCCCATACAAAGCCACTCCAAAAATGGGGTGCTGGAATCGAATACACAAGATGAGGAGAGTTGCATTTTGTCTTAGCATATTTTCCAGTCCAGATAATCAACATAATATTGCATTGTCCTCTAATTATGATCTCAGAATGTTGCATAACACCAAACACACATTTTTTTCCTATGGGCTCATAGTGCTCATCATACTACAGATGATAGACCATGGAAACCTAAATTCGCAAATGTCTTGAGGATTTTGTCTTTTCTTTCTCCATCTAAAAGGCCGTTTTCCCAAATCTCTACCGATCAACGTTTGAGCATCCATTTGAACCCTTCAAACAAAGCCACCTCCAGCCTTTTCTTCTTAAGTGTGGTAAGGGCAGTGGTTGACAATGCACACGCATGTATCGTACACATTGTAATTACCGAGGCATTTTAAACACAGGGCCGGCTCAGCTGACGGAGAACATCAAAGCCAGAGGCCAGAGCTGAGTGACTAGTCCTGAGCATGGCGGATTCACATACACCGCTGCACACTCACTCAAAAATGATAACATAACTCCCTCTACCTCAGACAAGACCAGAGACAGGCAAACACGTTGGGTGAGGCAGAGGGTTAGCCCCTCCTTACCCCTGTAAAAGCAAGAGGAAAAAAAAAAAGAAAAAAAAGGGAGGAAGAAAGGAAATCGCAGCCATACGGGCTGTGCTCCCCCAGCTGAACTGTCTCTGCATTTTAGCGGTGGGAGAAAAGACGCTATATGGCGATGTGCTCCTCCCTCCACCCTGCCAACCTCATCTGTCAGCCATTAGTTAATCAGGGCTGGTAATACAGAGCACAGAGAGCTGGCACAGCTCGTGGGACCAGAGGACAGCTTCACCTCTGAGAGCAATAAGGGGGCAAGGACTCAGGGACCTCTGCTTCACCGATCTACAGCTGGGCTGCTTCACTCACCAGCACCCACTCAGGTAAGACTATTCCACTTGTCACTTACTTTCAGCCGCTACAAGTGTGACAAGTTACCGTCTAGCTGCTTTATTTTCTTTGCGTAAAAAAATAGTTGCGTCTGTGTTTGGTGAATGTCAAATTTAAAATGAATGATTGCATGTCCTTTGAGGGTTGGTACCTGATTATTAAAAATTAAAAATTATAGTATTTAGTATTTGGTGCATGTAATTTATTTGAACTATAAATGTCATATTCCATTTGAACAGGTTATGTTGGTGCTCTGGTGTTACAATAATATGTTGCTGAGGTGTGAGAGTGTTTTGAATATATGGAAAGATTATCACTTTAACATGAAGGAGAGCAACAACTCTGGAAAAAAACCCACATAAATCAATGGGTCACACGGGAAATTAAACACTCTTGCCCACCCACGTTGTCCCAGCAATTAATTTCACATGATTAGGCAGGTTAATTCTACTATAATCCAGTGAGGATCATCTAGGCATAATGTGGATTACTACAAAATGGGATGACTCAACTGCCTTTGGGAAACAAGTTTCTTCCAAGCAGAACAGAACGTCTGCAGAGAGAGAGAGAGACATTATTGATATTTAAAGCCATATGTAATGAACAGGCAGCTCTTAATTATTTGACTTTGTGGCCCTAAAGTGGTTTTCTTGATTTGATAGAGTTTCACATTTATGGAACATAATTGAGTGCTAAACCAGACCCAGCTAATTCATGCCTTAAACCATTTAAACCATAAAACAGCCTGGGAGTTTTAAACATAAATGTCTGATTTTCATTAAATTAACAAAAGATGTCTTTCAGATAACTTCTAACAGGATAACCAGACTGATATCAGATACTTTTTTTGAGCAATAATGTCTTTGTCTAGGACTGGCAGGCGTCAACCTCAAGATGACCCCACCCACTGCTTTACTGTGAACAGGTAAGCCAATAGGACATATGGAAACTGCAACCAAGAGAAACTTGAATAGAGTTTACATTTCTGTCACTCAGCCAATATGGCTATCAAGCAGCTAAGGTAATACTGTACAGTACTTCACACAGAGGAGGTAGATTCCACAAAAAAAACAATCAAAACTGCTTTGTGTGTGAATATACATTTGTTTGATCACTGATCACTATGGCCTCAAGCAGTACATTAAACATTTATTACTGTAAGAGCTATAATTACGCTACAAAAGTAGAACTGACGGTTTTGAAAACAACAGTTTATGTTGCAGCTTAGAAATCAAAAAGACCCTTATAAACATCTGATGTGAGTTTTTCCAAATGTCAGATTTTACCAGATCAGTGATAACGATATCTGTATTTAACATTACTGTTTGACATACTAGTTTATTCTTACATTTAATTTTAATAATGAAACTAATTGTATTATGAAACACAATCTGCTAACAGGACTAGTTAGTAATGTACCATGAAAGTTTTGATAGAAATGATGCATTATTAAGTGTAAAAGTAAAGGTTGATATTAGTAAAGGCAATTTAGACCACAAATGAGTTTGTGGTTATATCTTTCCTATATTTAATGGTTCTAAGTGAGACCATATCTTAAAATGTGACAGCCAAGGTTGAATTCCAATCACATTGCAGCACGCTTGCAATGCAAGAGGATGGTAATACCAAGCATATGGTAACTGTAGTTACATGGACTCTTCAAAGGAGCTCAGTGTTGACCCAGAGCAAGAACAAACTTGCAAGTGTAGAGTGTGAAGGGAGCGTAGAATTATACTCTGTGCTACATGTTGTCAAGGTTGTGAGATACTAAAAAGGTAACTGCTCTATATGGTCAACAATGCTCATGCAAAACTGTAATTTATCTGTAAAACAGATCATGCAATGAGCAAGTAGTAACAATTGGGAACTGCATGCTTAAGATAGTGTCATGTCTTTTGTTATAGCTTAATCAGTATCATCATTTCCTCTGGTGAAATAGCTTAAACTGCAAATCAGAGAAAGGAGGAGACACGAGGGAGGAAGATAAGGGTCACAGAACATGCAGGCTGCTTCATGGTCTTGTTTGCTGGGAAGTTTCAAAGACAGAAGTCAAAACAACACATGTTGTCAACATGGGAACAGCTGGTAAGAGCGGCGTCATGGGGCAGAGGAATGTCAAGAGTCATAGATCTTTTATCCATCAGGCCAAAATAGCTATCCAGACTTGTTTGAAACCACGCACAGGAGCAGTGTGAAATCTATAAATCCAACTCACCTCATGCTAACCTTTACTAACTTTATCCATGCCCAATCTCACAACATGCTTTGAACTATAGAGACCATAAGATGTATTCAAACAAAAGTACAAGCAAATATATCCACGTGCAAAATATAGATATCTTTTGCTGACAGTAAAGCACAGTACAGTGGTGAATTTCAGATGTGACAAGTTGATTTTGCCATATTATTCACAGCAGGATCTGACTGATTATATGATGTGGAAATAATTTCCTGTCTCTGTCAATGCAGTTCCTGACAGACAGTCAGCGGCAGGAGCTGCAGCGTACTAAAACTATTCTGCACTCCATGTCAAAGTATGACTTTGCCATGTTTAAAAAGTTAAATAAACAACTGGTTGAGTAGGCATATACTGTTTCTTCAACACAGTTTCCTTTTTAAGTCAACACCACTCAGAATAGATACACCAAGAAACCATAAGTCAAAACAAAATGACAAAACAGCTGAGTTTTTCCGTCTGTCCAAACATTCCCCTTAGAGCTTTTTCCATTACTGTTATACTGAAACATGCAGCACAGCTCAATTCAGTACTCTGCTGCAGATGGGAATGAGAATAACTATAGAAAAGATCAAAAAAAGCTAATTATTGATGACAGAACATGAAAAATACAGCAGACCAGCCATAAAGTTATAAAATAGTGTCCTTTGACACCGAACGTTCAAGTCTAAGTCCCTCTTCCTGCTAAATGTTACACAGCTGCTTTTGTAATCTGTCATAGCAACCAGCTTGCCACAGCTTGCATACAGCGAAGTATGGAAAAGCTCCAGAAAGTGGACGATCCTGACCTTGTATCTACATTTACAAGAAGAAGAAAAAAAGATATAAAGAGAGAGGAAAATAATATCGTTTTCCATGGTCTTTTGGACAAAAATAGGACATGGAGGAAAATAAATACCTGGTATGTGTGTGTCTTGTTACCACAAATCCAAAAGCAGAACAAATATTCCAATATCTCTATTATAGAGGCGATAGGGAGCTCTATTGGTATTTAAGTGCAAATTGCAGTGTTTACCACCCAAACCCCTTTTTCCACTGTATTTCTTTTTGAATCTTTGCTAATCTTGTGCCATGACCATGGGCCTTGACATCGGACAAATGCCTCCATCAAAGGAAAAACAGTGAGAAAAATGAATAAATTAAAAGTGAAAAATAAATTGTTCTTGATGTACCCTGCCTGGTTGATACATTTCCAGCACAGCTACAAATGATTTTCATATGTCTACAATGTCAAAAAATAAACATTAGGGTTTAGTTTTAGCCCCTCAGATTCAACAAGTAGGATCCTTTCGTAGACTCTCCAATTTTCATCGATGGTAAACACTCAAACGAGAGAAAAAGACACAGTAGACGACAAGAGATAGAGGCATTGGTAATGCAAAATACAGGCCCTCCTTGACAGCTTTTGTCATTTTGACAAATAAAGAAGGAAAAGTAGTTGCACATTCTAACTGCTCCCATGCTGAAATGTTGCATCTTGTAAAAATGTACCTAGAGCTGCAACAAAAAGGCGGTTAATCAATTAGTTGATCAAGAGAAAATGTATTAGAAACTATTTTGACAATCGATTAATTAAGTCAAATTTTCAAGCAAAAATGGCAAATATTTGATTTGGTTTCAGTTTCTCAATTGTGAGGATCTACTGCAGTACTATAGACCAAACAATTAATTGGCAGATTAATTAATAATGACAACAATCGTTACAGCCCTAGAAATATACAGTGCGGGAATACTCAACAGTGAATGTTTGTGTCTTTTAGTAGCAAGTGGAAACAACTTTGATGAATAGTGTAACAGGTACTGACTGACATACTGGAATTTCCTCACATCTGTCGACCAGTGGCCCTGCTAACATAGAACCATTAGAAACAGACCTGACAGGTATAAGTCACATGGAAAGTACAGCACATGCAGTCAGATAGTACGAAACAAGTACAGCTAAATCTCTAGCTGAAGTATCACACAGTGTTGTACGTTGAAGTTGAAACGGACTATTAGCTCTCTGTTACTTAAAGTGGGTTTGAACACACACCAATCTATCCCTGCCTCTTCCCTAAGTGGGGAAAAAGCTCTTTGACAGAGATGTTGAGTACCATAAACTCCATTTCACTCCATCAACTCGTAGCATTGACAGGCCTGAACAGGACCAGGCCCCAACAAGTCTGACGCGGTAGCCTCATGTGAGAAGAATATACATTTAAGTGGAATCTAAGAAGTGACTCCTAGAGGCTTAAAAGAACTTTATAATACTTGTCCGATGAGTTGAGGAAAAGCAGGCGCTCTCAACCTGTGTCAAAGTAAGGCCATGTTCCCTATCATTCGACGAGCCTTGGGTAGACCAACATAAATGCTTCCAGACTTTCACGCCCTGTCTCCTCTCATTTCATCTCACTGCATCTGCTCCCAACGCGGATCACCCACAAAATAACATCTACCCTTACTAGATTGGCTTCTCTCTTAATTTCTTCCAATGCCCTGCACAAACTCATTGTGATTCCGAGTCAACTCTTATTCCTTGGGCTTAGCCTCTACAGGGACAGCATTAATATGATCTTTTAACGGCTCTCTAAGCTACAAATAATTGTGTTTATGCAAATGATAGCGAACAAAATAGATATTACAGTGGGTAATATGTTAAGCCTATCTTCAGGTTATTTGACTGCTTGACCCAAAAGAGACCTCCATTCCTAATGCGAAAGCCATGCTGTGATCCAAATATTTAGAACAGATAACATCGAACAGCATCTGGTTTTCTGTCTCCCAAGTCTTAATGGTGTGCCAAAATCTGTAGGCCATAGTGCTTGACTTTTAACCAGCGAATCATCAACTGAACTATTTTGTTTTCTCTCAAAGGCCAAATTGAAACATTATCTCCCCACTCAGATTTAAATTAAAGCCATGACAAGAACCGTGCTTGTGAGGACCAGGGGGACCTTCCAGCCACTGCTTCTATTGTTCACACTCGGCTGGCATATGTGCAGGATCAGGAAACACAAGCCCAATGATGTCACAAACAACTGACCCCAGGGTGACAGGTTCGGAGAGTGTTCTCGCCCACTGCCCTCAGGCCAAAGTCAAGTATGTCAATGGTGTGCATGTGGATTTCATTTGAAGCAGCCTGATTAGTTCACAGACGCTAAACTGCCATCCCCCCTCCATGGGAACCCCACTCTTGACAGGAAACGGTATGTTTTTGTTAGCAACAAACAGGCATAAATTACTAAAATGGTGCCTTGGTTGCCAATTTATCACACACAGCCTTACTGTTGCTGCCTGCACACACTGACTTCAACATTACTTTTAAGGTAATTACTATTAGTTAATGATATTTACATTTCCTGATAGTTTATGTTGAACTGTGTCTGCAATCATAAATTTGTGCAATAAATGTGATGATTGTGTTGTGTCTTTTCTTCTTTATATGACATATATATGTTTTGGTGACCTGTATTTGGAAAATAAATATAGCTTTTGGCAATCATTCATTCATTTTGAAGCTGTCACTGCTAGACTAGAAATAATTAAAGGTCCAGGGAGAAAAATGGAGGCAGATTATTTTGGAGAGACAAACTAAAGCAATAAATGAAATGACATTTGAAAAATAGTTTTGGACATAATTGTCCTTCTGTTATTGAATGCCAGCGTAAAAGATTAGTCGTTGATCAAATGTTTATCAGAAAGCATTGCAGATTTGTAAACATTGTCAAGAGGGTAGAATACCATCATTAATAAAAGCCATTTCTCTGTAAGCAAGTTATAGATAGTAATGGCTTGGCTAAAATGTCTTATACATAATGGTATCTGTGGAATAATAAATGTGTTAACTACTTCCCCAAGAGGGGATTAAACAGTATACAATAATATTGAATCTTTTTCATGTGTGATATATATTTAAGAATATATTTGATATACTGAAAAAACTACCAGGATTTTTTTGTTGAGCTACTGCTACAAACTGATGTGACCGATATTGCTGTTGCAAAAAAAGTATTTTTATTTAGCACAGAAGAATACTTTGGGGATACTACCAACAGAAGAGGCCATTACATAAGGTAAGACGCACTCTGAAGCCATGAGAAATGTTGACAATGTTATGTAATACAAGAACCCCTTGACCATTTTATTACCCTCTGTCCTCTAATAGACCATCAGCTTCTAAAGTTCTGCCATTTCACTGAGACAATGTTTAATGTTTGGTTCTATGAAATGATTAAAATGTTTAAAAAAAATGTTGTGACAGCTTCCTGTAATATATGATAGAAGGTAATTGTATAAAGGTAATTTGTTAACCAATGTTACCCTTTGATTTAAGTCTAATAATTTTAATTGAATCACATGCTTCACTTGTGCTTTATATATAGCCATATTAAATATATGCTTCACTGCAGTTGGTTAATTTGAGGTTTCCTATAATATAATGTACTGATATGGTCTATTATGAGTTGCATGAAGTCTATGGTAAACATTGTACTTATACAATGAATAACTACATTATTTAAATATACTGTCAGATAATACTTCTCACACAGGTGCTTTAAAAAGCTATTTCAATGTGTGTTTCCTTTTAAAGAATGACCTCAGAACAATATCAAATACATAATTCAATCAGCAGTTTTAAATATTGGCTTTCCATGGCTTTCTTTTGGATCTCTTCAACTAAACAACCCTTGCCAGCATGCATTAATACCAATTATTGTTGTAGCGCAAGTAATACTCTGTAGGTCTCCTGCCAAATGCATTACAGAGAGCTCCATTAATGCAATGGTAAACAGATGTGCCACCCAGCACCAAAGTTTGATTTGGACTGTATATTTTCTCCAGGGACATTACAAAATAAAATGTTAAAAAACATGAAAGGAAAAGGCTGCAGTGTTTTTAAACTACATTATGCAGAGGCATGTATTAAATATGGATTACTGAAAAAGGCCGATAAACAGAATGAAGTTAAATGAAGGTCAAATACCAAAATACCACAAAATCACGTACAAGTCAAGTCTTTTCTATGAACCCTTTATAGTACCTCAGCTTCACACTATATACTGCTAGTTGTATTGCATGTCCATGGTGTAGCAGAGCATATAAGTGTCTAAAAAGTGTTAAAACTACTATATATGATAGAATAACTACTGTGTCAACAACTGTTAAAGCAATAAACTATATTCCAAGTGTTACTGTTTTGCGTCTTATTTTGTTTTCCCATCTTGTAAGTCTGTTCCCTAGAGAGATGTCAGGAGGATTTATGTATTCATAACCTAGCACAAATTGAGCTCTTCCGTTAGAGTAGAAATCACTAAAGTTGTTAAAAGGTACAGCCCTGTATTTTGTTTTCCAGCAGAATATTGCATTGAGAAACAACACAAATTTCACAGTTATGTTTCTTTAATAATCTTTACAGTGGGAAAAAGCCAATTCAACATGTTTATAATTTTGCATGTGAATGAAATAAATAGCAAAAAGAACAACAACCAACGAAAATATGCAAAATAAAGTACAGTTGTCGCGTTAAGTTCAGCAACTTTGCACCACAGGGTTAAAACTAAATGAAGGAGTGGGAGTGAAACTGCCATGGCTGAGGAGTCTTGGTTGTAGTAGAAGTCTTGGTTGAGAATGAAACACACACACACACACACACACACACACACACACAGAGCGGGAGAAGCAAAGGAACAAAGAAGGAGACTGCACAAATCCTCGCTGAGAGGACGCCGACATAAATAAAGCGCCAACTGCAACACTTCACCTAAAATATGTGTCAAGATAATTTCATGTTGCCTTAAACAAAATATAATTCAGGGTGCTTACATGTCACATTTTAAAACTGGTCACAAATAGTTTGCAGGAGCCTGAATCTGCAAAGCTGCACAACCACTGCAAAGTGTTCAACACATACTGTGGCTCCTGCATTGAGCGAAAGCTGTAAATTTGCTAGGATACGTCATAAGTTGTCATATGGCTGTCAAACTCTAAATGACCTTAAAGTGTAACTAGATACTTGCTAGCAGTATTTCGCTGCCTAATTGCACCTGTAACCACGCCTATCAGTGATGTCATGCTGTACTGGCACACCCTGGATTGCACCTTTACATTCCTGCAGCAAGTTAAAGGGTTTAACCACTGAAGGTCAGTAAAAACAAGATTTCAGCTCGTGTTTAGTTGCTCTTTAAGGCAACTCAAAGCGATAAGAGCAGCTTCTTTTGACCATATTATTAAGATCAAATCTGCACTTCCCAACAACCATTTATATATTACACATGCTAACAAAGCTGGCCTTAGAATCTGAAAATGTATGTGACTCAATACAACAGGACCAAAGCCACTCATGCAGGATTGTTACCCAAAAGCCTATATAGTTGCCCTTGGAATAGCATGTTGATATCACTGATCAGGTCGATATTACTGCAGACACTGGCAAAAGTGGCAAGCAGGTATTCTCCTTGAATACTGTAAAAGGCCCCAACCAGTAGTGGTGCTGTTTATAATGACAAATAATTCAAGTAAAGTGTTACATCAATCTAAACTGGAACAAAACATTAAAGCTGCAACAATTAATAATCTATTGTAAACAAATAAATAAGTTTCATTTAAAAAAAGAAAATCCTTCAGAAATACAAAAACTGGCCAAAGGAATAAAGAGACACAGCAACAAATGACACAAACTTTATAAGGAGGTATCTGTGTGCTTTAGTTTGTTTTATGGACAACGATGAAAGCTGAAAAAGAACGGTCCAATGATAATTTGAATTACTGACAGTTTTATGTTCAATAAACTGCACTGATGCTGCCTACCATTAACAGAATAAATAAATTCATTCTAAGCTTGGAAATATGATAAAACTCTATCTTCCTGATACCGACAATGCACCATTATATAATGTTAAATTGAATAGCACCTTATCATAATGAATATCAATATGACCATAAATTGCATTTTAAAGTTGCCATTTTTGTTCATGTGGCTGTTTGCAGAACAACTGGATTAAACCTCAGACTTACTTCCTTTCACAGATGTGGTGTTAGGATTAAATCCAAAGTGCCAACCATTTTCAACAACATGATTCATTTTGACAAACCATTGTTTTTGTGACATCTGACAAAAACAATTGAGTGTGCCCAATGGCTTGACTGTACATAAAGTAAGAACCAGGTGAAGAAAGACGTATAAATGGTAATTACAGTGTAGTTTATAAGCATTTATGCCTGTTTTCATATGTGATATAGACTACATCATATATTGTACAATATACTTTATTAAAACTTAAAATAACAATTAATATCTTAAGAATAATATCTTAAGAATAATGCTTCCCACAGTATAAGGCTTATTTTTCAATCATTCTGCATTTTAAGGCACTTACAGCATTTTTAAGTTTTGGGATATTGTTTTTAAGATGTATTTGTATCTTTTGTTTATAATTTTGTTTGCTTTTGTGACAATGTAGATGATTTAAAATAGTTTATTCTGACAGAGATGAAGCCGTTTTGCATTTCAACTTTAGTAAAAAAACACATTATCAAAAATAAAAATTAAACATGGTTTGAAAATATTTTCCTCTGTACAAACTGTATTTACTCATAGAGAGATACGAGAGGTTTGACCAAGAGCACCAGCAAAAATATTAAATAGAATATTCATTAACGAAAACTAGCTACTTGAAAAATAAAATCATACTGTACAAAGATACACATACAAAATACACCGTCAGTCATGTGTTGCTGTTCAATAAAAGGTCATAATATTAACTCTTATACACAAATATACACTTGTGTACTTCGGATACAGGGTGAAGACAGCAATAACAACAAAGAACATTTACTTCACGCCTCATATATGAAATAAATATTTTCTAGAGTTATGCTTCTATACATATATGGCATTGTTGGACAACACTGTCCTGATTTATAGGTCTTAATCTTGAGTCTTGGCTCAAAATGGGATCCATGTGTTTTTACTGAATCCCTAGGTGGAGCAGCATTGTGTTTTTGTGGTTTTTTTTCTTGATTCTAATCAGCACCATGCCACTGCAGGGCCCATCTGGGTGGGCTGGAGATGGCTAGCCAACAGTGGCGCTAGATACCCAGCGCTCACTTCAGGATCACCTACAGTTTTAGGCTAAAAATACACTCAGTACACACGTCTGAAGTCATTTTAGCACACACTATGTCTACTCACAGTGACGCGCCCTCAGTGAGGAAGATAAGTGTTGGAGGAAAATGAGTAAGTACTATCGTACCGGCTTCCATGGTCGGCGGTGCCAGGTGGCAGAGCCTGGGCAGGGCTGCAGGTTGCATTGCTCCATGTCGGGTGGCTTGTCCAGGATGTCGCAGTTGTAATCGTTTAGCCTCTGGCCGTTAGGCCTTTGACAAACCACCAGGCGAGTCCTCCTTCCTCCACCGCAGGTCTGGGTGCACTGAGGTTAGCAAACAAAAAATTATGTATTAAATTATAATTTAGTGGGAAATTTCTGAACTGTTTCAGCACTGACTTTATAACACCAGTAACCTAACTAACCCAACTAACAGCTGTTTCAGACTGAGATTGGACAAATGCCTGGTTTTTGTATAACAAGTGATAAGAGAGAGACAGACTTACAGACAGAGAAGACATAACAGACGATAGGGATGAAACACAAAAGGTGTGTGGGAAAAGAAAGTGGAAGAGAATGCCGCTTCAGACTCTAAATATAACCTCACCTCTCCCCAGACACCGTAGTTCCACAGAGGACAGGGCCCAGAGTCGCAGCTCTTGGACTCGGCAGGTTTGACCCTTTCATCGCAGTAGCTGTTGCTGCGTCCATCAGCATCCTGACAGACCACCACTCGCCTCTGGAAGCCTCCGGCACAGGTACTGGAACACTGCAGAGCACACAGCGTGGCAATGAGGACTACAACACATGCACACACAAAGGTACAACATATACTTTATGCATGAAAGGCCTAGTATGAGTAACTGAACACAATTTCTTAGTTAGATGATTGGTATAGGTGGAATGGACATATATTTTAGTTTTGCCATGTGTACATTATTTTTTCTTAGCTATGTTAAATATTCTAAACTCAACCTTCTCTTTCCCATTTTTTCTGGAGCTTTTGACTGTATCCTACAGTTCTCCATGCTCAGGTTTTCGGCCAACATGGATGTGATGTCATTAAAGTTTTCAGGAAAAGTTTTGAAAAAAATCGGAAAACAATCTATCACTGATATGGGATTATGACATGATGTCACAAGTTCTATTTGCTGAAGAAGGCCATGTGATATGGTTGGAAGCTTCAGAAAGCACTAGCAGATACATTTGTGAAAACTGATCTATCATCTAACATAATATAGTGTGGTCAAGGATTTCACAGATTTCACTGAATAAAATATTGTGATTTCAGTGTTTACAAACCAGATGCATATGCAGGCGCACATATACCACACACACACAAACACAATACACAACCTGTTATGCTGAATTTATCTGAGTCTGGCCAAGATCAGGTCCAGCTGCACTGTTCAAAATTGTCTTCCAAAGATGGGAAACATCAGTCCATGTAGGACAATCTCAAACACTGAACAACACAGCCTTGAACAGAGCAGTAGGTACGCTCTGCATCCAATTAAAATGACACATCCCTACTGTCAATGGGAGTGAGCACATTCAATGCTCTCTATATATGAGGGAGGACAGCGCAGAGTGAGCCTGAACAGCAGCACGCTTCCAGTCAAGTTCATCATGTGAGACTGAACAGTGTACTCAGATGAATGCCTCTGCTGGGGAGGACAAATTCACAAAATAGAACAATGTTCGCCTCATGGCTTTCAGAAAAACAAGATAAAACCCCACGAAACATTTTATCCTTCTAACAAACATAACATTGATCAATAAAATAGAGTTTCACAGTATAATAACCAGGTATTTTGATGGAGTAACAGCAATATATTAACTGAATTGTGCTTATTAGGGAAATTAAATAAAAAACTGAAACATTAGGTGCCAAATGTTGTCAATTATCATCTAGCAAAGAGCAGATGTTCTCTTTAAAACTACACACTGGGCTCTGTTTTCATGAAAGTGAAAGCACAAACTCAGGGCGAAAGAGCGCATACCATATACTTATATGGACGAAGATTTAATCAACTAAAAAGGCCCTCCTGCATCCTACAAGTGGTTTTGGGTGACAATAATATTAAAAAAAAGAAGCATCCATGACTTAAACTCATGCTACCTATGAATTGCTTCTAAGGTCTATTTTGCGCCTCCACCGTGTAAAACCAAAAATAGCTCTTTGCTCTTGTGTTTGTGAAAAGATTGAGCTGGGTACACAAGAGCAATTTCATGGCAAAATACATGGCCAAAATAGCACCATGAAAACAAAACTACACACAGGAGACACAACCCCAACTGCACCAATACATCTATTTTGGCACAAGCAGATTCCTTGCAGATCTGAAAATACCAGACACAGTTAAGTGCAAATAATTAATGAACTTCAGCTTGACAAAAAAATATTGTGCCTGCTTTTTACAACCAAGGCCAAGGACATTAAGATAATTAGGAACCTGAACTACCAAGAACCATATGAGTTTGTTCGTGGCCAATCAATTTCACCCTACATACATATATATATATATATATATATATATATAATAAATATATAAAAAAACAAAAAAAAATATATAAATATATATTATATTTTATATATTTTAATGTATATTATTTATTTGTATATATATATATATATATATATATATATATATATATACTCTGCAGTCCCTAGTATGCATTTCAATCTGTCCCTTGGTGCTGTTTGTAAAGTCCTTTACCATGTATGGCCCTCTGCCCTGGGAAAAGGAAACATCTGCTACCTCCAAGTGAATGTGTTTACAAGAATGTGTTTACTGACAGACACAAACAGGCCTTCATGACATACTATGTATAATGCTGGCTTTACATAAAAAAAAAACTTATGAAAGTAAAATTTTGTGTGCCAATAAAAAATATTTATAAGGCTCCATGAGAAGATCTTCATTGGTTTCCTGAACACGACAAGTAAATGATGCAACTTCTGACTGGAATTTCTAAAATGATTCTACCACAAGACAAAATATTTCTGCATAGCCCTATTTCCCCAAAGATCACATGTTTAACATACTGCGCCCCAGGGTCCGGTCCTCCACTGGTTGTCAGCTGAGGGCACATTCCAGCTGCTGTGCCCAGGATGGCGTCCTGGGTCCTGGGGATGTCCGTAGGGCTGATCATTGATACGCTGACGATGGTAGATAGAAGAGCAAGGTGCAGCGGTACACTCCTGTTCTGTCGCAGGCTTCTCATCCGGGTCACAGAAAGACTGGTCCACTGGCTGGTGGTAGTTAGAGCAGACCACCTGCCTGGTGGTTCTTCCAACGCCACAAGTTACTGAACACTGGGACAGGGAAGAGAGTACCAAGGTGTTAAAAACTGAGGTGAGGGAAGAGGACTTTCAATTTCATAAACAAACAATAATTTCAACAATCTTGGAAAATAATAATTATTTTCCTCTAATTTTGACAATTCACTTTGAGTGCTTGATATCCTTCAAAGGTAGAAGTCTTGTTTAAAGTACGGACTCAACTTTATGGTCTTCATTGCTATGAGAACTGTGTATTAAACTGATGTGATGCTACGTGATGTTACTGGAGATTGCCTGCCCATGAATTGCTTCATGATGTGAAGCTCCATGAGTCTGTATCTGTGAATACAACGTGAGTAGAGATATACTAAATATGACATGATTTAATGAACTTAAGACTTTGTCCTCTGAGAAATTTAATTTGGGCTTATATCTTTAAAACTACTTAATTTCACATGAACTCTCAATTAAAAGATCATGACAGTATCTGTAGATCATCCCTGGCTCCTTAACTGCCAGCTAAACAATCCCACCACTGGTATTTTAGTGACATCATCCAGAGTTTTGGCTCTTGCCATGCTGACATTCACAAGTCAATACTTAACTGTCCAAGATCATAACCGTACCAAATGCCCATTTTGTTTCACAGTGATTTTAACATTGGGGGAAGAATAAACTGAGTAATTACTGAAAGTCTCTGAAGTGGAAAACAGCTGTACTGATTGGACACAGTGTTGGATGTTTTACTCACAGGAGACCACTCCCCGGCACGCCATTGGCCACAGGGGCTGAAGCAGGCTGAGGACTCGGGGGGCCGGGGCAGGAGGGCGCAGTGTGACTCGTCAGCGACCCCTCCCTGGGCATCTCTGCAGCTGACATAACGCGCCCGCTTCCCCTTGCCACAGGACACCGAGCACTGAAGTACATGCAGATACAAGCAGAGCTGATATAAATATTTGTCTCATGTGGAATTTGTTTTGATTGTGTGTTTTTTAAAATGATGCCATTAGCTGCATTTTACTTATCCTGACACAACATAATTAGGTAGAGTGCCACTGCTGCACAACACAAATGACATAAGTGCTATGTAAGCTGTGCCATACAATGTTTGCAAATTGGCAGCCCACAATGGTAATAAGAACATACTATATACTGTATACAATATATATCATGTATCTGTGGGTCTATAGTACCTGTAATAGACATATAATTACCTAGATATTGTATAGTATAAAGTGACATTGGTAAGCTGCAATTATGTAAAATGTCAAGTTACCAAATGGCCCCTTTGTTTCTTATAAAAGGATACAAAATGGGTGTAAAAACAAATTCAGCTTTTCTTTGATTCATGTTTCTTTGCAATAAGATTTTCTATCACCTCCTGTGAGTTGAGAAGTTTTCCCACCACAATGCAAAACACTTCAAGAAAAAAAAATCTTTCTTTTTTGAAATTTAGAAAAAATCTTGTCAAGAACAATTTGCATTGAATTATTAAACGTGTTTCAAGGCAAATGGTCTTGATCTGACAAATAGACTTGGGTTTAGGGTTGTTTGTTTGATGCTAGCAAGTTCCTCTAGATTATGCAATTTTTTTTTGTAGAGGAGGATTTCTTGCAGCTCAGTAATACTTCCTGACATGTTTTCATGTTGTAGGAAATAACAGACATGTCGTAGACTTACATTTCTCAGACTGATGTTTTTCTTTACCATTGCTGGTGTCCTGAAATGACTCCCTGATCAACTTTCACCTGCTTACATTCTATAGCTGTACACCTGCCATCTCAAGGGAAATTTAGTGTCAGTAGTAAACATTTCTGAGGGGATGAATACCTAATGCAATCAAATGGTTCCAGCTCAAACAGGCATGTTAATATCCCTCTCATATCAATGACTCTCTAAAGAGAATGGCAGTTCCACTGCTTGGGGGGAATGTATGCATGTGTACGTGTGGTGTGTGTATTACAGTATGTGTTTGTGTCTGTGAGACCACACTGGCGCTGGCCTCTTTGACATGTGAGCTCACACTGACTTTCAGATTGACAGACGGGGTTCAATCTTAGAAACTGTAGACTTGTGTTTAGATGAAATCTGGTTTTCATTTGTGACGAGTAACATTGCAAAGTATCAGCGAGACAGAGGGGCCTCTCAGCCCAGACAGTGGAGCCTGTGTGTGTGTCCGTATATGTGTGTGCATGTAAGTGTGTGTGTAGATGCATCAGGGGGTAAAAGAGACAATGCCAAAGAGGATCATGGTCCTGTACAATGAAGGAATGTTGGGATATACAATTAAGTTTAATATGTCAACCTAATATTTGCAAACACACATGCAGAAGACCACTCATTACTGGAGTGTGGTTTTGTTCAATCAAACACAAACACGCGTGTGCGCACACACACACACACACACACACACACACGCACACACACACACACACACACAGGAAGATGAATGAAACTACAAGAATTTGTTTACAATTTAACAAAAACCACATCACTTGTGTATATTCTTTGGACTGTATAAGGTAAACCCACAGACGGTAATATGCTCCGATGGACCCAATAAACCCAATTTGTTTCCTTACAGCAGTCCAGGAACCATATCTCCACTGAGTCAGGAGCTGAGCGGAGTTGTCAGGACGAGGTGTGCTTTGTACTGGAGAAGCCCAGGGACACGCCGGCATCTCACAGTCCTACAAAAAACAACAACGTGCAAATACAGTAAAATTATTAATTATTGTGAGTCATACATCACTGCATTGAAACAAAAATATTTCTAAACACGCTCCCTTGGATGCAAAGATCCAGGTTGAGGATGTCTCCAGCTGTAAAAAAGAAGAAAAAAAAGAAAACCTTTACTTTTATTGTTTAGTTCCATTACCCAAAGCTTGTAGACCCGTCTTATACAATGCCTGTCCATATTGTGGTGACCTCGATTCCAATAACTGAGACAGATGTGGAGACTGAAATGTCATCAGTTCAACACTCTCTGCCCCCATCCTTGTGTCTGTCAGGGTCTAAGAGCTCTTATGTACAAACCACTCAGGTAATGTGTGCTGCAGCCTTATGGTCCGTGTCCACCTTGACACTAATTTGGACTTTGGGTCAAAGCAAAGCAGAACAGGCAAACGTTTAAAGACGCTGCAGCTGTTAACCAGGTTACGACTTTCGCTTCATTAATGTTTGTAGTGAAGGTCAAATGCTTAATTTAGGAGCATCATCAAAGAGTGAAGATCAAGGATACTTTGTGAGTGGATCAGCTTTTAAACAATCAACGAATGATAGACAAGGGCCCTCCTTACATAAAACATCAAAATAACTGAATGAATGTGGTCACTCACACACAACCTTATCCACTGGAATCAGATTCTAAGTGACCCTGAAACAAAAAAATGTGGTTGCTAAATCATGCTTGATTTTAGATCTGACTGTCAACAATAAATATTGTTTTTAGGAATAAACCTGCCTCCTGCGTGAACTGTCCATAGCTGAATATGGTAGGCCTATGCTACTCTATTTTAACATGGGCCATAATTGTAAAATATTATGGCCTATTTTCTGAAGTGGTACGTGGTGTAACAAGTTTGAGAAGCAATGCTCTAAATTGCTGAATAGTCTAGCAGTTCTTGTGCTCAATCATCCCTTAGTGATGTTTTATGGCTCAGAACTCTCTGCAAAAATCAAGCCGGAGATTTAAAGCTGAACTGATCAATATTTTTATATCAAAATGGGACCCACTGAAATTGTGTCGAATTTTTAATGTTAAGATGCTGGCCATATTATCTGCCCAGAACATTCACCAGTGTTTATGTTGCTACTGTTTACATTTCTCCTGATGCAAATTCAAAAAATGCACTCCAAGGAATGCACTACTGTTTTTCTATTGTTCTTCTTGTGTAGCGGGACTACAACTGCATTTCTTTGTGCAACCCTGTGTCAATAAATTAACCTTAAACCTATATTAGGAGAGGCATATTCTTATAACGTCCAAGAGGGCCCTGCTCATTGTAAACTGAAAATTTCAATGTTATTGGACACACAAAAAAAAACAACCTTTAACCAAGAACTTATAACTTGCATTTTATTTCGTTACCCCAAGAGCAAATCATAGGCTCCGGTACAAATAAGGGTGAACCTTGAATACTGAACGTTTGGTTATTTGAGCAGTTTGGAGAGTGTATGAGCAGTTATTAACACATTTTTACCTGACTGTCTCTAGGCCTCGCTGCAGCATTGCACTCTCTATCGTCTACTGTGTCACCGTAGTTTCCCGACACACACCTAACAGCTCTCATCTGGTAACCATGGCCACAGGTCACTGCACACTGAAAGACAAAATCACACACATACATACACACACATGAACACAAAAAAAGAGAAGCCCAGTCAACCGCAAGTTATCTCAAACTCTATCTAAGTATGTCAAGGTTGATATCTTAGACAGGGCCTCATTCGAGATTCAGCTCAGCAGAGCCTGGGTAAGACTCTGACAGGCATGCATACATGCACGCACGCACACACACACACACACACACACACACACACACACACACACACACACACACACACACACACACACACACACACACACATTCACATACACATTAACAGTCTTAACTCAACCCTTTACCCAATTCTTAACTCGCACACGAGGCAATCCGACCACATTCGTGTACAACACGAGAGCAGAGGAAGTGCCACAGGATAGGTTTATTTGAGCAGCAAATTATAATTACACAGGCATTAACGAACCAATATATTCCAGCTCTGTAAATACCACTATCTGACTTCATACAAACGCATGTGGGAGGCCATTAGATCTATGTACATATGTATATATAAACTATACGTATGTATAAACTAGACTATGAATGGCCAAAGACACCCATTCATACATGTTTCATTCAATTTGTGCTTAACCCTATACAGAGATTTGAATGCATAGGAAGGTGTGTGTGTGTGTGTGTGTGTGTGTGTGTGTGTGTGTGTGTGTGTGTGTGTGTGTGTGTGTGTGTGTGTGTGTGTGTGTGTGTACATGTGCACTGTGGGTCAGGTTTAGTCTGACAGGATATGAGGGCAAAGTGAAAGCACCATGGAGGAAATGGCAGCTGGAGTCAGAGCACACTCCTCCGTAACTTGCAGGTATATCAGGTTGCACACACACACACACACACACACACACACACACACACACATTGACATATACACCATCCCTGCTACACACCACATTCTCTCTCTGTGACGACACACACACACACACACACACACACACACACACAGAAGTAACAGATATAAGTCAAACTCCTAGACAGCCAGCTACACATGAAACCCATTTCCTCAGTCAAACACTGCATCAAGTCACCTCGCCCTAGTGTGTCTATGTCTCATCTGTGTGTGTGTGTGTGTGTGTGTGTGTGTGTGTGTGTGTGTGTGTGTGTGTGTGTGTGTGCGTGCGTGTGTGCGTGCGTGCGTGCGTGCGTGCGTGCGTGCGTGCGTGCGTGTGTCTGCACGACTCACCGCTCCCCATACGCCGACCTGCCAGGATGCACACTCGGGCAGCTCACAGCTCCCCACAGCAGGCGGTTTGCTGGATGGGTCGCAGAAGTGCTCGCTCAGCTTTTCCTCCCCAGCTCCCACATTGCAGGACACTTGTCTGTGCCTCATCCCCTTCCCACAAGTAACCAGGCACTGGGTGGGGAAGGAGTGTGTGGTAGGGTGTGGTAGGTTGTGTGATGATGGTGGAAAAGGTCGAGAAAAAGTATTTAATATAAAGTATGCGTGAGTGTGTGCATGTGGACATTCAAAATCAGACATTCACCTGTTATAAAATAGTTGACAGCACACCACCATTTCTACCCTAATTGTCTATGCTAGTGAGGGAAAACAACATATCAGAAACACTGTAATACTATGCAACAGCAATTTAAACTACACCTAAAACCTAAACTAAACCTCTAAAATTATTATGGAGATACATTAATAGTATAGTATAGTCTGACAGTGTCAATAAATCCCGATAAAATAAGCTTCATAAAGAAGGATTTATTGCAGGGCTGTTATGTTGGGCTGCACTGGATGTGGCTAGTAACCTAATAACTGCATTATATTTTATGGTGCTCTGGTCCACCCCCTGTATCATATTACACATCCCTGACTTAAACTATATTAGTGCTAAGCAGTACTGAAGGGTAGTTTTTGCTGTTTTGCAGTCTCCTTCTAGGGATTGTAAAGATATATCCAAATCTTCTGTAAGTGTGGTTGTGTGTATAAATGTGCGTGAGAGGTTCCCACCTCACTCCACTCGCTAACAGTCCACTTCGGACACGGCTGGTCGCTGCAGGTTTCAGTGACCATCCTCTGATATTCGTTGCACTCCCGGTCCACCAGCCGTCTACCCAGGTTGTTCATACAGTAAGACTCTCTGCTCCGGCTCCCACGTCCACATGTCTTAGAGCACTGTTTTACAAGAATACATTAAACATGTTCAGCCCAGTTAGTCATGTGTTCATCTATGTTGTACCTTCTCCAATAATGAAATGACTATGAAAATGAAATTAGAGTGCAAATCAGAAATATTCTTCAAAATAATTTAGATTTGTATGGTACATAATACATCATAGATGCATGGAAACTATGGAAAAATAAATGCACATAATATACAGTATATCATGTTCATTATTAGCCATTAGGAATATATACATAATAAATAATATATAAACAATTGGTAAATATGCCCCTATTTGGTCCAGGGTCTCACTTTATTTGTTTCCTTTCAATTTGGATTCTGTCAGTTTGCCCAGCATATATAATTCAATTCTTCCACTGGCTGTACCTGTGACCATGCACTGTACTGCCAGCTCTTAAGCAGACAATCCCCATGGCAGGGCTCTCTGGTCTGAGGTTTGGCGGCATCTCCACAGGCGTTGGCCTCCATCCTCCCACTCTGTCTCTTCATCAGGCTGTACTTCATACACTGAATATCCAGGCTGCGGTAGCCTGGGCCACATTTAGCAGAACATTCGCTCTTTCCAGCAACATGCCACCTGTGTGAGAGGATGCATATTAAAATGTTTGGCCTTGTGTGCTCTATAGGAATTTGTTTTGTGGGTGCATGTGTGTGTCTTTGTGCATTAATGCGCACCTGACTTCACAGTCAGTGTTGCAGGGCTCAGCAACAGAAACAGGACGAGGTAAATGTTCACAGCGTTGGTCCGATACCTCGAGGTGATCACTCTTACGCACACACACCACCTTGCGCCTTCGCTCACCTGCACACATGCACATAGACAGATGGGGAAAAGCAGGATTCAAATCAGATAACATCTGGCAGACACTTTGCTTGCCAAAATATCACATTTCTTCACCTTTAACAAGTCTGACCAGCTTTTCAACATCCAGTCCTTCATCATACAGCCTTAGGGGTTCATGTCGGTCTTAGACCCCACAAATACATCCATTTACTGGATACCACTGTGCCCTCTGACCCACTGGGAGCCTGACTAGCTTGCTTCTAAGGGAAATTTGAGGGGCTTAGTTGGGTTAAGGGCCAGGCGAAGGGGAAGGTGTGATTAGCCAGGGTCACACTGGGGTTGCCAGGAGGGGGGTTTATGGAAGGAAGGGATGAGAAAGTACATTTCTAAATCAAGAGGTGAGTGTAAGTGATGCAAGAGAAATCCTAATCCTAATGTGCCCTGACACTTAGATCCTTGTCCAAGTAATTCAACTTTCATGTAATAAAGAGATGTAAGACACATTATAGGTCATATACATTTTACACTTCTTACAATTCTTTTTTCGTGGTAAATTTGTATTGTTTATATCAAGAGTAGCTGTGAAATGTGCATGTCCGTTAGACCACAAGGCTCTACAGAAATAAACCTTTCTTCACATGGAAAAATATTGCAGCTTGTGAAATAACTATGGGCCTAAAAGTACATACAATATGTTCTTATGTGTGTCATCATAACTGCTCATAAGATTCACTGAGGCCAAAGAGAAGTTATCATATTCTTCTTTCTATGTGTGGAGATTTGGAAGCCAAGCTGAGGTCTTACCCTGACATATGCGGTTGCACTCGAGCCAGGAGCCTGAGGGATCCCACACAAACTGCTCCCTGTGTTGCTCGATGGGTATGTTGAAGGAGTAACGGACATCTGGGTTGTAGAGGTTTCCCACACACAAGACCTGTGGAAACAATAGTGGGAAAGGCAAGGTCAAAAGAATTAACAGTGCGTTTCTTGTTTTGTCTAAGTCCACACAGAGATATCACCCTTTTAAACAGAGATCTAGCTCAGTATGGCGGTAAGTGAGAAGGAAGCAAACTTAAACAGTGAGAGATATAGAGGTCACAACGAAAGGTTGCAAGATAGAGGAATATACAGTTTAACTAAAGTAGGAATTTAACTGATAAAGGAAACAGTAATTTAAAACAAAGAGGAGAAAGCCTCCTCCTAATACCTGCAGAATGAGCTCCTCCTCAATGCGGTCAGTGCAGTTGATGCGCTCCACTTTTGTGTCTGAGCCGCTGTAGTCAATAACAGTTCCCTTGAAGGTGATTTCCCTTTTGAACATGGCCACCACAAAGTTCCCATTCAGAAGGGAGTTGGACTGGCTGTCAGATAATGCTGGAATAAAAAACGGACACAAACCATAAACAACACAGAACTCCAAATTGTAAAAGAATTCAGCGTAAGTGAAGGAATGTTTGGTTTCCTAAAATGAGTTTGGCTCTTGCACAATTGAGGTTTTGGGAATGTTTATGAGATGTGCTTCTTATTTCAACCTAAATGTTAAGTAAACAGTCTTTGAGTTGCCAACCTAATTGTTCTGCAAAGCCATTGTTGTAGGGGAGGTATGTTGAAACATTGGTGGCACTAAATTGCAGTTATTGGAGTTAGACTGCGTGACTCCTCTTAATGACTGACATTGTAATGCAAACAAAGGACCTCCACTGACTGAAAATATAAACAAGTACATAAACATACACACACAAATAACACACAGGAACACATGGATAAGCACTTACACTTGGCAAACTAGTACATAAACCCAAAATAAACCCCGACCACCCCCTCGACACTTTGGTTCCAGAAAACATGCAGTTTATCACAATCTGAGAGTGCATGCCGAAACAATGTAAGTGATTAAGTCTCTCGACGCAAATTTGTTTACATTTAGGTCTACACATTGGGGGATGCCAGCTCATTATAGATGAGTGTGGGGTTTCAACAATGATCTACAGATTCTGGATGTCATCACTGACATTTTGGAGAAATGTAAATACATTTTAAAAAAGCCTTAGAAAATGTGCAGACCCAGCCACACACAAAGTGAACTTAAACATATAGGTTACACTTTACTTGAAGGTATCTACATAAGAGTGACATGACACTGTCATGAACGTGTCATAAACATTATAAACAAGTTATAAATGTTTATGACATAACGCTTCTTTTAGTAAGTGTCATTCGGTTTTTGTCATGACAAGTTATGGTTAGGGTTAGAGTTAGAGTTAGGGTTCATGTGTCATGACTGTGTCATGACAGTGTCATGTGTTCATGACAGTGTCATGTCACTCTTATGTAGATACCTTCAAGTAAAGTGTTACCAACATATATAACCATCTTAAAGTTGTGTTATGCCTGGTGCTGACCAGGAGATGCTTCTTCTGAAGCCTATTTTCAAAACAAAAGTTTTTTTTTCGGCAAAAACAATTCTCTGGGCGGGCAAGGCAGAGAAAGGGGAGGTAACCTTTCCCCTTATGACGTCATAAAGGGAAGATTCCAGATTGGCCCATCTGAGCTTTCATTTTCTCAAAGGCAGAGCAGGATACCCCTATCTGTTTAAACCTATCGCCATTTCTAGCCACTGGGGGACCATAGGCAGGCTAGGGGAACTCATATTAATGTTAAAAAACCTCATAAAGAGAAATTGTCATGCCATGGGACCTTTAAGTTTGTTGTGTGGTACACAAGCTGTTCTAAATACCTGTACGTTTTAATACAGATTGGGATGGATTGATGCATTGGGGACAGGTTGAAAATAAAAGGATAAAACCAACATGAAGTGTCTTAAAAGCCACCATGAGGTTCCAGAACAGCTTCAAATCTCTCTAGGCTTAGCATACATTCTAAAAGTATCTGTAACTCAGCATATTCTCTCATTTGGTTTAGTGATGATAGCGGTGAAGAGCACTGTCTATTACATCGCTCCAAAACCTTCTGATCTGTGACTGCAGAGGCCGTAGCAAATGTCAATTTTATACTGTATGCGTAATGCTTTCCCTGACAAAGGTCTAGTTGGTGAAAAACTTGGTCTCAAATACTTGCATTGGACCCGAAGTGTGCAGAGACTTCTTGCACCATAGCATTGTAAGCAGGTACGTAAAATGTACAGGAGAGAGCTTTTAAGTTAAGGAGCCATGACTTCAAAGGCACAGTCTCCAATTTTTGTCACGAGTGCATTGATCTTCTCAAAAAGATTTCTACATACTGTACCAGCTGGAGTGACAAAATTGACAGGGCGTTGCAAATACAAGACATGTCTAATATAGACACCACTCACTCAATGTGTGGTTGTGGCACTCAGCAACAGCGGGAGTCAAGCTTCTCACAGCAGCATGGCAGTGAGCCGCTGCCAGATGTGTTTTCTGACAATCTGACTTAAAACATCTTGAACCTGACTTGAACCATCTGATAATGGGCGCCTGGCCTCACAACCTAGGCACAACTCCTTTTCTGTTTCTCTCTCTCTGTCTGTCTCTCTCCTCATGTGCAAGCACACACACACACAGACAGACAGAAACACACACACACACACACACACACACACACACACACACACACACACACACACACACACACACACACACACACACTCACACGCTAAGCCTGGTGGGTCCATCTAACCCTATACCCCTATATCCACTTTCATGCTGCCTGGGTTCCACATGCCTCTAATTAGCACCTATTGCTGCCTCATTTATCTTTCTCAGGGGCTGACACTCCATTTGCTTTTCCAACAAACCCTCTTTGCCATGACCAGATGGACCAACGCCCCTCCATGTTTCCTCCATATACACTCAAATGTACAAATGACAGTTTCCTTTCCTTTATGAAAACAGTTTGACAACAGTTTGGCCCATGTCTCCTACCCTCCTTCATTAAAAGCCAGCCTCTACAGCTCTGGGTCCACAAGTCTGGGTGGTTTATGGTCATGTTAGGGGATAATGCCATTGACCTATGAGATGAGAACTGAAAGGGGTGTAATGTTTACATCTTATTAGGTTGGACTGCTTCCATTTTGGATTGATTGTCCCAAGAAAACCTGAAATTTGATACAGTGTTGACTCAAACCACATTGTTGCACTGACACACACACACACACACACACACACACACACACACACACACAGAGCACACTCACCGAGGTAGTTGTCGTCCTCTGGCTTTCCAGAGTAGCTGACCTGTTTGATATCAATGTTGGTGGCTCCAGCTGGAATCCTCACCACTGTGTTGTAACCTGAGGAAGAAGAAAAGAGTGAGGGACAGACAGAGCAACACAAAAAGTTACACAATTTTTAAGAATTCTCAAAAGGTAACAAAGTGCCTACAATAACAGCAGTGAGTGGTCCCACCTTGATTTTCATAATAGCTTCACTATGCTACACCAAACCCCAGTCAGGGAAGTCCGGTTCCAACCACTGCGGAATTAAATGTCACACTTGGAAAAATACAAAAAAAAGGGTCTGGTCCTCTCAAATAACCTGCAGGAGGCCTTGTTTTAGTCTCAGAGGCCCGACCATGAAATGATATGTAATTATTCCCTGGACCTACCTTTGGCCTGTAATTACTACACCGGGCCTGTTGTCCCATGATAAACTTACATACAAAACAAGTGAGCGTGAGGGAGAGAGAGAATGTGAAAGGCGACAACAAAAATGCAAACAAAAAGTATTCATAGCAGCAAGTATCGGAAACTGTTAGCTGACATTGAATGCTTGATTAGATTTGTACTCTTCTTTAATTTGATCATCCAGTTTTGGATTTAAATCATAATTTTGCCAATTCTAGTTTTATGTACAACTACTTACGTTCAGGCAGCATTCAATATTTGACAAGTATAGGTTATTTTATAAATAAAAAATAAAGGTTTTGCAGGAAAATATATGTCTGTTCCAAATACAAGTAAGGTACTGAAAAAAGCAAAATAACATTTTAGTTTGTAGTTAAAAAAAGGAAAGAGCAGAGGAGACCCAACTCAAAGACACAGTTGCTTGCTATTTCATCAGTTGAGTAAGAACATATTGAATTATATTGTGAGAATTGCAACATCGTGAGGATTATTATTGAAGAGGAGAAAGTGTCATCCATAAAACATCTTATGATGAGCAACTGTTTGGTGCAACCAAAACTTTGTACTTCTTGGTAAGTCCAGTAAATCACTGGAGGTTCAACTAGATTACCACGAGTGTAGTAATGGCTAGTAATGGCTGTTACGTACGGTTAGAGACTGTTAATATTCACTCAGTTCTTAAGTTATGAAAGTTCAGCTTGAGAATTTGAACAAACACTCGTGTCAGACGCCATCTGGCCTTCCAACTACTTACTGCTGCCTTCAAAATAAAGAATATAGAAACCTAATAGAAACTAAATGGAATGAGAGGAAAGGTGTGGGTTGGTGTGATCTGATGGTTAGCCTGACACCTTGAGCCACTCGGGGGCAGCACTTGGTTTACATATTTTTCTCTCATCAGCCATGTAGATCTTTCACACACACACACACACACACACACACACACACACACACACACACACACACACACACACACACACACACACACACACACACACACACACACACACACACACACAGTTACAGTTACATCATCACAAGCCATGTCAACCATGACTGATCTTTTTTTTTCTTCATTTGAGGCCACACTGAACAGGAAGCTACTGTATATTCCTTCACAATAAACCATTTTCCCTACAACACAAAACAACCTATATACAATGTACTGTTACTGTTTTGTGTGTCATGTCAAATTCCCTCCATAAACACTGGGGACATGATAAATTCATAAAAAAGGGGGCATATGAACTACAGAAACTGCCAACATGGCCCCCCTCTGATGAAACACATGCTATCCACAAGCCATCAGGGGCCTCTGAGCTCCGCCAGCTTAGCAACTGACCACACACTAAATCCTCTGCCACCACAGAGTGACCCAGGGATGAACAGTAAACATACCGACCCGGGGGAAAAAAAACACAACCATACTGAACTTCGGGAACGCTGGGGTGTACCTCAAACATGCTTCCTCTGCCACTAGCAAGAAAGAAGATGATGTATTAATAGCCTGCAGAGGAAAATTAGAAGGAGTGACAAGCTCACCCTGATGCAAGTTGTCAGACGATACTGACTTAGTATGACTGAGTTGATGACAAACATCTGCTTGTTTTGTAGCTACTGTGATTGGATTATTTTTCCATTCTGAAACAGGAGACATTAACCTCAAAGTTCCTGCCGGGTTCGGACAGATATTTAGAAATTAGGTTCGGGTCTGGCTCGGTCACATCAGCGCGATAAGGCACTGAACATTTTAAATTTAAAACAGCTTATGTAGTGTGTTAACGTGCGCTTGTTGCCCCGTGTGCGCTGATGCGCTCATCTGTTGACATTTCCAAATGCCTTCCTACAGTTGCTTAATAAAAGTGGGCTTTCCACACAAACAAACGTGCATGTGTCATTAGTATGAGAAAATGTTTTTGATTTTAACTGTGTCGGGCTCGGGCCGGGCTCGGACATAAATATCTTAATGCCTGTCGGGCTCGGGTCGGGTTCGGTTACTGCTCTGTCAGACGCGGGCCGGGCTCGGACAGAAAAATGCGGCCCGATCCGCACTCTAATACATATAGGAAAATGTTAAAAAGTCATTTCAAAATGTCAAAAAATGTCTATGTCACTTCAATGGAATGGAATCTTGAACTGTAATGTGTTTATGAAGATGTGACTTGACTTAAAAAAAAAAAAAAAAAACATCTCTGGATTTACCTGCAAATTTTGTTTGTCTAGCCTGGTGAAGACGGGAAAGAATGAAGGAGATAAAGACAAAGATTGACAAAGAGAAAGTGAACAAAAAAGACAAAAGCAGAGACTAAGAAATAGTCAAGCAGAAAAGGACAAAAGGGTGAAAGACAGAAAGACAGGCTTAGACCCAGGAGCAGAGGGATATCCTGCCTGGGCTGCACTCCCACTTGTGTTCTCTTTCTAAAAGGTCAAGCCAAATTTCCAGGGCTGAGCTCAGTGCCTAGTTTGGTTCAAAACAATCCTCAAACCCTGTGCTCCAAACAGCCAACAGAGTGCAGAAAGAAAAGCAGATGGATAGAGATGCTGAAGCTCAGCGCCAAACTAATGCCGAGGGCACACCCAGGGCTTTTATGCTGATGTTTCTGCTGTTTTGCTGCCCAGACCTTAAAAGGGTTGGATGCAATCAGCAGTTGGCCCACATTGAAGCACTGCATTAAGCAAGACAGTTCAAAAGGGGTGATGTCAGGTTTATGCTTGCTATCAAAAGACCTGACAGAGTGAGATTGCTGTGTTAATCAGTTTCTAAAGCTTTAGAGAAGATTGGTGTTCTGCAGTTTTTCCAAATTTGGCTGAAGCACGCACCGTTGCTGATAATCAAGCTTAATATGTTTAAACATAACCAGACATGACATCAGCACCTAATATGTGCATACAGCATGTCAACATTGCAGACACATGGAGCTGAAGTCTTTCTTAGCTTTTCTATGTTTACTGCGTATCAGATATATCACAGTTTCTCTGCAGAAGCTGCTGACATACAGTATGTTTAATAGCAACACCTTTTTTTGTGAACAGTCAGCTATTTGTGTACCGTACATGTAATCCGAGCAGCGTGACTTACCATACTGAGCATCGTTGAAGGTCCCTGCCAGGGTTTTACACGACGAGTTGTCCCCGCCACACACTCCGCACTTGTCATTCCTGGCCTTTGAGTTGAGAACGTGGTCGCAGCCTGCTTGCTAAAGAGGCACATATGAAAAGAAGATAAACATTTGTGATTTGATGTAATATGACATACTGTACTTAAAATGATTAGTTTGAATGTTTTGAATTATACACCTGTAAGCAGTGTTTTATCTGGACACCATGAACTTGGAAAATGCAGGTGTTTTGGATTGTGACCTACAAACACTTCACTGAAAAGTCAAGCTTCATCCTTTCCAGTAATTACAAAAATGTGAATCATGTAAAAGTATGAGTGGGCTGACAGTGTTAAGTTAGTTTTTGTGCACAGAATATGACTTGCATATCATGATAGCATGAGAATAAGTTAAGGCTAAGATGACAATGTTAAAGCTTGTGTGTGTGTGTGTGTGTGTGTGTGTGTGTGTGTGTGTGTGTGTGTGTGTGTGTGTGTGTGTGTGTGTGTGTGTGTGGGTGTGTGTGTGTGGGTGTGTGTGTGGGTGTGTGTGTGTCTGTGTGTGTGTGTTTGTGCATGCACATATGTTGGTACGTGTATGCATAAGTTAATCATACCCTGCAGAGGCCTTGAACACAGATGTCGTAAGTATCTGGCCCACACGGCGTGCCGTCAATGACGCGGTCCTTGAGCTGATAGTATGCCGTAGTCCCAGCAACCCGGCAGAAGAGCTTACAGCGATCCTTCATTAGTACTGTATGGAGAAAGAAAACAAACTCTGGAAAAAAATTGGACTATAGCTCATTAAGTTAATGAGATTAATAAAATCCTGAACAATAACAAGATGAAAGTCCAAGAGATGACTTGCATGTGCTGATGAAATAAAACCAAACAACATATTTTGAATCTTATACCTAGTTTGATTTTTTTGCAACGTTCAGAGAACTCTTGCTAGAATTGCCAATTTTGTATCCGTTGTTTGGAAGAATCATTTGGTATCTGACAGTGCACTGGCTCCAGGGCTTGGCTTGTTTGCTTGTATAGCATCAATTAAATGAATGAATCACTTGCAGTAACTTAGACATGGTGGTCTTTGCCAGATGGTAATCTCATGTAGCTGGGCAAGCCATCTCGGGAAAGAATGAGATCGGCTGTAAGAGGGAATGTAAGAGGGAAAGTTGCCAGGAGGTTCACATGGAAGGGCTGCGTGTTGCTTTAATGTTGCTGTTGTTTAGTGTCAACTATACCCCAGGCAGCAAACTTTTCAAAGTATGACAAAGGAAGGACACAAACACAGATGTGTACTCTACCTTACACATCCACCCATATCTATCTTCTCCCCTCATATATTAAAAGTACATTAGATTCAAATGCAGTAGCTACACAGACATGTCAACTTCACATGTCATGTGATCCACATCCCTCCTACACATAGTGTGGTGTGCAGAGTTTATGTTAAATGCACCAAACTTACTTCATCACTGGCTTCAAAGTACATTGTATAGTTAGTTTGATGTAAATATAGTATACATCTTTGATGTTGCAGCCCATGTTACCACAAGACATTCAAATTACATACTTTAGGATTACATTGGTGTACTCACTGCCACTGTACTTAGGGACCCAGCGGACGGTGGGAGGTAGACCGTTGATGTTGAAGTGCTTGCCGTCAAACTGAGAGCATTGCTCTTCGCGGAAATCTTTCCGTCCTCGCGGACATGGCTCAGTGTTGCAAGAGCGGAACTTCATCCTGCGACCCACACAGAACTTCCCGCCATTTCTGGGCCTTGAGTAAGAGAAGACGGGTCACAGGAGCACAGGACTTCATTTCAATTAATGGACCATCTTTGCTCTTGTGTGACTGGTGCTCTATGACTTCAAACCCACATTGTTTACATTTAAATTCACACTAAGGAAACAATCTCTCTGTGACTGTTGCTTAAAATCAGGCTGAGGCTAACCGAATCCGACATGCAGGTTTGTTTCTCACTTTAGCTTGTTTACAACTCTTATTCAGGCATGACTGCTCTTTTTTTATTGCTTCTCCTACTGGTTCACAGTCTGACCCATATTGTAATGGCTTCGATTGTCATAACTGTCTGATTCTTTCTTACTCAGGCTTGTTGCAGTCTCTGGCAGTGCTCCGAGTTCCTCCACCACAGGACCTGGAGCAAACACTGTAGGGCCCCCAGGGACCCCACTCCCCATGGACTGACTGCAGGTCCAACTCCTTGTTTACACACATCCCGTGTCTGCAGTACTGCATGTGAAAAGACACACAAAAACCATGACTGCAACTCCTGCAGACAAACACAGACTGCAGAATTAGTGCAGGCACATCTTTGCCTTCTTAACCCTCTGTTTAGATCTCAAGCTATATTTTAAAAGAAATCCTAATTCAGCTTTTGTTTACCCTCAAGGAAGGCTTCCAACTCCTCCAGCTGTTCAAAGAGAAAAGGGAGAGGGAGGGAGCGGCATTGATACAGACTCAAATAGAGATAGTACACAGGAAGTGTCAATGAGAGAAACCAGAAACTAAAATGTACAGTATGTGCCACAATACTTCCTTGATGTCAACCAAATCTATAATGTATTTGTTCTTTTAGAAGGGAGCTAAGCCAGCAGTCCGGTTGCTGCTCTGTTCTTATCACCATATAATGATGGTTCTCATTAAACAAGTGATGATGAGAAAAGTTTATTTCATCAACACAATATGGAAGTATATAGTAAGTTTATGACACAAAGGTTGTCAATGTATGTAACATTACTGTTTCACAGCCTCTTGTATTTGGATAAAGTCACACTGTTTTCCACGTGCTCTCTGTTTCCCATAAAGGGTATACTATAAGCCGGATGCAACTCATTGATAGAAATGGTCAACACTCAACACAAAATTATTTTATAAGAAACATATAAAAATGAAAACCATTGGCTATGCCACAGACTATTTTTTTCTAAATCATCTTCGGCTTGGGTTGTAAATACAAAATCACATAATATTTTCTTATATATATTAGACCCACTTTGACATAGAAAATAAGGCATCTGGTATCAAACAGTGTGTACCCACTAACCAAGCTTTGCCAAGAAGTGCTAACACTGCTTTCATAAGAAAAGCACGGCAGGCCCATTTTCCTTTGTGTGTAACCAAATCCCCTTCTCGAAGACTAAGATATCGGAGGGTCCGGTTCACTGAAAGAATGCAGGACAAGACGGCGTCTGTCTGGGTACGTCGCCCGCCGTCCGGGCACACAGGCACGGGGAGCAGTGGCACCGTGATAAGGAAACTCTAGAGTTGTGATAACAGAAGGAACAAAGTTCATTACTGGCTTGACATCAGGAACTCCCTTCTTCTGTTCAGCTGTCTATCTCTTCAGATACACAGTTTTAAACCTATTGCCTGGAAAGGAGGATGCTCTTAGAGGACACCTCAGTTTTATCATTTATCGTTTCCTCACAGTTTGGTCTGATAAGTTGATGCACAAGTTGATACTTCCATTGCCAGATCTTTCTAGAGGAGAAATGCAACTACTATCATTCCAGATAAAAAGAAAAGACTTGAGACCTGAGAACAGAACCATGTGAGATCCGCTTCAGTGAATTTTCATAATTACGCTAATAAACTAGGGAGGATATCCACCAAAGTCATCTCCTGGACAATTGATAATCCGACCAGTTTCTGCTTTAACATTCACACCTTGCAGCCATTACTTTAGGTGAACACCTGCAAAAGTGCAAAGTCATACACATAAACACATGTAAACATACAGAGAATTTGGCAGCACTGCCTCTACCATACTGGCTTAGTTTGCATGTGTGTTTTACACACTTGCGGGTCTAATGATGGAGTGTAAAGGCTGTGCACAATGACAGACAGGTGTTAACAGCTGCAGGGTAAGGACTAAACAAGCCACAAACATTTCCATAATGCAGACCGGGTTTGAGTTTCTTCCCGTCTGGCTCCACTGTAAATGCAAACTGAGGGCACAAACAATGGATTTGGAGAACAATTCAAATAAAAGTCACTAAAAGGAATGTGATAAAACATCCACATGAGTGGAAATGGCTTCCACACCACGAAAAGGCAAACAGGTGTTGGTCCTTATTGGTTGAGCAACCTCCTCAAGACAAAAGGGCTAAACAATCAGAGTTAATGGAATTGTCAAAGAAACACATTTTAAGACTTTTTTTAAGTTTTCCTTTGACACAACAAAGAGTTTCCCTCCCCTTATAACTCTTACAACCCCTTCCCCCACCTCAGCTTAGGGACTGTCAACCGGGACCTGGGCATCCCTAATATACCTCCTCTCCACAGCCATTCATCCCCCTTATCCTCTTTTGGGAAATTGCAAGGGCCACACAGGGACCATCACAGTGCAACCAGGCAGCAGGACCCGCGGAACTGTCAAACACAAGGCGGACTGTCGGTCAGAGAGGACCAAAGCTTGTGTAAGCCTCTGAGGCATTCCACTCCCCCCGCTGGCACCCTGTGTTTACAACCGTTTTGTTTGGCTTGAAAAGGTGATGTGGATGAAAAGAAGAAAGAAGGAAAGGGGGGAGTGGAAGGAAAAAAACATCTGTGTGCTATGATGTGTGTGTGTGTGTGTGTGTGTGTGTGTGTGTGTGTGTGTGTGTGTGTGTGTGTGTGTGTGTGTGTGTGTGTGTGTGTGTGCGCATGTGTGTGCGCATGTGTGTTAAGTTTAAGAGTGATTGTTCAGAGTCTGGAGGCATCTGGAGGCCACGCTCAATTCCAATTAGCCTCTCTTTCCAAAGTGCATAAACACACTGTTGGAAAACGTTGAGGTGAAAGGCAAAGCTCAAACAAGCATTAAGGAAAGATTGTCAAAATGTGCCCTCAATTGGGAATGTGGTGATACATTTGAAGGTCTTGTGAGAGAAACCTGTGCAGCTGTGACTAGCATGTGTTTCAAATTAGGAATTCCACAAAGACACATGCTGACTCACAAACTCATGCCAAGACCTTTTCCACATACTGTATACAGAGACGCATATAAGGAAAACAGGAAAACACACGCAATATCTTTGCCACTTTTATCTCATATCACACACCGACAAACTAAATAAAGTTGAACCAACTCAGCCGTACAGTCACAGAGAGGAGTCACCAGCAAGCTCACCGCAACAGTGGGAATAGTATCTAAGGACAGCAGCATCTGCTCTGAGCTCCTCAGCTGGCTGGTTTGGAAGGTAGTGCCCTGTAATTGCCAAGGAACTGTTGCAGAGAGCACCTCATTTCTGAACCCAAGCCATACATCACTGTAGGAATGAAAAGGCAGAGGACTGATTTAAAAAGCCCTCCGTTCTCTCATTTTAACACGCCCATTTTCAAAAGGCTTCACGTTTCATGTTGCGGTGTCTTTCTCATGGCTCTGGATTTGGAGTTCACTATGGCTTTGGCCTGTTGTGGGTTTGTGTCTTTGTCTCTGATGAGTCCTCTCCACAATGCAAAATTAAAACAGACTGTGATCCGAAAAACCTGAAACATCTGGAGTCACCTCTGGCGCAACATGAACCACTGGCCTTCACCACTATTACATGTCTAATAACTTGGCCTGGAGGTGAGAGGCGATATAGAGCCATGGAGCTGTAAGGGATTCTCTGCAGAGCTCTCACTGAACAGGCAGGGGACTGGAAATAAGTCAAATGACAGCTGTTATTATGGACTGGATTTACACAGACTCATTTTTCAGCCAAGGCATTCATGTTTTTCCCTGCTAGTTCCATAATTCCTCTTTCCTTCGCGTTGAAAGGGTGTGAAGACAGGAGGAAGAGAGATGACAAGTGGGAGGGGAAGGTGAGCATGAGAGACAACATGATGCAACAGTGACCCCAACCAATCTCTCTTCTTACTATATCTCCTTACTTTGTTTCCTATCCTCTTTTTCACTCACACCCCCTCCCTCCCCCACATCTTTCCAAGAAGTGTAAGGGTTGTCATTAGAGTGAATGAGTAGTTTGGCCCTGTCAGCTGTTCCATTCATGTACACTTCAGAGACACTTTTACTGATGGTGTTTCTCACTTATCTTCATCTCTGTGAGTATTACTAAGACACACATACCTCTTGTCATCTTCTTAATCAAATAGATCAATATTGTTTTGTATTTACAATAGATGAAATGATATGTATACATATAATGTGAAAGGTGTCCCTTGTATTGATAAACCCTCAGAAAATTCAACTCTGCTGCTCTACAGATTGTTTAGCCTCTTTTAGACACACCACTGCACCCTTTATTCACTAGTCAACTGGCTCACACTTTCATTTACAAGACCCTTTTTGGCCGATCACCTCTTTACTTATGTCACTTGCTGCAGCCAAAGCCTGTCACATACATCACCCAGTCCTCACTTCATATTCAATTAAGTATTCCCAAAAACAGCTCTGCCTCTGGTCTCGCATCTTTTCAATCTGCCGCCGCTCGCGACTGCAATGCTCTGCAACTGGACAAACTAATTTCCATTTCATCATTCAAAACTGCCATATTATCCTTGTTCACCGACATCTGCAGTTGCTTCTCCACGTCATAATTTTCCAACTCAATATTTGTATGGTTTTTCCCTCTCTTACTCACCCATGTACCTGTGTGTTCCTCTCAGTATACGGGTTTTACTGCTGTCTGTGTTGTATTTCAAAATGTATTGTATGTCATTTAAACCAGTGTTCCCCAACCACCGGTACCGGTCCGTGGATCATTTGGTACCGGGCCGCACAGAAAAAAATAAATAACATTATTTCTGTTTAATTGATTATCAGTCTGACCTTGAAGACCTGTCCGTGAAAATATGTCTTACATGAAACCGGTCCGTGGCGCAAAAAAGGTTAGGGACCGCTGATTTAAACTCTATGTATTTCTAATGTATTTTAATTTTCTAGCCCTCCTTCCCCTTTCCCTAAGTGGCTTTGCGATTTGTCAGGCCGCCATTGTAAATAAGAACCTGTTCTTAATGACTTGCCTGAAAAAATAAAGGTAAAATAAAATAAAAAATAAAGATTTTAGGTCATTATTTTGCTTTTAAACCTGCATTAATTTATTGGCCACTTGGGGGCAGCACAATAAATACAAAATATTGATAATATACACATATAACAGCATTAAGCCCAGCAAATTCTGATCTCATCAACCTTGTTTTAGTCAGCAGGCAGTGGTTTTCTTGTGGAGTTTGTCATTATTTACACCTTCTGCCATGTGTTTCAATTAAATGTATCACACTCGACACAATAATTAGATTTTAATAACTGTGTACATTTTTGCTACATTTTGACCCCGTAGTTATCCAAATACATCTTCCTCCTTCAACACAGTCAACAATGAAAGCTCCACTCACTGGCTACTGGACACATTAATTCCTTCAGCAAACTACATGAATGCTAAAACAACAAACCTTTTGTTAGCCCAAATCCACAGATATGTCTGTGATGATGGCAAATCAAAGTGGCAACATCCTGCAAATATCCAGAGATTAGCAGAGAGTGACACTGATACCAGTCTCACAATCCTAAGCTCTAGTACATGCACATACACACACACAAATACAAACACACAGCCCGTCCCCACATCGTACGACAAGTCTGTCAGGCTGCCAGGGAGCTCCAGCCAACACTCACCGCCTCCGCCAACAGACTCTATTCTGCCCTGGCTTCACTTTTCAAGACCTCACTATCTCTAATTGGCTGAAACCAGAGCAGGTCGTCATTCTTTTCTGAGGAATGCTCAGGAAATCAAAAACAACTTCCCGTTTATGCACTCAATTATGCCCCTATTAAGAGAATCTGGGAAGTTCTTTTGGGTTTTACATGTAAAAAAAAAAAGCTCAACAAGCAGTCATTGAAATGAATGACACCAAAAAACACTTGAATATTTTGTCATTTTGCAACAAATTCCCCAAAAATGGCAAGGGAGCTTTCAGTCAACACCATATAAAAAGTGAGAACAATAAGAACTTTGACATAAAAACACCCCATTTTATTCAAGCTCCGTCCCCACTTGTTTCCCTTCGCCACCCACTGAGCAACAACGTGGCGAGAAGCAGCGCAGAGATCTTCAATTGGTGGGGATGTGGATACAGGGCTAAGCTGTACCCAGCTTTGGCTTGACAGACGCTTATTGACCATGCTGGCTGGCCCCTAATCTACACACACACACACACACACACACACACACACACACACACACACACACGCGCGCGCGCGCGGGGGAGAGTAAAGGAGAAAGAGCAGGAGAAGAGAGGATGGAGGGGAGGGAGGGTGGTGGCGGTATTTATAGACAACAAGTGATGGGATGCCCTCGTTAGTGCACGGCCCACTGAGCCAGATGACAGACATGCCGCCAAGAGGTCATGTGACCGCATTACTCACTCCGGCGCCCTGTGAGAGGGCCCATTGAGCAACAGAGAGGGAGCGAGGGGTAGAGAGGAAGGGAGAGAGGCCGAAGTGGAGAAGCAGAGAGAGAGTCTTGAACCATGAACCTGCAGTGCCCGTTGCCCCATTTCAGCTAAGCTATATACAAACAAACTTTTTTTTTTTCATTTAGAGGACGTGCCTCTCTCCCACTTTTTGGGGCACTGACCTCAATTACCTGATCAGGTCACAACTTTGTTTTGTAACTCAATAGAACAAAAACTCTCCCTATACAACGCAGTCACAACAGGTGACAGTTCAGAAGATTTACTTTTTACGAGAGATGACGTTTCCCGTGTAATTGCTTAAAATGACATGGCAGGCTTTGGTCTAATGATAGGCTTTGAAAGAGATCTTTAAAGGGGAGCTGTGGTTGCTAAGACAATACCTGCTGCTAGTTTCCCCCATAGAGGCCATTGCTGTAATCCCCACACACACCCACACACACACACTTGCCCTCATGACGTCTTTAAAGAAAGAATTGAAAGGAATCAGCAGAAGAGGTGAGAAGGTGTGATAGTTACAGTGCATTAAGGATGTGTAGGAAAAGAGATGGAGAAAGACATGGTGGAATAATGCAAGACAGGCACAAAGAGATACAAGGAAAGAACAATGTAATACTGACGTAAAACAGATCAGGAAAAATCATCTGGGTTGACAGATTATCAGAATTTTGAGACACACACACACACACACACACACACACACATACACACAATACCAAACTACCACATTAAAGAGCTCTTGTATGGGCAGGTGAGTGTTGGTGCAGGGTCCCAGTCTCTTTCAACTCACACTTCAAACCCAAGCCCCCTGCATCTGGATGAAACTGGGCCATCAGCACTACTAACAAAGGTGGTGCCTCCACTCAGACACACAAAGAAATGAAGGAAAACTGTGTATTTGTTCATATAGAAAATAACTACCACTAAAAGATCTCATATGATTTTTGTGTTTTTTTTAGAGCTCTAGGCATAGCCATGATGGTCTCTCGGTTGGTCCACCTCTTTGGTTCACACTAAAATTATCACAACTATTAGATATACTGACAGGAAAATGTGTACAGCCATTTGTAGTCCCCAAAGGATGAATCCTAATGGCTTTGGTGATCCCCTGATATTTCCTCTAACGTCAATATGAGGTTAACATTTTTGGATTTTTTGTGAAATGTTTTAACAATTATTGGATGGATTACTATAACATTTGATACAATCGTGTTCCCCAGAGGATGAAAAAAATCACTTTGGCGATCCCTTAACTTTTCAATGTAATTTAGCGATCAACATACTTTAGATGGCTGGGATCAAATGCAGCTAAATGTGGTTAGCACATAACAGTGTTGTTACAGCCATTACATGACTACATTTTAGTGTAAAGTAGGTCCTCATTACAAATGGCTATATGTAACCTACACTTCTCAAACAAATTAACCTGGTTTTAACTTGCACCTCTTTGGACCTGCATATTACCAAGTCAATGTTTACAGGGTTTCAATAAAGACCCATACATCTATTAGAATGTAGCTTAGGCAGCTCAAATTGGTTTAAGGGTTTGTAGCTTATTAAAGCAAACCACTTGGTGTGATTAAACCAACACCATGTCTCCTCAACCGTTTCTCCCACATACGGGCTGAGAGCAGTATGGGGGCTGGGATCCCAGGACCATTACGGTTTAGTCTGGTTGTTGTAGTTGGATTAAGATGTTAGCCATCCCTTTTTAACCTCTCCTTACTAGACAGGGCTGAACCAGGACCTAACATGGTGAGAAGGGAGATGGAGCCAGATGAAAGGATATAAGGAATATAAGACTTACATGGGCCAACACTGCAAAAGACTCCTGGAGGGCAGAAGGTTAAGGAGAGAAGAGAACTCTCTCTCTCTCTCTCTCTCTCTCTCTCTCCCTTCATCATCATGCATGTTCCGAATGCTAAACACTAGCCCACCACATCCTTATCCCCCTGTACCTCCTCCTCTCTCCTCTCCTCTCTCCTCTCCTCTCTCCTCTCCTTCCTCCTCTCCTCCCGCCTCCTGCACTGCAGAATCACTGATGTGAGGTATTTTGTGAGAGTGCCGGCTGGCCTCAGCCTGGGCTCTGTTACGGCCTGACCACTGACCCACTCACCCGCCTTTTAAAGAGGTTTTAGGGTCATGGGTTCATAACATGGTGACTCAACTGTGAACGGCGGGTGGCATCCTCTTTCAAAAGGCCCACGTCTTTACCTTTCCCTCTCAAGACTCTCTCTCCCTCTTTTTCGCCCCCTCTGTCTCTCTTTTCTTTCCTCTTTCTCTTTCTGCCCCCTCCCCTGAAGCCCTTCGTTCCATGTATCCTCAGTGACTGACCCGCCGTCTCAGCCCTAATTAGCATAGCATCCCAGAGCGAGGAGAACATGAAGGCTAATGGGGGTTGGGGCCCCGCAACAACACTGAGGGTAAAGCTTCAAGTTTCTAACTAGGGCCATCACCTGACCACATTTACATGGGTTTCTGCAACCACAGTGAAGGCAGGAGACTAATGCATGATAAATAATTCCTTTTTCTTGGTAGAAGGGAAAAGCATCAGGATTCAGAGCAGCACTGCATGGGAGGTTTGGCTTGTGTCAGTTGTCTAAAATACAGTGAGGCCAGCTTCAACAACAATGCTAATTAGGGAACAGAGGAAATGCATTCAGTGTTGCAATACGGTGATCCGAAACAAATATTTAAATCTAATTCATATTTGGGCTGTCAATCTGGTTTCATGGTAGCTACAAACAATTCATTAAGTTGTGTTTACTCTACTTTAAAAACTAGATAGGTGGGCTTTACTTCATTAGGATAATTTAGTGTGTTCATCCAATAGCAAATTACCCCATAAAAAGAGTATTTCAAGTTTCTAGTGAGATACAGATGCATTTCATTCCACTTTCACTCCACGCGGAGACATTTTTGCTGTTGACGCACGTCGCTCGGCCGTGGCTTGGTAGCGTTGCATTTCCCCTGACTCATTTCCTGGTTCTCCTTCTCCATACACAACATGAAATCAAGGAGAGGGTTAACTTTTCCTGCTACAGATGTCCCACCTTGGTCAGAAAACACAGGGGAGACACTTTGTTTCTCCTACTATGACTCTAGGTACTCGCTCCGGAGCTAATCGCCGTCATTCTCTCACTGATCCCTCGCTCTATCACCCACTCCCCACACACACACACATGCCGGCTCGACGCACACACCAGCGCACAAGTATAAACATCAGGCCATTTACGTAGGCTACGACGAAAGCTCTGCGTGTGTCATGGTTGTATGTTTCTGTTTCCCGTTTTATTTTGGTAGTCTGGTTTTTCTGTCTTGTCTGGTCTTGTTTTAGTTCCTGCCTTGTGTTTTCCCGCCTTTTTTAATTGTTCTGCCCAGCCCTGATGTGTTTCACCTGTTCCTTTACCTTGTGTCACCTGTCCCTGGTTAACTCGTTACCCTGTGTATTTAGTCTCTGTGTTTCCCTTGTCTGTTGTCAGGTCATTGTATTCTGTTTCATGGTCGTTTGTGGAGTCTACCCCATTGTCTCTGTGTTTCCAGTTTTGGTATTCCTGTCTTTTGTTTTCCTCCACATTCTGGAGGGATTTTTGCCTGCTACCTTGTGGACTCCTTTTGTTTGTATGGACTTTTGTATATCTTTGATTTTTTTAAATTAAATCCTCAAGCAACACTACTCTTGCCTGCTCTCTGCATTTGGGTCCTACACATTCTCTGAAATCATGACAGCGTGGAGCCTCCGCAGAACTGTAAACAGGCTTTACACCTACACCCCCAAACTGACAGGCCTTGAACATGTACTGTAGCACAACAAGTGTCATTCTACTTAATAAAACATCTGTGAGTCAATTAAGAAGTTTTAGTACAGGGAATCAAACTCAAATGATCTGCAACACAGATCCACATGTGGACCGACTTACCATTCCATGTCCACAGTCAGTTCCATCAGCCAGTGGCATGTGTTGTGTGCGACATCCTTTATGGTCCCCCTCTGCACTGGTACACCACAACCTCTTGCACTGTTTCTGTGGAAGAAAATTGAGCACTACCAATTACTCATTTTGGCTGAAGAGGACAAGAGCATGTCTATAACACATGCAAAATACTCTTATGACTAGAAATGTTTTTGACAACTTTTGACTTTATTGAGCTGACGGCAGACTTTAACTGCTATTTCCCCATACCATACTGATTGCAAGCCAACTTACCATGTAAGGGCAAATTTGGGAACCGGGTCCAAACATCAGTTCACACTGCCTGTTGGCATTGTAGATTTGACCAGGAAGGAGGGTGGGCAACTCGTACGTCCTGCCTACAGGCTCATCAAGGAGGCATTCCCCATAGCCGGTGCTAAAAACAAGTAAGAATGTGTGTACCGTAGATGAAAAGAAAAACACAAAACCATAATGCACACATGTACACACACTTGCACAAGGCAAACTTTCATGGTATGAACATTTTCAGGATAATCACGTATTTTCTGACCCCAAAAAGTATCAACACGTGTCATCTCTTTCAAAAGAGCAAAGTAAACATTTCTATGTCATTGTCTGTGATCATCCTCAGATGTGTGTTCCCCGTGGGTGGTCTGTAAAGTTACCTAACGGATAGACTGATACCACTTCCCCCCAATGGCCTGTTAGTAAATGCTGTCACTATGAAACTGGAGTCAGGCGCCACAGACTGAATAAAACAGGATTTTGATACACACTGAAAAGGATCTGCACGGTGACCACATATTCATCTGAGGTATATTTATCTGTGCTGAAGGGAAACAAGAGAATTTGGAATCATAAAGCTCCCTGATTAAGTTACATAAATCTGTGCCAGGCTACGCCAGCAATGTAGTATAATGACAGATTGTGCTGTATATCAGCCACACCCTGAGCCACGACACAGTAACAGAGACAACAAAAGCACAGCTGGACGGAATGTATGTACCAACAGCCTGCATATAAAATCATCAGCCTTTACCGCTGTGAAAAGGCACAAGTCAAACATGTTAGCAGAGCCAGCCAAGCCTCAAAAGGATCTCTTCTTTTTTTTGTTTACTTTTGAGAAAGGAAACTGGCAGATGAGACGTATATAGATATGTAATTACACAACCTGTCTGCACCGCTCTGACAAATTTTATCCAGGATTGAGTTGCTAAAACACCTGCTCCATACAGCACCAGCTGATGTGACAGGCCAATAATTACACAGGATTATCCTGAGTTACCGTCACTTTGTTTCTTTCCCCTTTCATTTCCAGCCGATTGCACGAGAAGAATTAACCAGCAGTGGAGGATACTGTGAATGAAAACTATGGAGTAGCCTGTCAAGGAATCATACAGGTAGTCCCATATTACAGCATCTTTCAGCAGTTGGTCATCTGTCTAATCAGTGTCCTGGAACCTAATGGAATGATTATTAAGAACAAGACAGACGGACAGAGGGAGAAGGGGCCCGTGTGGTCATTTTTAAATGAAACTACTACTATGAAACCACTTTTTTTTTTAATATGTGCTGTGTAGATTCGAGACAGCAAAGCAATTCCTCTCTGGCACCAGAGGAGATTCCACACCTGGCAGCCATTGAGGAACTTGAAAGTGAATTTATTTATAAGATGACTTACAGTTGGCTGTTTTGTCCTTGTCATAAGAGACTAAACAATAATAGTTTCCATGTACCCCATACTGGGTTTCCCTCCGCAAACAGTGCAAGGAGTCTACTCATATGTCATAGTGATGTTTTTTGTAGAGGAAATGACACAGAGCATCACTGTACAGTGTTTGATCAAAAGTAAACTGCTGCGATGCTGTCATATCAGAGTTTTGTCTCTGACAGCATGTACCAATTATTGTACAGGGAGATATAGAACACAGGTTTAGTTTAATTTGGAGAAACATACCGAAAATAAAGATACATCTTGATTTTATTAAGAAAATTACAGATTGAAAAAAGTGTTTTCAAAATGATTTCACATGGGAGTTTTTGCTGCTAGGGTGGTTAGGCTAATTTTTGTGTGTGTAATGGAAAATGATAGGGCTTGCCCACTACTAATGATTATGTGGTTTCAACACCCAGCGAACACAACAATTATTGGGTGGCAACAGTCAAAGATTTGCATTTTACTTTTATATTTGGATTTTGAGGCTTAAATCAAACGGCACAGTGCCATAGAGGGAATGAATGGTTGCTTTATGAAGCAGCTGACACATAATAATACTGCACAACAGCAAGACGCTTTTCATCAGCTTTCAGGTGTGGGAGTTCAATGCACATTATTACAGCAACAGTGAGATAAGGGGGAGAAGGAGGGGTAGCCTTTTGAAAAGGGATGTTTGAGAGGTGGCGCAGCCTTTCGTTTTTTAAACTGGTAGAAGAGTGGTGCAGATTGAATTTGCTCTTTAGGGAGAACGGGCAGTCAAAACACTGACGTACTTGACCAGGTCAGCCCACTGAGCAGGAGCGGTACTGTAGAAGTGGTAGTTTGAATCAATGCTCCTCATTGTTGGCTGGCGACGGATTTCAAAAGCACTTGGACGACAGTCTTGAGGGGCCTTTCCCACCGCTGCGGCTCCCACACTGAAATACTCTCCTCATACCTGCTTTGTTTGTTATGTATCCCATACAGTTAAAAATGTTTCAAGTTTATCACAAATGCATTTCACATTTACATCATACTCCTGGTTTTTGTGCAGTAATAAACCACACACAAAAACCCAACCCAGCTGACATGGACCAGACCAAATAATAAAGATATTCATGGAGATTCTCCCCATCTTCAGCTAAATGTTCCGACCACTTGATGTTGAGGTCATCACTGGCTGGAAACTATGTGAAGCACAACCTTAAAACTTCATACAAGGCGTCGCCTAACAATGCGCTCTCGAGATGCATCTGGTCAACAAGGCCATCCTTTGTGAAGGCCTCCACAATTAACAGAGGAAAGGAGGCAAAGATTAAAGGGTCATATCCAGGGAAGATATAATTATAACTGACATTTCCCATCTTAAAGGGAAGCCTTTCACCAGGATCAGTGACCACGGTGCGGGTTAGGAATTGCTGAATGAGCCGTTGCCCCGTGTTACAGGTTTTGGTGTGGAAAGCAGGTCAGTGACTAGATTACTGTTTGCCCAGAATCTTGAGAGCAGGGCTCTGTCTGAGTGGGGAGACAGCTGAGGAGCTGCAGAAGATCCATCGCTCAGGTCAGCTGAGGAAGGATTCAAACAGGAAATACTCTTTCAACACCAGGCAATAACAAGTCCACACAGTTTACATTGCGCTGACCTGTCTACAGAGCACTGTGAGAGACGTTTGTTTGTTTAGCCAGAACAAGTACAAGTTAATGGAGGACTAAAGATGTGGATGTGATATTATGAGTTTGGAAAATCAATGGAGAAGCATCACTTTCTTCCATGAGAAGAGCCCGTAATCAGTCATTTGTTTTAAAAAAAAATGAATCTGTTTCAAACTGGAGAGGAGAGCTGGCACCTACTCTAGAAACTCTGTGATGTACTTGCGGCTGCACTTGGACCACGACCAGGGATTGGTGTCATAGTTGAGGGTGGGAGCCATGACATGATACTGGTGCTTCATGCCTGCCTCCCGACACTTTGGGTTGTCATCGTGAGGCATGTTGAACCTGGTGCAGAGAGGAAGAAGACAAGCGGGGTTAGAGATAGAGAGAGGGATATAAGGAACACACACAAAGTAATTACCAGCTGCTTAATGGCTCAGTCGTAGCAAGGCGGATAAATGTCACAGGATTTACATTCAGCCAATTTTAACAGGGGATCACCCCACACCATCCCTGTGGGCCGCCACACACAGATGCAGCCACAGACACATCAATGAGTAATACCACACACACTGCGTCCTACTCTCCACTCATTTGTTTTTTCTATGTTGTTTGTGTCGTGTTTTACATACACCTCCTTCTGTGCGTCCCCCAAATGTTTATAAAGTAAAAATCCCAGAAAGGCTTCAATAAAATGTCAACTGGCCAGTAGGTGGGGCGGCATTTTCATGCAAAACTTTATTCTTTATCTATCAGCATCTATCCCCTCCAACATCATGGCCAACATGCTAGTGAGAACCACCTTCAGCTCACCCCTGGGAGGTCAAATGTCACCAAATCACATTCTCAAAGGGCTTAATGCAGAGGGAAAGGTACAGGCAGTAACACTGTGCACATTAACACACTATGCTGCTTCAGTGTAAACATGTAAGAGTATACATGTATTTTTACCAGGGCCATGATTAGGGCTGCAACTAATTTTTAGATTATTTATCTATATATTATTATACAAGATTATTTTTTATTATCTATTCATCTACCCATCATGTTTTGGATGTCTTATGTGTCAGAAAAAAATTGTGAAAAATGCCCCAGAGCACAAGGTGACATCTTCAAATTCCTTGCATTGTCTGACCAACAGTCTAGCACTATTGTAAAACAGAGAACAGCATCAAATCCTCACATTTGAGAATGGTTGGTATGTTTGCTTAACAAATTACTTAAAAGCTTAAATGATTATCAAAACAGTTGGTAATTAATTTTCTGTTGATTCAGTAATTTTATTTTTATTTCACCTTTATTTTTTCAGGCAAGTCATTAATAACAGGTTCTTATTTGCAATGGCGGCTTGACAAGTGGCAAAGCCAGATAGGGGAAGGGCAGGAGAGCTAGTTAATCAGTTAATAAGCTAATCAGCTAATTGATTCAGTGTTAGTCATAAAAAAACAATAAAACAAGACTCTTACAAAAGAACAGCTGTATAAAGTGAAGTACACAGCATGGCATCTGCAGATTAATGAAGTCATCAGGCTGTCTGCCGTTGGCAGTCTCATGAAGCAAGTTGTATATATACAGTATATGCTGTGTCCGCATGTCTGAGATGTTTAGAACAGGATGTGGGCCAGTGCTGTGGCTGAGGGTGAATCCTTACCATCACACAAACAAGATCTAGCATGGCTGGCATGAGGCCCACCCTACAGGGGCTGAGGGTCTGCAGGCAAACACCCAGGGAATAATTAAGCCCCTGGCACAGTAATGAGCTCCACACACAAACCAAGCTGTTGGCTGAGGCTGACATCATCAGATCTGGCTCAAATGGTAATTGCAAACTATTCGTTGTCACTTACGATGGTGCACAGGTGTATTGGGGTGATGCAGACAGTAAAAGGCATGTTTAAAATGAAAATACACAGCTCAATACTTTACCATGTAGACTTTCTTATTATCGTGACAGGGATTCGTGACAAGATCCAAACAATTTGTACTCTTACCACGTTATGATGATTTAGTTGACCCAGATCTGAAGGGCACAAATGAGGATACTGGCTTGAAATTCTGAGATGAGAGCCTTTTAGTGTAATTAGGTAATAAATCAGGAAGTTGTGTGGCTCTCTGTTTGGCAACATCAAGAGACAGATCAATAGAGGAGTCAATTCCAGTGGGAGGGTACCAAACCCAGCACTTAATTATTAGCATCCAGACTAAAATGTGATTAGTACTGACTACTACTAAACTACTTTTAGTCAGAGCTCTCAACAAAACAAGCTTCTTTGTTCTCTGCACATCACATCCTTCATGTCTTGCTGTCATCCAGCAAGACAAAAACAGATTTCTGTGCTGAAATGCCTATTAAGAAATTGCGAAAGTAAGACATACTGCTGGAGCGATGACGACCTGAATTCCTGCAGATTGGGTGTGCATAAATATGAGTCAGCGCAAACAGCAGTCAGTAGGAACAGCCTTTATCAACACTTAAACAGAGACAGAGCCAGTGACACCAGAGGGAAAAATGGATTGCTACCTTGTCAGTGCATTACAATTACATTTACATTTTAGCTCCTCCAAATTTAGTGCTCCGCAAAACACACCATCTTTGATAATCTCAGTAATTGTATCCATTTAGCCAGCTCGCTGAGATTATGTGTGATCAGTATACATTTTGTGGTGTTGCCTTTCATATTTCTTAAGATGTTAAAGAAGAAAGCTAAATACTATAATGTCATATCAAAATGTCAGGAAGATTTATTCGTGGTATAAGACATTTAGAGCATTGGCATCATCTAATGACAAACTTGATTATATGTGCCACCTTTAAACAGCTATCAAGTGACACCGCCTCGCCTGAAAATCCCCATAATGGCTATTAGCAATCACACATCCTTGCAGACATCTGAGAAAGGCCTCCTATCCATTAGTCTAAATCTTTTTTTAATCTGCAATGCTCGCGAGTGGCTCCCACTACCTGACACTGGCTTTCCCAGAGTGCTAAACACTCTGGAGAGCTCACGCCTGTGAACGCAGCGATTAACCACACCAAAAGGCAGAGACAACTGGGCCTCTAACTGCTTGAACGTTCGCAACAGATCCACACGGGATGCAAGGGGAAGAGGGGGGGCCGTAGACTCGAACATCTGGCTGCTCTGGTCCGATCTCTCCACTAGAAGAATGTGTGAGTGGGGACAGAGGAGGTAAAAGAATATCTTTCATTCTTCACCAATGGCTCACACGACACTGGCCCTTTTTACTAGCCTACATAACAGACAGGCAGACCGGAAAGAAAATCTCCCACTCACTTTCACTTGTACACTCTGCGAGGGAGGTCAGGGTATCCCCGGGATTCTCCAGGAGTTAAATTTAAGACTTTTTAATACCACCTAGGATGGAATTTTTTATTTTTATTTATTAGGGACCATGTACAATTTTAAACATACATGTTACCATTTGATGTATTGTACCAGAGTTAGCCACAGGCTAATTTACATCTGCAGACCCCTGGCAGGGCACAGCAAGCTGTATAGTAAGGTATTATAAGGCTGCATGTTATTAAAAGTCAAGTTTTTCACTTTATTATGTTTTGCACCTGTGTCTGCTGCGCACTACGTCTCTTAATAAGAGGGCTTTTGTTGGTCAAAGCTGGCTGCGAGGGGTGAGATAGGCCGTGTGTGTACAGTACGTATGTGTGTGAATGTGGGGGGTTGCTGCAACTTACACATGGCCCAGCTCATGAGCGATGGTGAAGGAGGCACTAATTCCATTTTCCTCACTGATGGAGCAGCTTCGGTACGGGTCGCACATGGTCCCCAGCTCCGCAAGCCCTACAGGGTCACGTACACACACAGAGAAACATACAGATGTACATGAACACATAGAGACACACACAGCTATTTAAAAGAAAAACCTGCTGCCTGAGTGTTAAAGGCGATTAAACCATCAAAACTTCTGTTCCGTAAGAGAGATTAGCACTGCCACCGACTCCCTCCATCCTCCCTACCTCCTCCCTTTTCTACCACTCTGTTCTGTCACTATAATATTATTAGCTGACAGCATGCCATAAACTCAATACTGTGTAGTTTATGAGGGGTGGTTACCGGACAGGAAATTTAATTGAAAGGGACTTGAGGTGGACATATTTTTGCAAAAGAGAAAGGCAAAAGTTTACCTAACGTGTCACATTTATCTTTTGCACGGCAGATGTCTTCCCTGAAACAAATAAACATACAATGTGTTAGCCATTTTTCACTTTTCTTGAGCAACTTGGCTTTGCTTTCAAAATGTGGATGGGAGATGAGTGTGTACCTGGTAATGAGGAGTGCTGTGTCATGGTGAGTGGGATGGCTGTCATCCTGGACGTTTTGGCTCTGCTGCCAGACGCAGAAGTTGTGGAGAGTCGTGGCAGCATTGAAGCTCACAGTGGGCCCTTCCTGTTTTGGGTGAAACACCATTGTGGATGTGACTAAAAAAACGAGTATACATATTGTAATGAAGTAATAGCTGAAGTAAGTATGTCTTAAAAACTCATGAAATAGGGATAGTCTTATTCTCTTATTTTTGTCCATTGTGACTACTGGTCATGATAGCATTTTACTCACTTTGTTGTCTTTGGCAAAAATGACATAGATTAGATCATCATCCATTCTTACAATAAAAGTTAGTTCCCTTTAATTTACCTGTTTAAGAATCAGTTACAGTGACCAAATAAACTACAGTAAGCCTCTTCAGCCACCTCACATTTGCAGGTGGCTAGCTGACTCAGTATCATTTGTTTTCCAAGGAGACCTCTTTTGAGACATGAAACTGACAAGGCAGGCAGTGTCCTTTCAAACAGGCCCCACAGAGAAAACGCCAGGCCAGGGACAGCTGCACTGACGTCAGCCATATTTGAGACCTGGATACAGGTAGCATTAAAGACCCCGCACTTACCTGTTCATTGTGGACGACGACTAGCTTGACAATCATGATGTTGATGAGGTTTCCTACGCTGGGGTCCCTGTACACTGCTGCTACCTGTAACAAAGACAAAACACACAGACAAAAAATGCAAACCTCCACTAAGCTGAACCAGAGCACAAATACGGAAAAGTATGAAAGCTAGTGTACTTCGCAACACTTGGAATAAGAAAAATATGAATAAGAAAATTAAGCCATTACTTTTCTGGTTAAGCTCCATGGGGTTGAATCAAAATAGCAACAGTTCATTCAAGTCAAAAGAAACAAAAAATGTCTCCTTCAGGGTAAGTTTAATCAACAGGGTATTAAAACCAATTACAATCCTCCCAAATACCTTGGCAAAGAAAAAATAAACTAAAACCTGGACCCAGCAACAAATGTGAAACTTCAGCAAAGCTGGAGCTTAGAGCCCCTCTGTGAGGACAGCAAAACATTCCCTCTGTAGTTTTTCCCCTCCGCTTCTCTTGCTTTTCTCGTGCAGCCTTGTCACGGTCGGCCAGCAGTCTCCTGAGGCCGTGTGCAGTCTCCTGACAGGATCTCATTAGTCCACTATAAACATTTAGCTTGTCTTAGCCTAGGGGGAGGCATACGTGGCCGAGGCCTGTCCAGAGTGGGCAAAGGGAGCCTGTCTTTGCATGCTCTAAGTCCAACTGTGACACAGGACGTTGTTCTGTATGCTCTCGCCCCAATGTTACATTACATTACATTACATGTCATTTAGCTGACGCTTTTATCCAAAGCAACTTCCAATGTATGTTATTGTATGATCAGTGCAAGAACCAGAAGTGAGGAGGACTGCAGCCTTCACCGGACCATCACTACAGTATCTCACACAGCCAAGAACAAGCTGTGAAGGTACAAAGAAATGTCAGCAGGGCCATAGCTACCACCAAGGACCCTCTGTGGTCATATTCTTGGTAATAGTGCTGGGAATCTTTGGGGTTAAATGACACAAAGAGGAGTTTACATTGTTTGAATACACACATTTTACACATGGTGTTTTTGTAAGGCTGTTTCAGACATTTTCTACACAAAATATCTTAAAAAGTTGACTGTTTTGACTAAATTAAAATAAAAAGGTGTTTCACACAGTTTTTGTTGGTGGCTCATCAAACAATTCTTTGGTGAATTTTTGGGGGGAATTTGGAAAAATTAAATTTTCCATTTTATTGCATTTACTAATCAGAGACCATTTACAAAAAACATACATTTTAAACGTGCAGAAAAGAGATGTGACTTAGGCACTTAACAAGCATGACCAATACCTAGATACCCCAATGGATCAGACTTGATGGATTATTCTATTCTGCTTAGAATTGCTCTGTCAGATTTTGGCTGGTTTGGTTAAACTGTGGCTAACATGACTGAGAGACTGTGAAAGAGGAAAGGAAGAAAATGTGTGTGCGTGTGTGTGTGTGTGTGTGTGTGTGTGTGTGTGTGTGTGTGTGTGTGTGTGTGTGTGTGTGTGTGTGTGTGTGTGTGTGTGTGTGTGTGTTTGGGTGTGTGTCTGTACCACTGGTCTGCAGACATAAGCAAGGCAGAACTAATGTTTTGACTTCAAACCTGGCAATAAAAACTGGCCTGGCACATTTAACACGGACTGTACCCTCACAGTCTTACTACACGCCACTGACAATCATTACTCTGTTACATGTTAATGAGTGTTTTGTACTGTCTGTCATACTAGTGAGAGAAAGCACAGAAAGTACACATCGTTCAGTACAATTGATAACTTATGCTGCTTTGACACACAGACTCCCCCAACATGTTTACTCTAATATATACAGAGATCAATCCCAGTGTTATTGGCTTGATTACCAGCCAGTTCTCCCCATCAGATATGGGACTCATAAAGAGGTCAAGTTGCTGAGTCAGGATTTTACCAATTAACTGGGCCACTCTCCTTGAAGCAGCAGAATGCTAGGGTCACATCAGGGTTTACAACCAAATTGTCAAACAGTAACATCTGAGGCTAGAAAACACAAACCTGGACTGGGGGATTTTGTTTCACATTTTAAAGCCGTTGTTCACCGAATTACAAAAGAAAACATGTCTTATCTCTGGTATGTCATGACAATTTGTGTTTTATTTGCCCCAGGTTTTGAGGTGTCAAGTTTTGCGATTTCTGCCACCACTCCAATACCATGAAGGTAAATTTAATTAGGGCCCAAGCATCCGATCAACTTCAAATTTGGTCCGTGCCATCTTAAAATGATAAGTTGTTAAAAGCTTGAGTTTTTGTTGAAGGGCCTGGCCGTGGCGTTAGAGCCATTTTGTGCATTTTGTCATCAAAACAGGAAGTTGTTGTAACTCAAGTGTACATTTTTTAATCTGTCCCAAATTGTTTATGATTGATCAGAGTCCAACCCTGAGGACATCTACATGCCAAAATTGACTCATAGTCATAGTGCCTCCTGCTGGCAACAGAAAGTAGGCCTAAACTTCAAGATGCTATACTTTAACGAACTTATCCTACATACTTTACCCAATCGACTTTAAAATTTGTCTGTGCAATCTCAGGACCTTATCGATGAAAAGTTATTAAAAGCTTGAGTTTTTGTCGAACAGTGTGGGCGTGACGTGGTGGCCATTTTTAACGTTTAGCGATGAACGAGGAAGTTGTTGTAACTTGAGTGTACATTGTCCAATCTGCCTGAAATTTCACATGATTGACAAGAGTCCAGGCCTGAGGACATCTACATGTCAATATTGACTCATAGTGATAGCGCCCCCTGCTGGCAACGGGAAATCAGCCTTTTATGACAAACATCATCCGATTTACATGAAATTTACAATGTGTGGTCTACACTTGATATTGTGCTGCCCTCTGTATTTTGACCACGCCCCTGCACTTCAGCCCCATCCAACGCTGCTTGCAGCTTTAATTCTTTATGTGTTGCTCACAGCATTGAAAAAAACTCTACAGCAACATCTCTTTATAAAAAAAGACAAAGGTACTCTGAAAAATCCAGACCTCACTGTTTTTATAGGGACTACTTCCTGAAAATGTAGGTCTAATGAAAACTATTACTAGTAGTTAGAAATACATGTTTGGATTATTTTGTAATTTGGGTGAATCAACCATTTCAAAAGATGAACTGTATGCACATACATATGTGTAAGAATGACACAGTAGTGTGCATGTATACAAATGTATATATTCACGTAGAATGATAACATATCCCCAAACTCAAACCAAATCATCTGATAATACTGAACAAAATAAAAAAATAATCTTCAACATTAAGACAAAATAATAATTTTTAGAAACATTGTTTTACTTACTACTGACATGATTGTTAGGATGTAATGCTCTAGGTTGCGTCCATGGTGACGCACCATTTTGGCATCCGCTGTCACCATCAGCTCAACGTAGCGAGGGTAGGAGAGGAAGCGCTTGCGTCTGTGTGGGGATGTGTGGTGCGTGCTGGTGGAGTTGTTGTCATAAATGTGTTGATCATCTATGGTGGCTCTGAGAGAGTCCAGCTCCTCTCCCATACCCCCACTGCTCTCAAAAGCAACTGGCCTCTTGGAATTCTCTGTTTTAAGAAAGACAAATGATGATGAGTGATGATGTAGAGAGGAAAAGCTGTAAGGATTCATTAGATTTAAAATCTTGATTATATGAGAGAATTTGACTATCAAATACTCAAATCCTTCCACACTGGACACCCACTGCTTTATGTTATAAAGGCATTTAATGAGAGAGAATGGTACATATACAGTTAAGAGCCAAGGGTTTGAGCTTAGCTGAATTCCAATGACATAACAGAAGCATGCTGGACTTGGCAAAAACCCGCCATATATTATTGTGTCATTCCAGTGCTCAGAAAAAGTTGTACCACGGGGTCAGTTGTGGGCTTTGAGAATAAAAGTTTTGTTTGAGTGTAAGCCATACAGACTAAAAACAATCCCATGGCGATATTTTTCCAACTTAAAAAGACTAGCCTCAGTATGCAATCTGCAAGAAAATATAAAAATCCTCAAATTATCCCATCTCTCTCAACCTGGCCAGTTTTTAATCTGAAATAAATACCATCAAATATATATGCCAGATTGAAACAGTTTAATTTATAATTTGCAGTGAACCCTTTCAACACCAGCCTCATATGAGAAAAAAAGAACCAGGACGTCCACCATGTACTGTGCATACTCAAGTGGCATTTTCTCAGCTGAACTGTACGTGTTGAGCTGGCCATGGGCGACACAGAGACACAGACTAGGAAATCGTAAAGAGCATGTTTCATTGGAGGAAAGGAAAAGACAAATCTGCAAAGGTTACGGTTGAAGCAGATTTAATTACACATACACAAATGACTGTCCATGTCCACAGGGGTGTTTCCTAAGATTGTAGCCTTTTGAAAGAGTTTGGACGAGGCACACAGGTAGAGCAGGTGAAAAATAGGGGGGGCAGCCTTTTTAGTCTCCACACAGGCAAGCTCCAAATTGTTAAAAAAAAAAATTGTAATTTAGTTCATCACCCCATACTAAAAACTAATTGATGGATCTTTCTCGAGATAAATCTCTTCAACATCATCAATCAAGTTAATGATGAACACATCCAAAATCATCTTTATATTCTGAACATCAAAATGTTTCGACCGCAATCCATAATTTATTAGCATTGAATGGATTTCAACAGCCATTTTGTGTTGTAATAGGCCATCTGAGGACAAAGTATTTGCACACAGGCTATTTTGCTGTCCAGATTTACAGTGATGCATTGCCACATATGATCTGGTGTAAGAAAGACTGCAGTAGTTTCTGCCATCTCTCAGCAAGGGGAAGATTTAAGATTTAGAAGCTACTCAACATAGTGATAGATAAATGTAGCAGGAGTGAATAGTAAATTGTGCAGACGTGGCAGCTGCAAAGGGCCCAAGCTGAGAATTCTTTGACACATTCCTATTCCATCACAACTAAAATTGCTAAATTTCTTTCAAATATGGGGGCATATTTTTGACATTGACAACTCATATTACAACTTATATTGATGTGTTCCAAATGCACTTAATACTTTTATGTCAACAGTCATAGCCTCCTGCAGTGTTTTGTGATGCCTTTAAGAAAACATACTGTGGGAATGAACAATTTTGAGAAATAAATTAAACATAAAATGACATTTAGTAACTAAATGACTTTCAATAATTTTGTGAATGTCCGCGTTTACGAGCCAAGCATAGTTTGGAGTCCGTCATCCTAAACAACCTCCTCAACTTTAGATAACCCGATTATAGTGAAGAGTTCCATTGTCTTCTGAAAACTCAGTCTTTCCAGACAGTCCCACACAGAGAGAGACTGTGTGAAACTGTTAGGTCAGAGAAAAGCAACAACAACAAAAAGAAAGATTCTGAGCATTCCGAGATCATTCAAGTCATCCCCCCAGCGGGCACACGAGACGGAGCGTGACTCCCTGGCACAAAGGCACACAGCTCTTGCTGCCGTGAGACCCAGCCCCATGCCAGTGCCAGCATCCAAGTCAGAGCCAAGCCTGTCTGTGCACACAGCCCAGGCAGCTGGGCCAGAACAGAGCTTTGTATTTTCCAGGAAAAATCTCTCCAAGGCCAAACCCACTACACTAAACCCCTTAAACAGACTCATCACTGCAGACAGCCTGACATCAAAGGGATTATCAAAGCACAGAAGGGTATCTACATCTACAGAAATTGGTGTTAAGTCTCAGAGCAAGTGAGTGTGAGATGAAAAAAGAGAGGAAGAAGAGGAGGAGGAGAAAATATGGTCCCTGTTATAATAGCCTTTGAATCAGTGCAGATTAGCCACACACAACCTTTCCCAAATCGCCTTAGGTTGAAATCCCCCTCTCACTAGGTAGTGAGCTGCTACTTACACCATTAGAAGACAGGGGTGACTGCCCTGATGCGCCGGACATACAGAGACGTGACATCTCCCTTCGGGCATTTGGCATCATATCAGCATCACCTACACATCGACATCTCTGTATTTTTCATGTTAAAATAGATTACCAAACAGCAAAATATGATACATTCAATTTCTTTTTACACAGGCGACCATGAGCCTATAAAAACCGAGCTCCAGCAGTTCTTCATAACAGAGAACAATAAAAGGAGCCCCGCACAGCATGAGTGTTAGCATTTATAAATTTAGTTGGCTCCAGTACATAGCTGAAATAGACCTACACCACACTCACTTTTCTGCTCTAACGCCTACTTGACTTGTAAATTTAAAAACAAATCTTTTTATCACTGTGCCAAAAGATAATCAAACCCAATGAATATTATAAAACAATGTTTTTCTATTCACTCAATAACATGTTTAATTGCACGCCAAGTACTAGTTTCAACAGTTTCATACATGTTTCAATATTCTAGTTGGAGTTGAATGCGTACATATGTTTACACTTATTTACATTCACTCATTAACAAGTATGGAAGCATGTTGATGCTTGTATATGCACTTTCTGTTTGAGCCCATTCATGTACATACAGCCTGTTCTGAAGGATCTCATTGAGATTTCAATCTAGATCAAAGAGTTGCTCTTTGACTCTCCTTCAGCTCTCTGTCAAAAGTATCAATGCCAAGAGCCCGACAATAGGGAACACACATTTCATTGTTGAACTAATTAACATTCTTTTACAATGGCCCGCTGAGAGTTAAAGCGCCCTTTTCCCCGGGTGCCAATTAAATAGACCGTATACCTTACATTAAGTATAGGTACTGCCTTGGTTCTATACGAGGTCAGAAACTCTAGTTACTGACAGTACACCTCAAGAGGGGAAAAAATGTTGAAACTCCTGCAGACAGAGGCACAATTAAGTGCAATTCTGTGGCTAGACAGAGAGGGGCAAAGGCAGCTAATTGTTGCTGCTGAAAAAAGCTTTTAAAAAGTGAAGTGGCATGGCTTTTGACCTCATTGGAAGAGCTTTGTACACTAACAGTGTTCTCAGGGTTCAGTTGTTATTTTCAGTTCAGAGACATGCTAAAGACAACATAGTGGTCAGCTGAAGAATGTGTTTGGAGAAGCAGACCTCATTTGAGGAGAGAAAACACTAATTATGGATAGGACTCGTAATGATGGGCAATGGTTTAGACTGTTTTCTTTTGCACGACTCAAACTATGAGTATATGACTGATCAGATTGAAAGAAATTCATCATAAAATACTGTACATTACATAATTGATGGATGACTGAGACCATCCTCCTCGAAGACAGCACACATTTTTTTCACGTTTAATAACATCTGCATTATACATACAATGCCATGGCATCAAACATACAAATGGGACGAGAGAGATCCCTCGTTGAAGGAGGTAACTAATGGAATTGCGTTTAAAAGGACACTTCATATGAGTACTTGACTGCCAACATCATTTTTGACTATTTTAAAAAAACAGAGCTCCTTATTTCTAGTCTTTATTTATTGCATAATGAACGAGAAAGGAGGTTATGGTTTACGGTGTAAAGTTCAGGTGGGAGGCTGTTAAATAAACCACGCCATCATAAAACTAACAACTAACATAGCATCTGACTTTGGCGTCTAACGAGAGCACAAAGAGGGGCACTTAAAGGATAATTCCAGTTTATTACAACTTGGATCTTATTTGTTTAGTTTTCGCCATCATCCCTGTCGGTAATAATTACATTGTACTCACAGCATTGCGGAGTCAGACAAATTGACTTTCCATTAGCAATGTCGCCATGCTACCAGATCTCAGAAATGATCAAAGGTTGGACAAAACTACGAAAATAAGACCCAAGTTGAGATATCAGTAAACCAGAATATGAAGAACTTACGAAAGCCACAACTGTTAATATAGTTTGTAAACAAAGAAAAAAGAAAAACAAGTATGACTATAGTTCAATACATACAACTGTAGAGGTTGATAGTTAATAGGAGTAATGCTCCTCCAACACGGTGTGGATAATGTCCTTACATCTCCCATATTTTCAAACATCCCAAAAACCTATTAAAGCAAGCACCCTGAAACAAATAGTTCTGTCTTGACACACACAAAGCAGGTCTGCAGTTTTGAGTGATTTTTGGCCTTTCAGATGATAAACAGCCAGAGCCGCAGGCGATGACACTGATGTTTCACTGGCCAGCTCTCAGCACTGCCTCTCCCCAATCCATCTCAGTGAGAAACTGTCGCTCACCTGTCACCCCCTCTCACCTCTGACTGTCACCAATGCCACCATGCAGTCAGTCACTGTCACTCAGGTTGCTCTAACCATTCCAATCAGCCCCCATCTGTTAAGAATGCCCAGACAGTAGACAGTGGCAGAAAATAGCCCCAGATGGAATCTGTCACGGGAACTCCCGAAACAACACAACACATTGGGTTCAATAGGGCTGAGGCCTCCGGGCAGGCATACACATGGCAGCTATTAAAGTTATAGACTGTCTATGTAGTTGCCCAGCCCTGTTCCGACCAGAGTATCTGTTAGCTTAAAATCGATGCCAATGACTGCAATGAGCCATATTATTAGCTGATTGCATTATCTATCATGCAGTGTTTTATATATATACATATATATATATATATATACATATACATATATACATTACATACATACATACAAACATATACATTACGAAAGGCAATGATGGGACAAAGCAGCATGCCTGTAGGAAAAACTAACACACATGTTGGCTCAAGACTCGCAGTCAGTGCATGGCAAAACACATTTTTCCACTCATTTCACAATCAGAAAGAGATTTATTGCCAGGTAAGTAGCACTTACTAAGAATTTGTCTTGGTTGAAGGTGCACTGCATACATAAAAACAATAAAATAAAATAAACAAACAATAAATACAGAAACAAAATAACACATAAATACATACACACATACATACAACTATTTAGCATTAATTGGGTGCAGAATGTACAAAAATGTAGAGGGATATGCAACAGTTTAGGATATATAGAATATGTAGGGGACAGGATGTTGGATTAAGGTTCAATGTCAGTTTCAATGTCAGTGCTCATGACTCAGACTACTAAGACATTATCATCTTGGTGTTTCAAAGAATATGCTATTCAAAAGATCAATCAAAATACAAAAGAAATTCAGATTTTTTTCTATGTAGGCCAATAGCAAGGCGCGTGAGAAAGCTACTTTAGAGAAGCAGGTGTAAAAGAAGAATGGCGGGCAGTAGGAGTTGGGGAAAAGGCTGGGGCCTCTGCCAAGCTCTGGAGCAAAACCAACAGGCACATGCAGCGCAGGCAGGGACTGCTCAAACACATCTCCATTCCTCTGCACTGCTTTGCTCAGCAATTCCCAATATTCAGCGGGACTCTTCGTCAACTGACAGGTCAGGGAGATGTCATGCACTCCTGACACACACTCGCAAGCAAACCACATCTATGGATGCACACAAAAGGCCAAAAACAAAAAAAATTCCTGAGCAACAATAGGTACTTCCTGGAATGGGGGAGGTAAAGTCTGTCCAGGGGGCATGAGGGCACAGAACAAGCCTAAGCCTTTTGGAGCCATCTGACATTAAGAAGCTCGACACTATCTAAAGCCAGACCCTAAAGGTGAGAGAGGTTGTCTGAGTGATCAGCGCCCGTCAACAACACCCTGGCAGGCCACCTTTCCTGAACCCTGTCAAGAGCCAGAGTTAAGAGGAAAACAAAGAGCTTAACACACACATAGTTGCAACTGAAGCCCAGCAAACAAAGCCAGCAAGCCCAGTAACCACGCACCTCTAGGAGGGGAACAACTCAAGGTCACATCCACCCGTCCAGTGAGTGATTCCAAACAAAGAGGGAAGTGAGGTCACAATCAACAAGTGCTTCCATTCACATACATGAAAGCGCAAAGGGAGAGCGGGCAGCGATTCAAGTCGGCTAGTTCAAACCCCAGGCGGGGGAGGGCATTTTTCCATGTAAATGAACCCATTGACCAAAAACCTGATGCTAGCATTTGAACTACCATGTATACACAGTGGGCACCAAGGGGGGAATCCTATACAATGATTGTGTTGAGGGTCAGGGGGCAAAGATGCCATGTGTGCCAAGTATTGCAGCATCAAAGCCAGTCACTTTGCTGTCACAGCTGCCCTCAGTTAGCCATCAAGAAATTGGGTGAAGCGGTTGGGAGCCAACACTGGAACATTGGTGTTTGGGTTTACGGCTGGTAATGTTTGCTGTCAAGCTGTCTGTATTCAATTCACTGTTTCTAATTCACACAAAATATGACACCCCACAGCTTTAGACACGCACTGTGAGAAAGAAATACTGCACAGCTCCCCTTCCCTCCGTCTCTTGCTTGTCTTCACATGGATTTTAGAGAGCAAAGGGAAGAGACCGAGAGAGAAGAATCTGCCCCTATCTGTAGCCACCCTCATCCCTCTGGCTATCTCTTTCGAAGGACGACGCAGGGATTCACATGCAAGCTCGGAGACAGATACCCCGTAGAATGTGTCATTAAAGGTCGGAGCTGTGCTGTGACTTGAGCCCAGTAAGCTTCTTCCCCAGAGGCTTTTAAAAGCCAGAACCAGGCACAACAAGGCACTCTGTGACTTTAAAACATTAATCACCCACTCAACAGCTATCTACACTAGAGGTATTCCAAACAGCAGGGAAGCCACCCAGGTTGGCTGACACAGACAGAAGACTGATACAGTTACTTGAAATGTCAGTCAGTAAGACCAAATTTCAGCATTACAAGCATGTTGTTTAGATTTTTCTGAGCGACACAAATTTTTCTGAAGTCTGTTTGCTTTCTAATGTAGCCACTCTTTGGAAACTTTGCATTTTAAACACATTTTAAACTCACATCCATTCAACAGCACATAGAATGAACACACACAGTGAATAAAAGCAGCTGAAGACAGGTATATAGTCATGTCATGACTGCTGAAATAACAAAACATAATTTTCCATCAAGGTAACACTTTAAAAGCCCTTATCAGTGCACTTCTATTTCTGACACTTCACAGGTAGTGACGGCACATGTACGAAAAAGTCAATGTGTACGTGTCAGAGATGACAAGCGCAAGTTTAAAAACAAAAGTTCACCTTTGTTAAACTCATGAGGAAACGTTGCCTTCCTCTCCCTTCAACACGTTTTAGCAGAGGTGTGCAGGGACTGTACAAACATTGGAAACTCTTGCTGCCTCAATAGATACAGAAGTTGCAGTTGTTGTTCTGGCACTGTCTGTAGCGCAATGTATGACACATCATATCTGAGGGAAATGCTTATCTCTCCAGAGGAGGTATCTTTCTGGTGATATACATTTTGTTTCCTGGCGGTCTGCTTGATGAAACACAGCTTGTTTCTTCTTTGTCGTATTCAAAAAGATGTAACAACGTAACAAAATACAATGTATTTTGACGGGAGAAGGCTGTCTGGCTAGCAGATTGGATGCATTGCTGGCCATGCTGCATTCCCATGAGTTTGGACAAACTGAGATAGTCAGCATGTTTCAGACCTACAGGGTCCATAAAGCTTCAGACCTCTTCAAATTCCCAAACTTGTCAAACCCCTCAGCACTCAAACTCCAGCTCCCAATTTTGAAAGAAAGAGAGAGAGAGGACCATAAGATGACTGACCCCGACAAAGAATGTTTCTATAGCCCCTAAAAAAGAGGAGATTCTGGATCCCATTCATGGATCGTACATTTGCTGGGTTACACTCTGATAATCTACTATTTGCATAAATTGCATATGCATCATCGAACATTGATCAGCAGTTAGAGTTTCACTGCAATCCAATACTAACACATTAGACGCTCTATCACCTTTGCTGTAACATACAGAAAGGTACACATTTATGTTTTAAGGACACAGTCCAAAAAGGTTTTGCTGCTTAGAGATCCTTATCCTAGCTAACAAGGATTTTATTTTATGGTAGAGTGTTTCTCAACACTTGTTTTCCCTCTCAGCAATTAGGCTGTGGTTAGAAGCCCCATCCTTAGACACAGATTTAGTCTGATGAAGAACATAGGAAAAGAAAGACAGACAGACTGTACATACATTGTGTAGAGTGGAGGCAAGAGAAGCTAGAGAGACAATACCATACTGCACAGAGCTGGTGTGTGCTGCATGCTATCTCAAAGATTTGAAAACATTTAAAAGTCCAAAGACAAGAGGCAAATGTCCATAATCCAAGACCATGAGCAGCCACTATGAGTGTTTCAAGTGCCAAGCCAGTGTTTATATCTAACCAGCTAGTAGCTGTGTGTACTGCACTCCTTCCCATAAAAAGACAGGACAGGCCTGTTAGTCTTGGCTTAGTATGGCCTTCAAAGAGCACATTTATCACCGCATCTGGATAGCGGCCTATCTGATAAAGTGAGGAGCCGCAGCCTGGGACACCTCACAGTCCTACCCCAGCTCCACTGGTTCTTTTAATCCTGCTGCTTATTGTTAACCTGCAGCCCTTTGATGACGCCCGACAGGTGTCTCATCCATCTACGCATCTTCCTCCCTATCTCCTGCAGTACACTGAATATCATTTCTACAAGGGCTTCATAGTTGAGGTTATGCGATGAAAAGTCAGAGTGTATCTAATTTAGGATTACAGTAAGTGGATTTAAAAGGATAACTGGCTATGACATAATATAACTGAATAAAGACAATGGATGTTCCTGGGACAGCAGAAGTGAGGATCATTCCTTTGCTCACTGTTCAGGGAGAGTATATTTAAAAGTACCTTAGAGTGGGGGCTGAGAGACCCTCCTGTTTACCACACACAGACTGAGAGTGAAAGGGCAAAGCACATTAAGGAGGTATTGACCTGGTCCATCAGGTCAATCCAAGTTCTTTAAATCAGAGCCACACACAATGGCCACCACCAGGCGACAATGGCCGAGTTCAGACAACAAGCAAATCAAGCAGTCTGCACATAAAAGATTTATTGCATCACACAACAAAGGCCGCACACGGAGCTCCCTGTGAGGACGACTCTATGGCTTTCCATCGTGGTGAAGTCCACTCGGTCACCCCGCTTTCTCTTGAGGGCCTCCCCGCCACCCAAAGGCCTCAACCATAAAATTTCAAATGAAATTGGGGGACTTTCAAGCAGCCTCCCATGCGGAAAACCTCTCCAGTTCTTTTCATCACAACTGCAACCTGAAAAGTAATTATTCCTTCCCTCTGAGCTCCTGCCACAGACCTGGGATTGAATGTTCCAGCAGAACATAAGTGAAAACACCAGGCAGTATTGAAGTGCTTTTTCCTTAATTAAGTTGAGGAGTTTTCAATAACACCCCTAAATCAAGGCTGAAATCTTTTAGGTATCCTGAAAGCCAAAGATCGTGACAGGGTTTAATTTCCATTTGAGGACAGTGTTTATTGCTGTGGCTCAGAAAGTGAATGCAGGTCATCAGAAGGTAAGTGTTTGTGGGTGAAAATCAGACAGACAGTGGTTAAAGGCAGTATAGTTAGGCAGTCTGTAATCTGTTACCTGAGGCAGCACAGGGCTCTGTGTTTTTGTCAGTATGCGAGATGTTCTTCTTCCTCTCATGTCGATAGACGAGATGAGGTTTGATGTGCTCTTCGTCATATTCCTCCCCCGAGGCATTTAAAAGAGGCTCCAAGAAGTATTCACCATGTTGTGTCGTAAATGTTCCAATCTAGAGCAGAAAAAAAGAGACGGTTTAAGTATGAAGCTTGCACTTACATGTGTGCATATTGTACTGTATGTGTGTATGTTTAATATACAGATTAGGGCATAGTTTCATTCATAAAGAGGTTGCAGTTCAATTGCAGTCATTCTGTGTTGCACTTGGGCACCACTCTGCATATTATTTCCATGCTTTTTTTGACAGGTGCACATGGAAAGAACATGCTGACTCACAAAGGTCAGAAATACCTGGTCTATATCCTTCGAGTTCCACTTTCGGGTATTGCTCCGGTGCTGCAGGAAATTCTGTCAGATGCATGTAGTTTTAGTTTCCTTCCGCTTTCTTTGTGTTGGAATTTTAAATTCGGTGGATTTATGAGGACTATTTTTGACTGCTCATCAGATCTCTGTAGGGTAAATTGAGATAGCTAGCTAGACTATCTGTCCAAACTGAGTTTTCTCTCGCACAACTATTTTTGCAGCGGCTCTGTGTGGAGTTTAGCACCACCCATGACAATTCTGATTGGTTTAAAGAAATGCCATTAAACCAGAGCAGGTTTTCCTCCCATCCCCGAATGCTATGTGGAGTAGCCAGACTCTCCTTCAGCGCGCTTTGGAGGAGGGTCTGGCAAAGCGAGACTAGAGAATATCTGACAGCTTATTATCAGTCATTGCTGACATTGTAACCATGAGAATCAGGGACAATTTTAAACCTTTTATACATTTATCAATGCACGTGTCATCATGATTCAGTAAATCGTTTTACACCTTTGTGTACAGGCTGTTACCAGTGCTTGTTCTAACTGTGAAAATGCATTTCCCCTCACAACCTGACACTGGGGCGAGTGACATCATCATACATGGACAGAGCTGCTGACAGAGGAATGCTAATATTGATTTGGCAGCTCAGTCGCTCAAAGCTTCTTAGCTCACTCAGCCATGAGGCACAATGGTGTTTGTATGGTAATTTCAGCGCACACTTAAACAGGATATTGGACACTGGAATGTTATCTTTAAGGCAGCATTATTCCATAACCATCCCCGCAAGTGATGGGTGTTTGACAATGGAAAACATACGAATCGGATGTGGAAAATGTGTAAAAAACTGTATGTGTACTTTTCCTCTGAAGGATTAGTTGGCTTGCACGTATGCACCATACTTCCTCGAAAGTGCTACAGGCCTTGAGTGCTACATGTGTTCAGTGCCGCAGTGTAATGAGCTTGTGAAAACAAGACACAGGATAGAAACAACCACACCACTAAAAAAAAACACCTCAGACCCTCAATGTTTCTCATTGTTCTACCTCGAAAGCTTTCCTTCCTTACCATTTCTGTGTGGATGAATGAAACTGCTTCTGCATTACAGGAATAAATCAAAGTATTGACAGAATCCAGTTAGACTGTGAAAATGTGAGGCAAGGCACCATGGGCTGATCGTTTTTGCAAAACGTTTAAGGTACTTTTTTAATTAAATATGAGAATGTTGCAGCCTTACTACAACTACCAGTTGTAGTGATCTTAATGTAATGAATGATTTTACAGTGTAACAACAGGTAGATGTTTACCTGTGTCTTGTAAATCCCTATCTATGGTGTGTTAACTTTAATTAGATGATTATGGTTGAGCCTTTCTAAAGTTCTCATGTGGTGTTAACAGAAGGCTGAACAGACAAATGCTCTGTTTAGTCAATGGAGGGGGCAGAGTTTCAGGGTTTCCCAGCATTAGCTCAGCAGCAAATCTGGCAAAAGTTTGGACACACACAATGGTTGCTGTTCAGTAGCGGGTGCTGAACTGGACCTTGCAACTGAGGGACTCCTATTTGAAGCGAGGTCACCATCATGACATGGATGGAATGACTGTTGGCACACATCTGTTTTTATTAAATCCCTCAAAGACACTTTTAAACCCTGTGAAAGCTGAGTCATCCAAAAGTGACATACAGTTGCAGTCAATTTCTAAAGTTAAATACGACATAAAGGTGTCATGAGCCTGATCTTTACATAGAGGTACAGCGCTTGGTGCTAGAATTAAATAAATGATAGCCTCATTTCTCAGGACAGGCTGACTCACCACACACTTCTATTACGTGAGTGAACTGGGAGAGTGGGCGCCTTCAGGGACATTTCCCACGGTGTGAGCTGCAATCCTTAAGTTCCTCACAACCTTCATTGGCAGTTGTCTCCTCTTCACAACATTTCTCCCTTTTTCTGCCCATCACAGCTCACTTTGAAAAGGCCAAAAGCTCCTCAACCCCGGCCCCCGATTCCCCCCTGGGGATGGCTTTGAGCAACTCTGGACGAAAGGGGGACCTGCTTTTAGAATGCTTTAGAATGACCCCTTTTGTTTTAGGGCTTAATTATTCCTTAATGACCTCATCCCAACAAAATGTGCCTGGCCATGAAGCCCCAGTGATCAGATATGTAAGTAACTCACCACGGACACATTTATGACCCAATAGCCTCTGGTGCTGTCTCCATTGTCCTGTCATTCTCAATGAGTGATGATGCGGATAAGCAACAAAGATTGCTTGAAAAAGGATGCAACATGTTTGGATGAGTGAGTCATACATCAAAGTTGGGCAAAGGGGCAATTAAGGGCTTATTACCCTGCTCATTCCAGCATACATCACGTCTTAAATTGCTATACAAACATGAAAAAAAAACACACTTCATGTGGTGGTCTCTTTTCTCCAAAGCTACACTGAATGGGAGTAAACCCCAACTACTGTAAGATGTAATACAACAATTTTATATTTCAAGAACAGTACAGTCACTGTATGCATTGTGAATGTACTGGATTAACATGCTATCCTGGTACTGTACACAGTGCACCTATCTAAAATAAGGATGATGTCACTGATAGGGGAGGGAGACTGCAAGGCTATGGTCCTCCTGTCTATGTTGCTGTGGCCGGCCAAACACCCCCACCATGCAGAATCCACGCCAGAATCTGGCTGACGCAACTGAGGTCAACCCCCTGCCCCTGGACCAGTAACCTTATGTGACCCATGAAGTCGTCCCCTTCAACACAATCAAATTCTCTCACACAGGAGTCTGCAAACTAAATGACTTGGGCATCTTTATCATCAAATGGTATAATGGGGCTGTTAATTCATTATTATCCCAATAACTCTATTACAGCCCCATAAGATCTAAAAGATACGATAACGGCAATCAACAAGCAAACTGCAAATACAAATGTTAGGCCTATATGAATAAAAACTTCAACTCACAATGATTTTAACCAGCAAGTCGGCACATTTGAGAAGCTGGAACCAGCAAATGTTTGGCATTTGTGATTGATTAATTACTTAGAAATGTCCGTTTGTTTAACTAATTGATTAACTAACCACTTGTTTTAGCATGTCTGCTGTTCTACTGTTATTTTTTGTAAATATTTAGATGTTTCTTGTAGCAGCAAAGACGTGGTTGATAAAGTAAAAGCACAGGCATGCACATAGGCTACTGCAGATTCAATTCTACTGACTTTGTAGGGGGAAATCAACCTTTTTGCTTGCTATCCTCAGTGGCAACACAGCAGGGTCAGCCAAAGAGCAGCAACCTCAGCTGGAGCTGATCAGGGATTTTTAGTGTGTCATGCTCAAGAGCACTTCAGCAGAGTGGAGGCTTGTTGTCACATCAACCACAGTCTTTAACCACTACACCACCCGGCACTGTGCGCTAGCAGCATCTCCCCACAGACACTACGATGCAGAGCTGCGCGCTCTCCTCCTCAGTGACATTAGTCCAGTTGCTCTTGTTACACTCCTACACACTTCACTTAAGCTGCGGGTGGTGGGGGACATGCATGGATGAAGGCCTGTCAGCATCGCTTGATTAAAGCTTCTAAAAAAACTTAAAAATGTAGCGAAATGTGAATACTCACAAGGCCAGTGCACAGACTGAAGACGGCCGGGTACTCGCTCTTGGCGTTGACTTGTCCGCGGAAAAAGCAGTGGCGCACATCGCTCGGGTCATCGAAGTGTCTGTCCGTGGCGTTGCTTTCTTCCGCTCCCAAGTGTGTCACTCTGTAAGATGGGGCGATGAAGCCGGAGTCTGCGGTCAGATTGAGATGAAAGCGTTCCCCGAATGCATCAATCCTGTAGCAAACCCGTAAGCCCGACAGGTCATCATTTAAACTTCTCCGTCTCCTTCTGTAGTGCAATTTGTGGGGGAATGATTCTCCAAAGTCATTCACACGGAGCGGGGTGATGATTTCATACGATGACAGCTGCTTGATGAAGCTTTCTGCAAAAAGTAAAGAGAGAAAGTATAGTGGCATTAGCAGTGCGTCAATGTATCCTGATAAGTGCAGCTGCAGCCTGACAGGCATCATTCTCAACCACCACAGATTACTGTTTAAACACCTTCAACAGTAGCCTATCACTTCAACCGTACTCCTAAATCAAAACAAAACACTACCTTGTTTCGGATGCAATCGGTGTTGCAAAGTGTCCCGGACAAGCGCTGACAGATGACACATTAGTCCAAGCAGCCAGATTGCAAACTGCATGATTCCCTCAGCGAAGAACCCAAGGCTGTAGTCTCCAAGGCAGTACCCTCTGTCTCTCCCGAGCGGCTCCCCCTCTCCCTCTCCTTTTCCCCGGCTTGTCAGCAACAGGTCGTGGGATCCGCGGAGGCTCTCTGCAGCGCAAGTCTTGCAAAGTGCGTCGGCCTCATCGCATTGCTAAACATGCATCCACTACCCTTTATAAAACCGAATTATTTATGACACATTCATCCCCCTGACAAAACAAAAATGTTGCTGCCTAATGTAAACTGCAGTCTATACTGAAAGGAGGGATCATTGCCCAGTACCCTTTCCCTTAGCCATCCCTAGAACACCCCGTGCACCCTAAGCACTCACCAACCGAGAAGCAACGCCCCTATCGGCACCCGAGCCAATGATGAGTGCGCCTCGACCACCACACATGGGGCAGGCTTGAGTGGTGCAGTGTTAAAACGCCAGGAAATAAAATATACCAGTGTGTCCTCTTTAATAGTGATTATTTCTAATACAAAATGTTAATGACCTTTCAAGGAAACTATCAAAGGCACTGACATTGAAGCTGTGCAATACTACATTATTTAATTTTAAAATCTCCTATGATAGAAAATGAATAACATTGCTATATCAGGCTAATATTACAGAGACTTGTAATGTATCTGAGGTGGTACATTAAATAGTGAGTTCATGTTCGTTTTACACAATAGACTGTAGAGTTAGACCAATACGGCAGAGCCTGTGTATTTACCAATATTAGTTAAGCATTGATAATAATATCTGTAAGGGATAAATGGCAGTATGTAAAAAGAAACTGCAGCACAGACATGCCAAAGATATGTTTAAGGTCATCTCCATCTCCATTAAATAGTGTGTCCACAAGAGAGCACTGACATTGCAGCGTTTAGTAGAACATTATTCAATAATGCGTGACAATAATGAAATTATAATTTTTTCAGTAACAAGTAGTGTAGTGTAAGGGACTACAATTTGAAATTCAGTAATGTAATTGCAAACATCTGGTAAGATTCAGGAATCAGCTGGAGAGTGTGAACCCTGTGGCTTCACTGTGAGGATGGGACTTCACTTCACCAGGGCTAACATTAAGCTAGTTGTTGATGGTCAGTAAATATCAAGGAGGTAGGTAGGCTGGCTGTATGTTAAACCATAAATGTCTTCTTTTCTATTTTGTGTTAAATACAGTTTTAACATGTGGGTGTGAAGGATTTTGGAGGTTTTTAAAAGGCATCCTTGACTGAGCCGGGCTGAGTAAAAAAAGGAATGTGTAATGTAACAAATTATTTTTTCTAATGAGTATTTTGTAATGTAATGTAAATATGTTTCAATTAGCAATATGTAATGAGTAATTGATTGCATTTTTCAAGAAACTTGCCCAACACGGTTGCTGACAAGTTTATTTTTTAACAGTTAAATGACCCACTCTGTAGCTTGGTCTTTTATAAATTTAATGGACATTTAAGGAATCCTTTATCAGAAATGTTTGTTAATGTTAAATGTATATGTAAAACAAAATGAATATCAGCTGATTATCATATTTCTTTAACTCCTACACATTAATATCAACATCAGCCTCAAACATTTAGTATCAGTGGGGCTATAATAGACTATATTTTATTTAAAAATTTTTTGGAGACTGACATTTTTATCATAATCAGCTTTTGTTGAAACTGCCAGAGAAGTATTTATTCAAGGGGATAGTCATTTTGTTCATGGACAGGACAAAATATTAGAAACAGACATGTGTACACCCAATGGGTGGATAAATATAAATATACAGATTAGAGTATGAGTCTTTGTGTTATTGTCGGTAGTGTTTGTGTAAGTAGTGAAAGAAATCAAGAGGGATCATTGCCAGACCTTATATAATAACTTAATGTAAATAGCTTCATAAAGGAAAGATTAACTTGAGGGTTGATGTATTGAATTGCACAACATGCAGCTACAGGTGAACCTAATAAACTGGAAACTGTGCGTAGGAGCCTCTTACATCCTTATCTCCAGTGGTATAACAGTCTTAATATTGGCTGCACCAATAATACTATGATATGAGTGTAATTTAACCATATGCACATTTTGATGCAGCAATATCACCAGTGTAAGTCGATGATAGTTTTAATAGGGTTTATATAATGCACACTGGCTGTAGTCAATTTAACCCTCATAAGAACATTAGAGTTTTAAATCCATCTTAATCTTTAGGCCAGTATTATATGTATTGTACATTTAATGTGCAGTATTGTTTGGATGTAGTCACAGTAGTATGTAATTATAACTCGTGGGAAAATATTAGGCAATCAAAGCACAAAGTAATTAGCACAGAGGGCATTATGAGCCATTCCTCACTGTCATCTATTGGAGGAAGTTAGACTTCCTTGGCCATGATGTGGTCAGCTTCTCGTTAATCATTTGGGCACGTAAAGTCTTACACAAAGTTGATGGACATGTGAAAGGAGTCTTGTTTTTCATGTCCTTTGAAGACTAATGTCACAGCATTGTGAGTAATTAGACTCGGTGGGCTCACCGGAAACACTTTTGGATCTTGTAAGCTCTTTCTTTGACACAAAACATCTAGTCTCCAAGTCATGGCTATTACTTCTTTTACTTAAGTCTCTCTTTCTCTCTCTCTCTCTCTCTCTCTCTCTCTCTCTCTCTCTCTCTCTCTCTCTCTCTCTCTCTCTCTCTCTCTCTGGTTTCATGGACACATTTCAGCTAAAATCACAGTGTGGTCAGTGGTTTGCCACATGATGTTTTTGCTGAATATCAAATATGGTCCTGTCATCATTGCAAATATGCTGATGTTCACAGCTAAAATATATGAGAGAAACTCTAAAACCCATTTATGTTTTGTTTCTTTAAATATTTTATGCACCATTTTATCATGTGTTAATAGAGATCAATGCACCATGATTTCCTCATCACGGTTGATCAATGTTTCTCTCTTTTTCTATCTGAATGTGTAAACATCTGTTATAATAAACCCTTACAAAGTGAACTCACATTGAAATACATCTCGAAAAAATTCAAACTTGCCAATAAAACAAGATTCACACGTTCCATTTTCCTAGTTGAAAACTTTCATAAAAGAGTGGATATATTCAATTAAAATGCTCAGTGTTGAAGATGCATCTGCTTTTCAGAGCTCCTGAGATTAAGTTATTGTTATTTTGAGCAAAATCTCTCCACTCTAACTCCTCTGATGCCTCCCTGATGTGTTATTCATTTAATCTCTGAGCGTCCTGTGAGGCTATTCATTCCACTAAACCACTGTCACTGTTCTTTCATCATCAAGAGCCAAGTAAGAATGTGCAAAAAGAATTGAATTTGAAAAACAGAAACCAGATGACAAAAAGGCATATTTATACGTAGCTTATAAGAAAATATGTGTTGAAGTGATAAAGTTGTGTGTATAAACATAAGAAACAAATGCTGTTTTAAACATGTTTCTGGTATGACAAAAGTAATAATATATAAAATATCCATATACAAAATAAACTTATTCATTCTAAGGACAGAAAAAATCACATCTTTAAAAATTAAATGATGATCTCAAATGTATGTTTTTTCCTTTTTATGAAAAAGGATGTTAGGGCAAAGGGAGTCTGAATAGATAGTAAACGTTTTTGGGTAAAAATAACGATAAGCCCCAGATGTGCAGCTTTCTCAAACTGTAACAACCACTGCAGGGATGTTATCAATTGGGTCCTGTACACAGGTGCCAAGGCCTCTAGCCATCACTTTAACTTCATTTCACCCAGCCAGCCACTAACTAGCTTTTATCACCTACGGCACGTTATAAAGTTAGCCATATGACTGCACTGAATAGCTTATTTAGGGTTACTGTAGCTACCCACATACTCATTAATTCTCCACAGATGCCAAAGTTAATGGATGAAACATCCCCAATTTCTACCAGATGTACAGAGTCCGCTCTCTGCACATGAGTGAGTCAGTTTGTGCTTCAGACCTTTTTATATTGTGAAATCCTCAAATTTGAAGTGTGCTTTGTGCTAAGTCCAATCATTTGAGTTCAATAGATGGTCTTTACCAACATAGTTTGGTTTACTAACGGAAATGCTCTGGAAAACGGTGTCTGGGGCTGCTGGGTTGTTCTTGAAGGGTGTGGCTGTTTATTTATGTTTATTTGTTTTATTTATTTATTTATTTATTTATTTATTTATTTATTTTTTGTGTCCATATGTTGTGTGTCTGTTCTGCTAAAACTTGTGAATTACAGATTCTTTACAAGCCTGGATTGCATCAGTGTATCCAATCACTTTCATATTTATGTTTGATAAGTGACAGTAGGCCTACCACTGGTTATTTTTGCACCTTCAAAGGATAATGTAAAGGATTAAAAATAATTAATTTAAACATTAGGAGTCTTGTGCCAAAAATGTACTTACTTCGTGCATGGGTTGTTTTACATAAACCTAACATTATTACACTGTCTGAATAGGTGATAGGTGCTCCAGAGGTGGCGATATACGTTTCCTCTGATCTCGTTTCTGAGTTAATCATACCCACAATTGAGCCTCTACATTTTGAATTTGTTTAACCTTTGTTAAGGTAATCTTTCATGCAAATAAATGTTTAACTATTGGTAGTATTTATAGGCCACCCTCTTCACCTGCGGAGTCTTTTAGCTGCCTGACCGCTACTATTAATTCTATTTCCTGTAGAAATTAATTTATTTTACTAGGTGATTTTAATATAAATTGGTTAGAGAAGTCATCTAACAAAGAAAACAATATACTTAATAGTTTAAATTTTACTCAATTAATTAATGAGCCTACTCAAATCACCTCTAGAACTCAGTCTTTGTTTGACTAGATAGTTGTTACACACCCGAACAAAATCATAAGGTCTGGCGTTATGCCTGGCTGCTTTAGTGATCACTCAATTGTCTACTGCGTATGGAAAATCAAACTTGTTAAATTGCTACCAAGACTTATCAAAATCAGACAATTTAGGACATTAAATTTAGATTTATTTATTAATGATTTGTTTTCTATTAATTGGGACAGATACCAATTAATACCAGATGTACAAGATGCTTGGGACTTTCTGCATTCTGAGTTTACTGATGTTGTGGACAAACATGCTTCCTGGAGAATTACAAAGGTCAAGCATAAACATCTTCCTTGGATCAGCCCCAAACTTATTAGTCTGTTTAGGTAGAGGGACAAAGCATGGTCAACATTCCGTCAGACAAGGGATGGTGCTGATTGGGAAATATACAGGCAGTTGAGAAATTTTAACAAGACAAAAACTCCTAATGCAAAATGAAACTACTATAGAGAATGTCTCACTAGTGATTTTAAGAAAAAAATCAAAACCATTATTAATACATCAGATAAACACTCTATTAATTGAATAAGAGCGGTCGATACAATACTTCATGACTCTTTATCTATTACCCAAGCATGCAATCAGCATTTCTCCTCCGTCTGTTCTACCGTATTACCTAACTCTCATTTGACTACAAGTTTCTTTGGTAATATATCACCTTGCTGCAGTTCTTTTTCTTTTAGGAAAATTTTACCAACTGAAGTTTAGAATGCCATTAATGATCTAAATGTAAACAGTGGTGCTGGAATTGATGGAATAGAAAACAGGTTTATTAAACTAGCTTCCCATATTCTTATGTATCCACTTGCTGATTTATTCAATTTTTCTTTGTCTACATGTGAGTTACCAGCTATCTGGAAATGTGCACGCATCACTCCACTCCATAAAACTGGAGATGTACTTGATCCCAACAATTATAGACCTATATCCATTATATGTTCTATTGCTAAAGTCTTTGAAAAATTAATTTATAATCAACTTTCACACTATCTCAGTACCAATAATATCCTATCACAATTTCAATCCTGCTTCAGGTCTAATCACTCCACAACTACTGCCATACTTAAATTCACCAACGATGTGTTTTGTGCTGCAGATAATGGTGAACTCACAGGTGCCATCTTTATTGATATAACTAAAGCCTTTGATTTTGTTGATCGTTATCTCCTTTTAGATAAGCTCCATGATATCTGCTTCTCTGAAAATGCAGTTTTGTGGTTCAATTCATACTTGCATAATAGAAAACAATGTGTAGTCCAACAGGGAAGTACATCAGATTTTTTGATTGAAGACAGAGGAGTGCCCTAGGGCTCAACATTGGGACCACTTCTTTTTTCTATATAAACTCAGCAAAAAAAGAAACGTCCCTTTTTCAGGACACTGTATTTTAAAGATACTTTTGTAAAAATCTAAATAACTTTAGAGATCTTTACTGTAAAGTGTTAAAACAATGTTTTCCATGCTTGTTCAATGAACCATAAACAATTAATGTACATGCACCTGTTGAACAGTCGAAAAGACAATAACAGCTTAAGGGCGGTAGGCAATTAAGGTCACAGTTATGAGAAAATTAGGAAAGTAAAGAAACCTTTCTACTGACTCTGAAAAACACCAAAAGAAAGACGCCCAGGGTCCCTGCTAATCTGCGTGAACGTGCCTTAGGCATGGTGCAAGGAAGCATGAGGACAGCAGATGTGGCCAGGGCAATACATTGCAATGTCCCTTCTGTGAGACGCCTAAGACAGCGCTACAGGGAGACAGGAAGCACAGCTGATCGTCCTCGCAGTGGCAGACCACGTGTAACAACACCTGCATAGGGTCGGTACATCCAAATATCACACCTGCGGAACAGGTACAGGATGGCAACATTAACCTTAAGAACTGGCCAGTCTGGTGCAGTACATGAGGAGGAGATGTACTGCAGTACTTAATGCAGCTGGTGGCCACACCAGATACTGAGGGCTACTTTTTAAATTTTTAATAACTGTTGTGTTCAACTTTATGCCAATGACACTGTCATATATACATCCAAACCTAATCTACCACAAATTCAAGCTTCTCTTCAGTCTGACTTCATTATCCGACAAGATTGGCTTTTACACAATAAATTACAGCTTAACAAAACAAAGTCCTATTATATTATCTTTGGTACCAGACAAAAACTCAAATCCAAACCTGGTTCCTGTGTAATAACCTGTAATGATTGCACTTCTCTGCATAAAGTTGATATGATTAAATATCTTGGTGTATGGCTTGATACTGAACTCTCATTCAAATTACACATCGAGCAAGTGTTATGTAAAGTGAACTTTGGAATCAACGCTTTATATCGATCTCGGAATTGCTTTACTTTTCGTATAAAACTTGCCTCTCAACTTATACTTCCAATTCTTGACTTTTGTGATGTTGTATATCAAAATGCATTTAAATCAGACCTTGTTCCACTTAACACAGTATATAATAGACTTTGCAGATTTGTCCTTGGATGTCCTTTTCTCACTCATCACTGTATAATGTATGATGCACTTAAATGGCCATCTCTAAGTAGTAGAAGACACACTCACTGGCTTCAACTTATATTTAAATGTATTTATTTCATTTATCCTCCTTATTTAAAACAGTATCTCGTACCTTTTACCTCAAACTACAAAGTTTGGCACTCTACTCAACTCTATTTCTCTGCCCCGCGAGTTAAAAAAACAATTGGCAAAATAGCTTTTATGTTTAAGGCTCCAGCAGATTGGAATTATTTATCTGTTGAAATAAGATCAATTTCACTACTTGGTTTGTTTAAACTTGGTTTGTCTTAAAAAGACTGTAGTTAGTAATCCACTCAAACTCTACTGTTTACTTATTTACTTATTATTGGCCATCTTGGCCATTTAGTGGTTGTAATGTATTGATGAACATTTGCATGTGTTGTTTTTTTTGCTTTGTATATGTACGTTGTCATATTGCTAATTGTATTTTTATTTTCTTTCACTCCTCTGTTGTTATGTAATGATTGTGTTATATGTCGGGACCCCCTCGAAAACGAGATGATACATCTCAAGGGGTTTATCCTAATAAACAAATTTTGAATATGGATTAATGGTTGTAAAGAGCACTAATATTCATCAGTCGACATTAAGCCAGTGACGCTTCCACTTCTTATATGTCTCCAACAAAATCTAGCAGAAGGATTATGCCCTCAGTAGCCCATAATAGTGCACATATTGAGGCCATTGCTTCACAGATGACACTGTCTTAATAATAAAGTGCGGATCAGGGGCGGGTTAGTTCTACATTAACCATCATATTGCCTCAAATCTGCAATGATTTATTCTGGACTGGCTCTTTTCCTTGAGTGGCCCTTGGCCACAGTTGACCCTATGGGGTGGAGGAAAAGGTGGAGGTTGAGGTTTGGTGAAAGGAGGACTAATTATTGAGGACATAGCTCCTTCCCAGTATTAAGCAGTAAGCAATTAACATATAAGGACAATATGATTTCAAAAGGCATTGTGGCGTTGATACCAGCACATCTTATTCTTTTTAAGTTAGCATCCTAACTTTGTATTTTGTAGGTAAGATTAATTTTGCACCTCATTGCCAATCATTCTATAAATGATCAGCTACAGTACGTCTACTACAGTACATATGTCTTGATGTCTATTTTACTTGCATGCACATGTTTGACTAAAGGAAAGAGTTGTACTTAAAGAACACTCCAGCTGTGTGTGCATGTGAAAGATGTGGCCAAGGGTTTATCTCCTTATGGGAGCAATCAGTTGTGGTAAACCACCACACATCAATAGAAATCATGTATTGAGTATGTTACATTTCATTTTATGGACTTTGATGGTTTGTGATGCTGACCACAACACATTTAATTACATTTTCAAGCCTTATCTTATTCTTTTTTTACTTTATATCCCTTTTGGCATTTGTTTATTAGATCCTTCTGTACTTGGTCAGTCATTTACTTTTGACACTGATTTATGCCATAACAGCAATACAGTGCTGACATTAAAATAACATTTAAAAAAGGTAGCTGACCTATATAGATAGAGCTGAAACAAAACATAATGCCATTACACTAACTAATATCATATTACACTGAATCAACATTAGGGAAATCAATACCAGAGATTCCTGCCAGATATGTTTGGAGCGCTCCAAGAATAACTGTACAAAGCACCGCTCAGTTATTCCTACTGTACACACAGGCAGCAGGGGAAGCTCTTCCACTGACATGTCAGGTGATTTATCATCCAGGGTTCGACTCCCCCCCCCTTCTGGTTTACCCCAAACTTCAGCAAAGTGCAGGCCTGAGAGCTCAAACAGCTCCAGAGCCACTCTCCCTCTTATGGTCCAATGGGTCTGAACTCCCCAGTCATAACAGTGATCTATACCTCCTGATACACACCAGGGCCTTGCCTGTTGCTGTGTTGCAACCTCAGCTTTCTTTGACGCATATCTGCATTGTAACATGACCAGAGACAGATTCCTCACAGGATTGTAACCAAAAACTGCAATACATCTCAGCATATTGTTGTAGTTGTTTCTGACAACAAGTTCATCATGACAATTCACAGAGCTTAGGGAAATACTCTACAGCATTACATAGCAGGTATTGTATTGCGACAAGATAAATATGTGTATTGAATTCTTCCTGTTGTAATTTAATCTGCATGGTGCAATGACTTGTAATCATCTGTGGATGAATGAAAAAGTCAGTGTGGTGCAGATAGCAGGTTACTGTGTCACTAAAGGAGTTACCATAACATGCTGGCTACATCTCCCCTTTCTATCCTATCTCTGGTCCCACCCTCCCCCATCTCTGACCGTTCAGGTGGTTCTCATGGTGCAGTGATCAAGGAGCTCGGCCACCTGAGACGTGTGTTGGCTTGCACTACAGATTAACACCCCCCACCCCACACACACACACACACCTCTAAAGAGGCTTCCGCCCCCCATTGCCGCAACGAAGCTTCATAAGCCGCTGAATTCCTAGTGCCCTTTAAACACAGTGGTCTGTCAACCTCTTTTCCTGCTCCCATTGAGTGAGGCATTGTCTGTTTTAGCCCTGCAGACAGCTGTAAAGCAATGTCAAAGCAGCACTCTCTCACCACTCTCCTAGAGTACTGTCTCATTGATGAATCATCATATTATGGCAAAATAACAAACAAGTTGACAGCAAACAAAAAGATTCCTGCTTGCCGAAAGAAACAAAAAGATTTAGCTTTTAATTTCACATTGTGATGACTGTAGTAAAGACAGTGTAAATAAATGATGAGGTCCTGCTGCTATCACAAATTTGTCTTGGGTCACTGTTTATTATGGTACTGCTGAGGTCATTGCATCACAAGCAAAAACCTGCTGATTGACCTAAGTAGGAAGGCTTCTACGAGGCAATTATCAGTTACACTTTACATTATAGGACACATCATTTTGAGTACTTACCAAGGAACAAGTGAGGAACAAACTGGGAACTAAATGATAATGAAAGCAACGCTAAGTTCCTAAATAACTGAGCACTGTATAGTAGATAATATTAAGTTACATGAGGACAGACTTTGAAATACTATGTTAATGAAACTGTTTGTTATAGTTTGATCCTAGATATCTGTGAATCTACATATTTGCCACTTTCTTAATGTGTTGTTCCTGGCTGATTCTAAACTGGATACTGAGAATAAAAAACAAATTCATTTAATGACTTACATATTAATCTTTTGGTTTGGTCTTTTAAGAGCAGAACTCCATGAGCTGAACATCACACACAGGTTCAACATAAGGCCTTTTAAAGTTGTTATGGCTAACGTGCCAGTAACATCCAGCAGACATGTAGCAACATTAGCATTCATTTTGGGCCCTGTTTTTGGCCACCTGACCAACATAAGTCCAGTATTCACGCTCCTTTAGCCTTTTTAGACACCAACGTCTGGAAAATAAATCTGGATCTTTCGCTTGCCAAATGCTTTGCTATGTTCACCAGCTACTTATAACTTTCTCTCTGCTGAATGACCACAAACAAAAACAAGTGCTCTAAATTGAATGACAAAATATGTTGCATGTTACTGCCTTGCAGGAAGACACATCAAATCGTCCCTGTCGGCAGGACCTTATCATCACTCCCCAACTGTCATAATTATTATGGCCGCTAGTGGGCTTGGTAACTTTGGTATTTTGGGCATTTGCTGAAACAACTGATGCTAAACTTTTCTTGGGAGGACAGTCTGACATGTAAGTCTAATATTCACTCTCCTTTTAGCTCTGTTTTGGTCTCCACCAACTCCTGAGGGAAATATCTGTCCCTTTAGCTGCTTAATGCTCCACTAATTTTCACAGTTAGTCCCTAACTTTGTCTAACTCTGCTATTTGGTGATAAGCAGTAGTGTACAGTGGATTTATCACAGTTTATGCGCTGAAAAGAGCTGCCTGTTACAGGCAAAAACAACAGTTAGAGCAGTGATAGTAAATGGAAACAGTTGAGTTGCGCCAGGAAAACAAAAAAAATTAAAGAAAAAAAAGAGCTGAAAGATGCTTCAAAGCTTCGAAGAGCTGACGGAAGCTGCAGTCAGGTGATCATATCATCATCAATCATCTGTACATAGCCACACAAATGGTAGTGCTCAATATGACTATAATGCATGACATTACCACACTTGTGTCACTCAGCAGCGGTTTCAGAGTTAATCAAAAATTGCTAGTATGTAGATTCCGATATCTAGGCACAAACTGCATACAGTGTTTTAATAACATGGTGTCTTGAAGAAGTTTGTTCTTAAGTAATCATCATCTACTATGAAGTCCCTGATTAATAGTTACTCAGGAACTTGCGAGTGATTCATTAATTATCAGTTTGTTTCTTTTGGTAGCTGCTCAACAATTTGTACCATATAGTTAAGTCTTACACAGTCATTTTTGCTCATATCAGTTGTGTGTTTTCTACTATTTGAAAATAGTGCTTCGCAGAGGTGTTAAATAGCCTCCCTTTTGCTCTCTGTTTTGTCTTTTTTCAGCCCGATTTGCACCATATGTGAGCTCTATCTATCAGCAGCAACAGCCTGATTCCAAATATGCACCTTTTCAAACTCCTTTATCTGGTATTTGTGACTTCTCAACTGATCCCCTCAATGGCCAAACATTTCCATGGCTCTGTTTTCCATACCAGGAACTTTAAACCTTTCTACTGCTAAAAGGGACCGTAGGGATACAGAGGTGACAGGGAAAAGTGGGGCTTGGTCCGCATGTGTGTGTGTTTTTGGGTTAGGCGAAGAGTGTGAAGGGGTAAGGTCTGGTGTCATAAAGACCAAATTTAATGCATGACATGATTGTATCAATTATTTTAAAATAGGCAGACAGATAATACATCCAAGCGAAGTGAGATCTTGTTTAATGCTGAAATTGACTGTAAAAAGATCACCAGGAAGGGAGGTCATAAACTGTAATAAGACATCAAACTCATAAATGTTACGCAGGACAATGATCTAACCCAAGTTATGCGGGCGTTTCATGCTCAGGATCTATCCACCGTTACTCCACTCGCAACACGACGCCTGCTACACATGACACGTGATTGTCTCTGAGTGATTAGATTTCACTGGGAAACGTATTTCCTTTCTGCAGTTGTCTCAAGGCAATCGTGCATCCATCCTCACGATAAAAATAGTGCGGATTTCTTCCCGACGTTTTTCTCATATTCCTCAACAGCAAGATTTTTTCCCCCTAAAAAATTCCTTTGTTTTTTCCATCAGATTGGTTAAAAAATGTTTTCAGCATGGAATTCCTCACTTTATACAGTCGATAGAGGCCGACATACAGTATATACAGTATATCAGATATATCAGTTTTTCAGTTTGCTTAATTTTGATATCAAATGCCATTCCTTTTTTTCCTTTGCCACCTGATATGTTTTCATACCGTGATTAAACGCCACACAAAACTTACCAGCATTCATCATGTTTGACTCAAAGTATGATCGGGAGGCAAAATGCTGACCATTTCACTTTGCAGGGCTTTGCATTTTCTCGTGTCACATAGTGGACTAATCTGGTCGTGATAAGTGGCACAGGCCATGCCAGAGACAGCTGCCTAGTATTTGGGATATTAACAGCTGTGAACTATTTGCAGGCAGTGACTCATGAGATTTGATGACAGTCCAGTAGGGGGTCCTTGGATCTTTCTGCATGTCCACTTATAGTATAGTATACACATAACATCCTGGAGATGGAGGTCATCTGGTATCTGAGGTCATACGTAAAGATGGCCCTGGTCTCAGCTGAGGGTTTCTGTTTGCTTTATTTCAACACATGTTGAATATAGAAGATGTGTTTGACGTGTGGCTGTGCCTTGAAGTTGTTTAGAGACATCATTGACAGAGCTGTATAGAGTTTAAACTTAATGAAATGAGTAATGAAGCTAATTCATTTTGTAGTTCAGTAACTAGTAAAGCAACCATGCTATTATATTTAGTATATATTTTTAGCATGGTCTCCATTCATTCCTATACAATATGAAAAGGTATTAGTAGACACTTAAAAAACATAACTTTGACAATAATAAATGTAGATTTGCTATTCACAGTGATGGATTACACCACCTAGCAGTCAATTTACCCAGCTGTAGTTTGCTAAGAAATAGTTAACAGCAGTCTTAACTCTGCCTTAAACCACAAATTGATGTTTGTACAGTACTGTTTGTGTATGGATTAAACAAATGAGAAAGAACATGTTAATTAGTGAGCTTTAGGGGTGCTGGTAAGTGGATCTTTTTTGTTGTTTCCCACTGTACTATATGAATATGAGAGTGGTATTGATCATCTCATCTAATTCTTGGAAAATGTTTCCCAAAATGTAGCTCTCCCTTGCCTTGCCCCTTTGTCTCTCTCGTTTTGTCTTTCACATACATACAGATACAGACATGACACTTCTCTTACCCCACCAACCTCTCATTTCAATCGGTTTGCATGGGCCACGGTTAACAGGTGAAGAGGGGGGAATTACTTCACTCCACTAGCTTCAAACTTGATGGCTTCATGCCTTGAGATGACATCCATTCTATACATGAAACACGCACGCACACACCACACACACACACACACACACACACACACACACACACACACACACACTTAATTTTTTTTGTTCCCCTGCCCCATTAGTTCTCACATGAGGTTTGGCATTAACTATAAGGAGGGTCAGTTTTCACACCAGCACTTTACAATCATATGATGTTTTTATGCACACACTTTTTGCATATAACCAAGGTTTGCATTTATCCACTGGTGCTCAGAAACAAATTAATGACCTGTGATTTCCATGTGTTTGGAAAAAAGAGGAGAAATTACAGGATAAAGTAATAAATCCCGAAAGGCCATGTAGGAAAACTGCGGCACTATTTGTGACCAGCAACTAAATATTACAGTGAGGTCACATGGGGTAGAAATAGATAACACTACTCAATGAGTTTGGTATGAGGGTTCTCTACTTCCATGCAGAAGACAAGCTTGACTGGAGAAAATCTGCAATTGCTTTTTGGGTAACTTGATTGTATTGCTCCATTCCTACACATGGAACATTGGGGTTAGTACAGATTACGTTTTACTCCTTCATTACATTGAAATATGTCTTTTAGCTCTGTAAATATCTAACGTTAGCCAAAGAACATATTAATAAATTATTCAAATATAACTTTTCATCCATCCACACAAAGTTCACTACATGATCAAATAAGGCCACGCCCCTTTAGGAGACAGGAAGTGTGTACCATTTCATACCATCTTTAGTATAAAGGATCTTTGACTCTGCTAAGAATTTTTATAGTAGTTATAATGTATGAAATTTACAAATGAAATTTACAAAAGAATTTAAAAAAAGTATTTGTTCCCCAGTTCCTCCAGAACACAAGGATGACTTTGATCTACTCAGTGATTCTCTGCCTCTTTTTTAAGGCCAGGAGCTGCCAGATTCATTGTTTTGAATGTATGATGTATTTCAAACTACAGTAACTAATATGAATACATCCCACATTGAATAGAATGCAATGGAAATTGTTTTAATTGTTGTAATTTTGCTCATCCGGCAGAAACTCCAAACGACACACATTTTTCAATCAATGTGACCACACACATAAAAGTGGAATATGGCAAATGCATTTCGATCCAATATGAATTTACCTTTCCAACAAACAAAGTTCCATACAGAAAGATTTGGTTCAAAGGAGTTCCACAAAATACAGTAACTAAAACAGTTGTCAACAAAGTAAAATCGGAGACAAAAGACACTTTCAGGAGAAATGAGCTACCACGTGGAGAGTATGAGTATGGCTTCAAACTACAATGGGGATGTAATCAGACGCATATTTTTCCAAAGAGGGTTTTGATCACAGTTTCTGGTAAGTAATGCATATTCTGGTTATTAAATGTTGAGTAATTTTAATGAATGTAGTAAAATATATATTACTGTATTATAAATTTAAAAACATGGCAACATTTTAGGTTTGGTGCACTACGTAGTGCCTTAAAGGAATAGTTGAACACTTTAGTGAATACACAGTTAGAGCATTGTTACAACTCCCCCTAAAACCACACATTTTTTACATTTCAGTTTGTGTATGGATTAAACAAATAAGTTACAGCGTATTAATGAGTCAGCTGTAGTCATATTTCTTTTTTTAAGATTATTTTTTGGGCTTTTCCGCCTTTAATGGACAGGACAGGTGAGAAAGGGGAGAGAGAGGGGGTAGACATGGAGGAAATCGTCACAGGTTGGAGTCGAACCCTGGACCTCAGCGTCAAGGCATAAATCTCTAAATATATGTGCGCCTGCTCTACCCACTGACCCAACCCGGCCACCTGTAGTCATATTTCTAAACTTTGGTCACGCTAGCTGTTTCCCTTGCTTGATTCCAGCTCCGCATGTTCTTGACGCACAATATGAGAGTGGTATCAATCTTCTCATCTCACTCTTGGAAGAAAAGCGTATAAGTGAATTTGAACAAAATGTTGAACTATTTCTTTAAACCTCCACTGCATTCTCAAATGTTGAGTAACACACTAGACTGAAAACAAAACTAATTAACAGGAAAATAGTTTACAGAAGGTAATAATCTTGATTTTATTTGTTTTCAGCATTAACCAAAAAAAAAACATGGTTGGGGTTCTCCAATGAAGGAAGGACAATCTACCACACTGATATGTCTTGCTGATATATTATGCATTGCAAGAACGAATCTCCACTGGGAATGGATAAAGGCTTAAGGACAGTCTTCGGTAGTTCGTGGTTATTATGACTAGATGCATGGTTATGGCCCTTATGAGCGAAATAGGTTACGCCTCACTCCTACACCAGATGACCACAATACCAACATCACGTGTGTGAGAGATTATGGTTACAAAGACAACTGTCACCTTGACATTGAAATATAATATTCATTTGACATGGTTCCAACCCATAACATATTTATGGTAATTACAATTGATCAAGTATTAAATCATTCATTTTCTTCTATATTTCTTTCAGTTCCTCCTAAAATCCTAAATGGTTCCCAGTGCATGATTGAAGAAAAGCTTGTGGTCTGTGTGTGCATCAGTCGGGGGAATCCTCTGCCACCGATCACCTGGTCTTTGACCTCTCTCACAGACTGCAGTCACCAGCTCTAGCAGCATCCAGACAGTGAAGAGCACCATTACCATGCATTCTGCTGACTACCACAACACCAGTGTCAAATGCATCAGCAGCAATGAACTGGGCCGGGCTGAGATTGAAATTCCACTGCAAAACTACACCCAAAACTGTAAGTAGTCCTTCATATCTGCTCAGTGCATGGTGCAAATGTCTTTCTGTTTGCAATGCTGTTTGCAGTGTCATTATGCACAATTCTATTTTTTTTCAAATTCCCTGAACAAGATAGTCCGTTTTTCCTTTTGCTTTGACCCATTTTTTTTGTCCTTGAGTTATGTGTTGTTTTCTGTATCATTTTTGTGTAAATCTGTAAACTACATAGGAATATGCCTGTACATTAATTTGACATTGACGAGATAGGTCTACTGGGCAGTCAAGTGTGACAAAGTGTGAAAGTAAGGTGTGAAACATGTTTTAGACGTGTGACATTGTTTAATAGTGAATAACCTCCAGTCAGATCAAATGACAGCATAGATCTGCACAAAATGTTTGCGGGACAGTGGTTCAGCTTAAAAAAAACAAGCTCACTTCACTTTTTGGGAAATACACTTCTCCGCTTTCTTGCCAAGTGTTAGATGACAAGACGGATACCACTATCATGTCTTTATGATAAATATGAATATAAAGCTACAGCCAGCAGCTGATTATCTTAGTTTAGCATAAACAACGGGAAACAGCTAGCCTGGTTCTGTCCAAAGGTAACAATATCTGCCTACCAGCACCTGTAAAGATCCAAAATTAACACATTATATCTTGTTTAATTCGTACAAAAACTGAAAACGCATCAAACTATTCATTATCAGCATCAAACTATTTATTTAATAATATCCCTAATGTTACCTCTATTCCCTTACGCCTAATCCCAATTCTAGACCATTACCATAATCCCAGTTGAAAACCTAGCCCTAAAGACTATCTCTGGCCTTAAAATAATCCAGAATTGATTCATCATAGAGCAACAAACATCTCCCGACTTGGTCCACTAACCCTAACCCTTCGTTGAGTTTTGTTGAGAGTATATTTGGACCTTACAAAGATACACACCCAGAAAACCACACTGTGTTCAATCTCTGCTTGAGGGTTTCAGTATGCCAAGGTGTCCCTTGATGAAGACCTGGTTCTTTCAGAGTGAAAGATCGCAGCTCTCAGAAGGCCCGGGAAACTTTCAGCCACAGATAACCTGGCCTCAGAGATACTAGGACATCTAAAATTAGTGTTGTTAGAATGCTCCATGATAAGGACGTTTAAGATTTCACACTGCACATTGGTAGTCACTTTGTTCAAGTCCCACTGCTGCTGCACACAGTGTGTGTGTGTGTGTGTGTGTGTGTGTGTGTGTGTGTGTGTGTGTGTGAGAAAGAGAGAGAAACAACATAATACGGTGACTCTATGAGGGACAATGAAGTACATAATTCAAACATTAAATCACACACACAAGTGAAACCATGCTCAAGATAGCACACACAGACCCCAAAACCATCACTCGCAATAATCATGAACAAAACACAATCACATCAATCACACACCAATAAAACCTTGTACAGACACCAGTTAACACAATTAAAAACCTCACAACAATGGAAATATAAAATATATGCTACTGCATATCTGTTTTACGGGTGGTTTTACAGTAAAAACATTAGGCTAAAAGACTTACGGCATTTTCACACATACCTCATTTGGTCCGGACTTTCTGACTTTTTTGTTTGATCTGAACCAAAATTACAGGTGTGAAACCTCCCCCAGACCACGGTCCGGATCAAAAGACCAAATTTTGGTCCGATAAAAAGAGGTGGTCTCAGTCCGGACCAAACTGAATGGTCCATGGTCCGGTTTGTTTATAGTGTGAAAGCATTTTTTGGATTGTTCGGACTTTTGGACCAAATACAAGAAACTCTGGCAGACTCTTCTTGTGTTACAAGACCAGGGAAGCTCCTTTAAGGAACAGCTCAGTGCTTAGTGTGTAGGCTACATGAGAGAGTGACGGTGAATGCGCTCAGAGCAGACAGCTGTCGGCTATCAGAGCTGAGAATACATCAGCAGTTTATTTGTTAAGTGGTAGTAAATGTACCGTGTAGGTTTCCGTTTGTCTCTAAATAAATAATCCAGAAAGAAAGTTCCAGTGTCTTGCTTCTCAACAACACAGCAAAACAAAAAGAGCTGCGGCAATAGGGGAGAGCAGCAGCCAGTTGAAAAAACTCAGACACAGAGAGAGGATACGGGGAAGCCCGTCAACAAACCAATCAATTATAAGTTATCTGGAGACGCAGCTCACGTATGTGATGACGACAGGACGTAGTTTTGTCACGTTTAGATCTTTAGTGCGCTTGCATAACTGCAGTGTGAAACCAAAACTTACCGGATGAAATGTATACAATGCAACAAAAACATGAACCTTGGTCTGGACCTTGGTTCGGACTTTCATGTGTGAAAACGCCCTTAGAAGCCTAATATATATCCATCCATCCATTTATTTACATATAAAATACATTGGACACTGGTAAACGGACCGCATTTATACAGTGCCGTTCTACCTTACCGGGAAAAGTGCTTTACAATTTGTCTCTCATTCACCCATTCACACACACACATACACCAATGATGGCAGAGTTGCCATTCAAGGTGCTGGCCCTACCCAGGAGTGGGTTTTGCTCAGGGACACGTCGACATGCGGACAGGAGGAGATGGGGATCAAACTGTAAAGGACGACCTGCTCTCTTCCTGAGCCACAGGATTAGTGCATTAGTGTATCTAGTACCATTACTGTTACACTATTAGACAACCTCAAGGCTTTTCTTTTGCCACAACAACAATGGCAATCACTTCTCTACAACAATTAGCAGCACAAAAGCTGTTGAGGTCTTTTCTGCTTTTGTTTACTCTACAATACCGAGACTACCTGCAGCCAACAGGAAATAAGTGCAGCACTTGGGTATCGGCTGTCTACTTTGACCTTATCTTGAGATATATGTAGACATCCAGTCTCCAAAGCTTATTTAATCATGTTATCTGCATGTGTGTTTGTTTGTCTGTGTATGTGCATGTGTGTCAGTGTGTGTGCTGTCACTGTGCAGTACAGATGTATGTGATTTATGTTTGGTGCAACAAAGTCAAATCTGACGCCAGATTATTGTATGAGGCTACTATCTTTTACACAACTTCAAAAGGTCCTGTATCCACAAATCTAATCTTGATTAAATATAACTACAATGAAGACCTCAATTCGCTACGCATTCATTTGGAGTTACAATTGTATTAGTCCTGTGATTTGATAACAGATATGATTTGCCAAAAACCAAACATATATGAACGTGAAACTTGTGCAAATGTGCAAGAGAGAGTAGATGCACAGTTTGGTCATGAGAACCATGTGTCCATTTCCAGATCACAAACACTTAATCGAAAACAGGCACTGGGAATTGAAAGTTTGAAAATGAATACATTTTATGATGACAAATCCATCACTCATAACAACCTCCAATAGGACACACTGCTCAGCAGTGTGCATGAGCTATGACCTTCGGCAGGTTCATGGCATCAGAGACTCACGAAAAAAAGGTTAAGTCTTTCCTCCCCACCACCTTCATCCACTCTCCAACCAAAAGAAAAAAAAACCTCATAGGCCTGTTTCAAATCCAAAACTGTGTAAATCCTGTGGCATGAGTCCATGAAGCGGTCCTGAGGAGGATAGTGTTTGGGGGATTAGTCCAAGTCCAGGTGGCCTTCATTTAGCCCCCTACCCCCATGAGGGGGCTGTGAGCTGCTGTATGAGCTCAGCACGTGGTCAACACAGCTTCCACATGGTTCTGATCTCTCATCCATTTACCTAGGCTCTGTTTTTATATACATTTCAGCGGCATCCACCTGAACGCTGCAGCTGGTGAAGCACTGTTGAAGCTTTATTAAGTGTGATAGAGTCCATGATGGACTGCATGTCTCATCATGTTGCCACTGTTTTGCAGCTGTGATATCAGATTATGTAAAATCAGAATGATTGATGTAAAAAAGCAAAGCAGACATGGAGGCATACACTGTATAGTAGTTACTTGGCATTTAAACCGACACGCTTGTATCTTTCGTTAATGCAATCAGGTGTTCTGAGATGAACAACAATGTTACGTAGAAATAAAGAGCATGTTGAAAAAGAACTATAAGAGTAATAAGAAAAAAAGGAAAAGGAGATGTAAAGGAAGGGAAAGAAGAACATGAAAACAATCGTGATGACAGCGATGACAACGATGAACTGAAAACTGAACAACAAGACAAACTCAGGTAAAACTTATCCAAATATGTCCTCCACTATACATCTTCCCCAGCTCCTTAAATGGGTGTTCCAGGCATTGTCCCGCTGTTAGTTAGAGTTTGAAGTTGTGTAAACAGGACTAAATGGCAGGGAAGCTGCTTAAGATCTGAGAGAAACTCTGATCAAAGGCGCCTTTACATGCAGCCGGTGTCAGTGTTGTGTATTTGTGTGTGCGTGTCCCACAATGAGATGACAGACATAGATCTGTCTGGTGTGGTTCCTTCAGAGGCCCTGTTGCATTTCGACAGCCTCTGTTTGCACAACACAAGCCATGGAAAGCGTGCTCACCTGCGCCGAAGCTCACACAACAACTCACATGGATTCCTTTTGCTGGACAGAGGCCACCATATGTGCTCAAATAGGTGTAAAAAAGCAGATTGAATGCTGACACTTAAAAGAAACAAATCAATAGGGACGGTGAATGGACAAATTATTCTGCTTCAGCGTGGCTTGTGAGTGATGGACACATTCCCAGGTAAATGCTTTGTGAGTTAAAGACACCTTTATCCTTGACACCTCTTGAGCAAACAAAGAAAGGGAGAGAAAAGAAAGAGGAAGGGTGAAAGAGAGAAAAGCCGAGGGGGTTGAGTTCAAGACAGCTTTCCTGCTCAGCAAGAGCTGCCTCTGAAAATCCCTTTAACAAAAAGAAACGGGGCAAAGTAAATGTCTTTCCAGGAAGTCCAAACTCTGGAGCGTTTTTTGCCGATTATTGTTCGAGGTGACATTGCATGAGAGCTCTTTTGGCTGGGCTGCTTCCATGCAGTCCAATCCCGAGGTAAAGGGACCACCCATTAGCCTTGCTTGAAGAAATGCCCATTCAGTCTATTCACAGACCTGCCTGTCTCTCAGGGCTTGCTTCTGGCCAGGGATTGTGGCTGGGGAGTGGGGGGAGTGGCAGGGTTCCTAAAAGCAGAGATCTGGGGAATGAAGTCCGGTTGCCGTGGGCTGCCGAACGGGCTAGACCAAGCCAGAGTCGAGGGGGTCTCTTGCTGCGGGAGAGCAGGGCTTTGATTCGCCACTCATCTCCACAGTCGTGTTCCAGAACAATCAACAGCTAAAACCCCAGGGGCCAGGCTTGGTGAGAGGAAAGGTTAGCAGTAGGGTGGGCGCATGTTGTGCATGGTGGTGACAGTGACATTGACAATGATGCGGGGACAATGTGGCAGCAAGCAGCTGTGTGGGAGGTGACAGTGGGGTGAGCAGAGAGGTTGAGTCTCGAGGGGCTCTGCTAACAGACTTCTTGGACTGAGGTGTTGAAGTGAAAGGGGCAGGCTTCAATTGTGGGCCTGCCTTTACTTTAGTTAAGAACTTGGTAACCATAGCAAGTGTGCGTTACAATTCTGGGGCAATTGTAGGGTTTAAGTTCTGCTTGTAGGCTTTGGTTTAATGTGTGTGTGACTGCATGAATCACAAAGACAAGCTGTTTTTTGATGCGAGACGAGATGCGAGACGAGTCTCAGTAAATCATTGTCTGCCATAGAAATGCTGTAGGGTTGAAGGGCAGCCTTGACAGAGCCCTCATGGCTCCAGCAGATGGGATTGAGCCCACCTGAGTTCGGCCTCACGTGTCTGGTTCATATTACTGTTCCCAGGATCTGACAATGTGGCTCACATTATGGGAAGCTGCACAGTACTGTGGTGAGACGGAAATTGATTCAGATAGTGTGCATTGAAGGGAATGACCTAATTACTTGACAATTTATCAGTTGCAGCAACCTCCCCAAAAGCGACTCAAAAATAGAGCCCCCGACTGTACATTTTATTGGGTGTCCCCAAAAATTGAATTTCCTTTGACAGATAGGAGAGCTTTGCGAGATTCCAGCTGGAGGTTCCTTTCCCTTCAATAGCTGGCATGAAGCCGAATTACCCTGTAGGTTTGTCTTACAACCCATGTAGTCTTGCATTGCCAGACCTACCTCCACAGCGCTGCAGAGGAGGGTCTGGAGAGTCCACACAGCATTCCGGGATGGGAGAAAAACGTGGCATTATTTGGTTTATTGGCATTTCTTTAAACCAATCACAATTGTCTTGGGCGGCGCTAAGCGCGGTACGGAGCTACGGCACCTCTGCAAAATAGCCTCTGGAAGGAACATGTTTTGGTGGCATTACACATAGCTTTGAACCACTTCAACATGGGTTTTACTGACAGAGAGAGAATTCAATGGAGAACCCCTTTTTTATTGTTTTCTATAGATTTCACTCTGCAGGTAGAGATACTTCATTGTATCCGAGCTTTGCAGACGGCACTAACATTCACCATGAGATTAAACACATGCAGTCAGAGACCTACGGTAGGTACACAGAAATAGTTACACACCGTCTGTACAATACACACACAGAATACAGGCATGTTAAGATTCTTGTATGGTAGAAATTCAATACATGCAAGTTGTAGGAGAAAAAATGCTGCGCAGCAACTCAGAGAACTGTGAACCGCAGGGTCAGCAAGTGCATGTGAAATAAGGTTCTGTGTGGCGCCTTTAACGCTACATGCCAACACAGCAGAAATACCTTGTTTTAAAATAGCCAGTATCATCCCAGAAGAGACTTCCAACACAGAACTCCTCCCATCTCCTTGAGCTTAATGGGGCCCAGGGAAGGAGCCCCCAGAATGCTGATAACCCCCCCCCTCCTCCCCATGGACCATTCACCGACACTCTGGTTCATATTTTTGTGGAGGTCCATTGACTTTCTCCTTTTCAGTCTCCCTTTAATCCCTGGGTCTGTGTCGTCAGTGGCTCTCTACAGAGGGTCTATTATTCAGAGCCTTATTACTGCGCCCCTCGCGGCTTATCTCCTTCCTGGTGACAGTCTTTTCAAGCCTCTCCCTAATGACCTGGGGAAACTCACATGCTCAACTTCCCAGGGCTGCGGGCCCCCGTTGATGTCAGAGGGGGTGGCCCCCACGCAGGGGCTCCTGGTCCTGCCAAAGAAAAAGAGAGAGGCACGGAAAGGTTGTGCCACAGCCACCAACGCATCACACGTTCGCAGTTTCCATGCTTCTGCTGCCTCCTTCTCCTTGTGCAGGTGACAAAGCCAAGCCCAGGGTGCAGGAGGACTCCTCCAAGGGACCAGAGCTAAAAGGAACTTGGCCCATTCTGATTAAAAGGAGCTCAGAAGCATAGCTCCTCAAAGGTGGTGTCAGAGTATTTGAACTAGGGTAGCTTACTGCTGTGTTGCTTTATGACTTTATGATTTTGTTTGCTGTGATGATAGAATGAAACCAGAGCTTAATGTGCTGCATCAGGGTGATTGACACAAGTTTTTTTAGGTGTAAAGCAAAACATTTCAAGTTTGCAATTTCATTCGTTAAATTATCCTAACATGTTGATATTCCAAAGTGGTCTGCTGGCACACGCTACTATATACATTGTATTCTAAAGCCTTGATTAAAAGTCTGCTATAGCCAACCATGTATGTTCATTCAAGACAAGTGGAGGATGGAATTGCATGTGAGTGAAAGCTTTTCATTCTACTTGCATGGCATTTCTTGTCCCAGTAATTCAAAAGAATGGATCCCCAGATGGGACCTCTGTTTCAATTCAATCACAGATCGCCTCTGACTCCCTTTAACATGTCCTAAACATTGCATTACAACGTACAGCAAATATCATGCATAGAGGCTATTAGGGCTGCAACAACGAATCGATAAAATTTGATTATTAAAAAAGGTGGCAACGAATTTCATTATCGATTCGTTGAGTCGCGCGACACGTCACGCAGTCGCGGAGATAAAAGCAATTCAGGTGAGTGCCGTGCGGAGCGGCGCGGAGCGAAAGGAAAAAAAAAGAGCAGAGCGGGGGTAGAGGAAATACGGAGAGAGACCGGAGAGACCCGTAACGTTCTGAAACACACGGCGGAGGCAGAGAAATCAGTTCGACCTAAGTCATCCAACGTGTGGGAGCATTCACACTACATACATCGAAAACGTGTTAATTGCAAGATAAGCAAAAGCGACATGGCATGGCACGGGCGTACCACGGTGATGATTCAGCACCTCCTAAAACGTAAACATGTTGGAGTCCTTGATGAGGAGGAAGGGAGTTCAACAGCAGGGTGAAGTCACTACACAATCCTACTTCTGTTCCGTTTTGAAGTGAGGAACGTAACGTCCCTCCAGTGGTGCTGGTGTGGTGTTTACTCGTTATCCAGCTGACTAGCATGACAAGCTAGCGTTAGCTCGTTAATAACAGTAGTAAAGCAGGACTAAAGACACGTTTTTATTCACTCGCCTTTTTTGGCCCATTTATTGTTCAATCTATTGTCATGTATATATTCTGTGCTTTGTCCCATATCAGTTATTGTTGACAAATATATTTGTGTGTGTTGTACTTTTTAATTTCATTTTAAAGTTCTTTTATAGCACTTGGTCATCTTAAGCTGTGTTTAAATGTGGTGTACAAATGAACTTAACTTGCACTTACTACAATGATGGTAATAATTTAATGAATAAGCTTCAAGTGAACGTGTGTGTGTGTGTGTGTGTGTGTGTGTGTGTTGTGTCTGTATCTGCTCTTTGGGTTACTTACCTTTACACAACTATTAACTAAAACAACAAGTATGTAAGTATGTATTGAGTTGATGTAAATTCATGCTTTTTTGATTTTTATCCGATTCATCGATTAATCGAAAAAATAATCGACAGATTAATCGATTATTAAAATAATCGTTAGTTGCAGCCCTAGAGGCTATTGAAGCACAGAAATCTCCAGCTGTTTACAGCTTAGCTTGCTCATTCACATGCAATTTTAAATCACATGAATGCTATAGGAATCAGGCAGTAGGAATGAACTCTCTTGTAGGTGATTGTCAGTGAACAAGGTGTTCTACTGGTGCACCTTCTAATTATCATCCCCATCTCCCTGCTAAACCCTGTGTCTTTGGATAAGTTCGGAAAGGACATGGCTGTCCATTACACTTTCATCTTAGATAGAACCCCAAAGATACAATAGGCTGACTACAATTCGGTCATCAGAGCAGGAACACTGCTGTCTGCTGTATACAGAGATCACGGGAAATGTGACACAAGTGTCTTCCTGCTTCCTCACATGGCATGCAGGCCTGCTGCCCAGAGGCCAGGGGGAAATGACAGTCCTTAGTGTTTGTGTCTGTGAATCGTAAACTACTTAAGACTTTGAGAAAACATGTTGAGTTGGTCCAATTAAAAAAGTAATGACTTAATAGAGGCTATTTACAGCACAAAACCTGGAGAAATGCAGGGCAAGCCCTGGAGGAGGTAACGGAGTTTTCTGTTTTGCCTGCACTCGCCTCCTTTTTCTCTTCCTTCCCACATCCCTATCTAGTCCATCTTTAGACCTTCGAATGAGAAGGAATAAAGGGAAACACTGCTTTCGTGATCATAACCTACAGAAATGATAGGCCAAACTATGTTGCCCAAGCTGCAGCTAATAATTCATAATTATCTTCAAAATGCCCACCTTTCTACAAATTATGATTTCATCAACTGAAAGGTTCCTGTCAGCAGAAGAATCTGCAAAGCCTTTTGGAGTGGAGCCACTGATGCCCTTTAACCCTTTGCTTTGTGTTTTCATCGGTGCTTTTAGCCACGCCTAAACCAACTTTTAATCACCCCAAAACCGTCATGCCCTCTGCCTCCATCAACAAGGTCACAGAAGAATGTGCAGGTAACAAATGCACCAAAATCTGTTCAGTGAAAGAATAGCCAGAAGTTGAAACCTAATTAACAGCAGCTCAAACCAACCACACACCCAACACTTCAACAAAGCAACTCTGCAAGAGAAGGATTATGCTTAGAGTGCTAAACAGGCCATGAAATTAGGTAGAAATCCATTAACCGGTGGAGTCATTGTAGTCTTTACCTTCCCTTTAGTGTCTAAGTGTCCCATTTGTAATGCTATTACTTCAGCTCTGTGAATCAGGGATTACATTTATGAAATTCACAACAAGTACAAAGTCATTGACTCATTTTCCAATCCCATTTTTCAGCATTTACAATGACAGTTATATAGTGACATAAATACTCCACAATAACAACAATCTATTTTATTTAAACCTGTCTGTATAAAGTGGCTTTTTTTGGTTTATTTTGTAATGCTGTATGGTTCTTCAGCTTTCTATTTACTCTTAGTCTTTAGTAAGAAAACATCCTCAGCGTCTTGTTCTTCTTTCTGTAAACAGGCTCCACAGCTTAAGACTGATCATAAATGCAAGTTAGATACAATATTGTGTGGTCTTAATCCTGACAAGTCAGCACGACATCCTGAGATCAGACAGTCGTTCTGTCCCCTGGGACGGACTTAACTCCTGTGGTTTTGGATCCTGACAACTCAGTTGAGCTAAAAAAGATCCAGGGACTGTGTTCCTGCACGGTAACAACTGGCATCAAAGGAAAAAGGGGTAAGGGGGCTCTGATAATAATGGAAAGTGTTTTGACATCCAGGTTTAAGTAATTATTGGATTTAGATAAGAGGGGAATTCCATCCGATGTGAGGTAAAACAAACAAAACAGGAGATTGCACATTATTCCACCAACAGCAGAAGTCCCACTGTAGCCCCGGGGCGGGAGTAGCACACTCACATTACATCATGGATCACACGTGGAACAATGGAAAAATGCATGTTGGTACAGTGCTGTAGGGCCTTGTAGCCTCCCTGCAGGGTCAGCATCAGGGCAGAAGGAATTTACTGCACAGGAGAAAAGTAAATGTATGTAGTTTGTTACATTTTTTAAGTCTTAAGTGAAAAACTTTTTTTAAAAGTGAGAAAACTAATGTATTATGGGTGAATATATATGTAGCCATGAAATGCTCTGTTCCTGACACCAAACCAACTGTGACTCAACTTGTTCCACATCCTCTGCATCTGTGTTCTCTAATTAAAAATGTTACAACAAAATGTAACATGTAATCACGGCCTGGAAAGCACTGGTCTTTTTTTCCAGATGCAGGTGGAAACAAATTCTATTAAAGTAAACTCTGTGTTTCAACAAGCAGATGCAAAGACTACATACACAATTAAGTAAGCAAAATCCTATCGTGCAAAATTGCATGATTACTCTCCAAGCTGTACATTTACCGATCATTTTGCCAGGACTACTGTATGTTTCACAATGAACATCCAGGTAGAGCTCACCTCTAAGACTAGAGTTCCTTCATTATTTCAGTTAACGGTGCAGTAGGTAAGACTTATACAACTAACTTTCTGTCATATTTTCTGAAACTGACGCTATGTTCGAGTAGAACTACATGAAGCAGGTCATTTAAAAAAAAAAATCCAGCTCCTCTGTCACCACCTACAGCCTGTAGTGCGATTTGCAAAGATCCACCGCTCCCTGTTCAGATGCACCAATCACTGCTCATGCACACACATTCATTCTCCCTTGAGGGGGGAGTGGCTTAGGAGACCGTTTTGGGCTTTAGTGGAAAGGGGGGAGGGACCGAGAAGTTGTCGATGTTCAAATTTTTTGGCTAAGTCCTGGATCTTCACAATCCTACCTACAAAACCTTTAACCAGCAGATAGTAGCCTAAAGCAAAGTACACAGTGTATAACTTGTTAACACCTTCTGCTAGTTTTTGCTAGCTAGCTGTTACCATGTGGGATATAGCTTGATTAACCATACTAATTGAGAAGTTTAATTATTCTATTCCCATGGATTTTTTTATAAACAACTTATTCACTTTAAACCCTGTTTGCACACAGCCAACAACATGGGCTCAAATTTTCAAAGTACCTTTCCTAATTAGTTTACTTGAAAAATAGCTAAGGTCACCACGTATTCACATTTCACACTGTATGTATTTGACAAATTATTGGATTTATTTGGCAAATGAATGCATTAGGTCTGCTTATGATGTGGTAAAAGGTTAGTTTCTATCTGCATATAACATGGTCAACACAGCATGAGCAGATAACCTCTATGTATATTTCCATTTTTCCCCCGTTATTTCCCGTTAATTCCAATAAGTCTCCGTTAATTCCCATGGAAAGTTAAAAATATAGAAAAATATTCCCGTAATTTTGCAACCCTAATCAGGGTTGCCGCAGGGGGAGACAAAGTGCACTCCCTGCCCTTTGACCTTGTGCTTAAAGGACATTAGAGGTAATGATACCTCTTCAGACATCACAAGAAATCACTGCTCTCAGAGCCGCAGCTTGTCAACAGGCAAGCCAGGCAACTGCTTGGGGCCCCAGGCCGTTAGGGCCCCCCCCGAGGGCTGACAAACATTACTCTACAGCAATGTCTCAAACGCAACCCCCCTCCCCTTTAAACAAACAAATGACTTTTTTCAATGACATCTGAAGGGGCCCAATGTCATTCCAGTCGAAACATGATAGAATTTTTTTCAATTTAGAGTCCAAGTAAAATGAAGAGGAGTTATCCTTCTGGGAGTGAAAAAAAGAAAGAGAAAAAATAAGGATGAGAAGAAAAGAAAGCAAGACAGTGGCAAGTGGAGCAGATAATGAAGATTAAGTTGTGTAACAGTAACTGTCTGAAGGCTGTTTATTTAACCTTAACAATGAGGGAGACATCTAAATAACTTAGCTAGCTAGTACTAATGTTAGACTAATGGCGTTTATTCTTTCACGTTTTTTGTGAGCTAGTAGCCCTAGTAGACCTAGCTAGTAGAACAGGAGACTCCAGCCTGGAGTGCGGGTCCATCTTGCTCCTGTCCCAGGAGAGACTTTCAGGACTGCATCTCATTTCGATAGAGTGAAATGTGCAAAGGTCTTGAGATCTGGAGGACATAGTGGTGACAGCCAAGGTCCATGAGCAGCATTTGTAGAATTTAGAACATAATGGTGACAAACTCTGAGTGGCCCCCTAGGAATTCTTGCCTAGGGCCACAACAGACCCTATAATCGCCACTGACTGCTCTGTTACCCACAGACATTATTCCTCTCATACCAAGCAGCCCTCAAACTAATCTCCCTCCATCCTAATTACAGAAACACAGTGTAAGCAAACGTGCAAAGACCCTCCTTCCATCACACTTAAAAATATATGACCCATAAAAGCCCCGGTGAGTATCTCTTTCTGTCTGAAACACCTCAATTTCTTTTCCTTTTCCCTGAGGACCTGTGTGGTGGTTATGTGTTTATTGAGAGAATATAGCTTTACAACTGCCAGTGAGCATTTTGGGGTTTAGTGATACACATCAATCACTTTTTTGTGGTGTGAACCTGTTGCTGTATCTGGACATAGCTGAAGATTCTGATGAGATATACTCTCCACAACAGCATTTCATGTTTTGTCTTATTTGACTGCTGTCATGCTTTGGATTTCAACACATGTTGAAGTGATGTGGATGGGGCTGTAGTAAGAGCGATACTTTCTGCATTTAAAGAGTCTGGAAGGTGGTTTCTTCTTTGTAGCCTGACATGACAAATTAGTACAGAGTATGGCATTCCCTTTACTGAGTAGTAGCAGGCCCTGGATGCTACTATAAGTTTGCCAGAGTATTAGTTAGTCTTCGTCCTCAAAGCATAAAGCATAAATCTAACGTTGTGGAAAGTCAGGCTTCCAAACTGGGGTTAGAATAAATTCTGATCTTACATTTTTCTTATCATACTGCATTACACACTACACTAACCCTACAAGGGCTAACTTGCTTAACACTGCTATACAAGCAGGCCGCTCCATTATTTAGATGTCTTCTAAATGGATCAACTGGTGAGGATACTGCCTTTTTACCCTGGGATACATACAATAGTTATCACATGCACATTTAAGTCCTTTTGTCATTGCTCTCGTTTTAAAAAAACTCTAGACCCGTTTCTATATATATTGTTGCCATATCTTTAATGTCACAATGTTGAATGTTCATGTTAAATGTGGCCAAATCTATAAATAATGAGGTAAACATATTTAAAAGAAATCCCTGTGAGCCAAAACCTCAGATTTCCCATACTGTTCTGAACACTCCGGTCTCCGGTTTTTCTACTCTTGGCTCTGTATGATGTCATACCGAGCCTGTTTTCTATATATTGTCATCTGCTCCATGCAGGCACACTACAGCAGTGTTTACGTTACATACCCTGCCACATGTAGCTACATACTAAGCCAGGGAAAGCTGTAATATTTGGTGTAGAAGCCTTTTTTTGGTGATTTTTCACAGTATAAAGTCCTGCTATATGCAACAGACTGTACAGAGGCAGCGACAGCAGAGCACAGATGCGGACTCTCCGGAGATCTGGAAACACTGACCGATCAGAGCAGACTGGGCTTTTTCGGAAGGGGGGCTTAAAGAGACAGGGCTCCATGGAGCGTCTCAGACAGAGGGTGAATACAGGTGCAGCAGCCATGGGCAGTATGAGAAAGATAAAGCATTTTTGAACATTAGACATGTAAAAATGTTCTAGTAGAAAGACAAAACACAAGTATGAAACTGGAAACTGTATATAATAGGTCTCCTTTAAAACGGACTTGAAAAGATTGACAGGCATAGTGACAGTAATTTAGGGGGCGGGGCTTAACAAATGGTGAATTGTCCTGGTGGTCCAGGAGGTCTATATGAAACATAGAGTTACAGTGTTTCCCACACTATTAGGGACCCAAAGCCCGTTGCTGCAAAGCCTGGCATCACCACACACCATAAGTTCACCTGGAAGTTAAGTCTGTTTTTCTCTGCTGTTGTTTTTTCACATAGAACCGGGCTGGTTAAAGTTAACTTAACTAACGTTATGTTGGGGTCTACTGTAACAAACGCTAATGTTTACTAATGTGAGCTATCGTAGGTAACGTTAGGCTCAATGTGAAAAAACAATGGCAGAACGAAACAGTCTTACTTGCGGTTTGGGAGTTCCAGGTGAACTTGTGAAAGCTGTTGCCGTAGATACAATATATGGTAATTGCAGAGGCTCACTGCGGTCAAGCAGTCTTGCACAGAGAGGAGGCGGCGGCAGGGCTATTCCCAGACGGGTTTGAATGTAAACAGAGAGAGAGAGCGAAGGACAAGGGGACTGCGCTACAATGAAATCCATTTGTATCCATTTTAAATAGTAAAAAAAAAAAAAAAAGACGTTGATATTGTGGCAGGCCGTCACAAATAAATCAATGTATGGGAAATACTGCTTATTGTTGTTTTCTGTTTCTTGTTATCTAGAGCCCAATATGACTGTAATTCCTCCTCATGCTCCTCTTCTATCTGTAATAGCCGCAGAGAAAAGTTGGTGACCAGTGCACTACAGAGAGCAAACAGTGTTATCCAGCCTCCTCCAGACCTGGCGGCATGCGTCCCTGATAGCATCTGTACTCTATCAATGACAGACAGGGTGTGGTGTGGCAGATTCAAGGGTTTAGGAGTTTGTATGTGTAAATCGTGATGGATGTGGGGCAGTTGGTGATGGGATGTAGGGGGGCCTGCCGGCTGAACAAACACTCAAGGTGATCTGTAAGAAATGGAATGGAAATGGCCGGCAATAACCTTACTTCACCTATACTTTGGAGTATTTGTGAATGGGACCAGTGTCGCTGTGTAATGTCTGCAAATAACTGCAAAACCTCACACAATAGCATTGCTTAAAACACTTTTCAGAGTATTACAAGCATTTGAGGACACATGTACAGTTGTGTTCAAAATAATAGCAGTCCAACATCACTAACGTCATAAATCAATTTTTTTGGTAGAAGTGATGTTTCTACATGGCAAATAATTTACTAGTAAGTGTTGTAGAGTTATAGAAAACCAACAGACCCAACAGTCATGACATGCATGCTGCTCATTCTGTGTAATTGAATCTGTAATTGAAAGGAGCATGTTCAAAATAATAGCAGTGTTGTATTCAATTAGTGAGGTGATTGATTCTGTGAAGAAACAGGTGTCAATTATGGCCCATATTTAAGGAAGGAAGGAAGCAAATGTTGTGCATGCTGGTTATAGTGCATTTCACACTGAAATACTGAGCAAAGTGGGTCGTTCCAGACATTGCTCTGAGGAACAGCGGACTTTGATTAAAAAGTTGATTGGAAAACATATAAAGAAGTGCAGAAAATGATAGGCTGCTCAGCCAAAATGATTTTAAATGCCTTGAAATGGCATCCAAAGCCTGAACAACGTGGGAAAAAACGGTCAACTACCATTCGAATGGATTGAAGAATAGCCAAAATGGCTAAGGCTCAACCAATGATCAGCTCCAGGAAAATCAAAGAAGACTTAAAGTTACCTGTGAGTACTGTTACGATCAGAAGAAGGCTATGTGAAGCAAAGCTATCAGCTAGAAGCCCCCACAAAGACCCATTGCTGAAAAAAAGACATGTACTGAATAGGTTGAAATTTGCCAAAGGACACACTGACTGGCCAAAGGAGAAATGGCGCAACATTCTGTGGACTGATGAGAGCAAAATTGTTCTTTTTGGGTCTAGGGGCTGCAGACTGTTTGTCCGACGACCCCCCTACACTGAATTCAAGCCACAGTTCACTGTGAAGACAGTAAAGCATGATGGTGCAAAAATCATGTTATGGGGAGGTTTCTCATACTGTGGTGTTGGGCCTATTTATCGCATACCAGGGATCATGGATCAGTTTCAATACATCAAAATACTTGAAGAGGTCATGTTGCCTTATGCTGAAGAGGAAATGCCTTCGAAATGAGTCTTTCAACAAGACAATGACCCAAAACACACCAGTAAGCGAGCAAAGTCTTGGTTCCCGATGAACAAGACTGATGTTATGGAGTGGCCAGCCCAATCCCCAGACCTCAATCCCATAGAAAACGTGTGGGGTGATATCAAAAATGCTGTTTCTGAGGCAAAACCCAGTAATGCAGAGGAATTGTGGAATGTAGTTCAATCGTCCTGGGCTGGAATACCTGTTCACAGGTGCCAGAAGCTGGTTGACTCCATGTAACACAGATGTGAAGCAGTTCTCAGAAATAATGGTTATGCAATTAAATATTAGTGCAGTGATTCAAAGTAAAGCAAACCCTTGAGACATGTTTCAGTTTATACAACAAATGTTTGAGTTTGTAAAGAAAAACGCCTAATATTCCTTTTCTTCTTTCTTCACTTTCTGTAAAGATATAACACAAACTTGATCAATTTTGGTCATGTTTTGATTTGGAATTGAATGTGCAGTGTTCCCAATGCATTGATATTATGGAATTAAAAGCTATTCTAAGGATTTTGAGCATTATTCACTTTTTTTACACACACTGCTATTATTCTGAA